>NC_090874.1:59586359-59606359 GCF_036669935.1 Montipora foliosa
AACCTAATATGTTCTCACATTCCTGAAAAGTTATTTCTCCTTCACAAGCTGTACTCAATTCCTCAGAAAGTCATAGTATATTCGGATTTGTGAGAAAAGAATTCGTTTCACCACTAGGTCGGTTTACCGCTCTTTGTTTGGTATAGGCTTTCTGTAAAAAAGCTTCTCAGCATTCAAAATTTCAAAGGGGTCGGCGGAGATGGAGCCGCTGACATAAAGTTTCCGAATATGCTTCTTAACATTATTACGCTTTTCTAAATTTAAGAAATATTTACTATTTTTTTCACCGTGCTCATGCCATCTTTCCCTGGATCGAACGATAATACCCTCTACTTTTTCATCATAGAAAGCTTCTAAATCTTTTTGAAGTTTTTCTGTTTCTAATCTTGTTGTTTCAGACGGATTGCTCTGTAACTTCTTTGTCGAGCTTTTGATAGTTGTTTTGAATAATTAATTGAGCTCGTTTTGATATTAAATTTTAGCCAGTCCCATTTTGTTCTCTCATCCGACAAATCTATCAGAGATCTGAGTATATTTAACATGTGTGTTATTTTTTGATTGATGTAAAAAGAAAAGGTCTTTCTGCAGGTACCGGAAAGCATTGTATTTTTGGTCACTTGGGATCACAGGTACCCCAAGCTCGATATATGAGCAGCTCTTTATATGATGACCTTTGCATTGTTACGTGACTCGAGCGATTTGCATATTTATAAGGATTTGTATGGGGAAAATAACGATATAGAGGGAGCAAACCGGTTCCTTTAAAACTAACAGAAATGGCCGTAAATCGGCTCAAAGACCACACAGGAGGGAAAAAACATTCAACTAAAGTAAGGTAAGACGATTTTTATTTAAATCGCTACATTTTCATAGGTCACAGAAACAATCGTTATTTTCCCCATACAAATCCTTACAAATATGCAAATCGCTCGAGTCACGTAACAATGCAAAGGTCATCATATAAACGGCTGCTCATATATCGAGCTTGGGGTACCTGTGTTGGGATTAGTATTTATTTGGAGTTGTTTTGTTTTCTGTCTTTTGTTTCTTTTGTTTTACGTAATTTCTGCTCCGGTACTTGCAGAAGCCTGTCCAAATTAAACTCAAACTGACCGAACCCATCAATTGTATTTACTAATAGAATGGCGCATGGTGCTTTGATCCTCGAATTATATTTATTCCTTCTCGTATGTATTGGCGTATTTTGCAATGAACATGAAGTCACCGAGTGCATTGAAGGCCCTCTACATAAAGATAAACCCTCTCCAGAAGGTCAAGGGTATGTAGAATGCTTGTCTTGGAAAGAAAACTCTTGTTGTACTGCCGAATTCACTCGAGAGCTGGAACGGAACAAAGTTGAAGTTTTATATAACTTCTCGTGGAATCATTGCAATAACTTGTCGCGGGTGAGTTGCATGTTTTAGGTTTAAAGGCCACTGCTCGTCTTGGACTTGTGATACGACAGGTATTAAGTCACAATAGGTCTGAGGTCTGGGAATGAAAGTCTATTGAAATAGAAGATTATTAGAAAATAGAAGTTTATTGAATGGGTTTCAGTTGTTTGCAATGTTAATATGGAATGATGTAGCGTTGCGAGGGTCGCTACTGTTCTTAAGAATTGTGTCCACGCGTATTTTGTTTACAGTTTAATGGTGTTGTCAAGTGGCAAAATGCTGCAGTTCTATGCGGTTTCACGCGACAATGCAGTAAAAGTATTAATACGACTTCGAGTTCTTGAAGTGAGTGTCAAGGTGGACGAGATATGTCTGAATTATCTATAGCAGCATTGACACTCCCACAAACACATAAGAACTGTGCAATTTTGTTGACCAAGTTCAACCCCTAGTTTCCAGCTGGTCAATGCAAGCTTGCTTGCTGTGGAAGCGCGGAATACATGTAATTTGATCTCAGTTATTCATTATTCCTTCCATTTTTTCCGAGATATTCATTAGTCATCTTTGAAATTTTGTTCGATATTCATTTTTCCGTATTCGTTACTCTTTAACGGAAACCGTAAAATTATTTATTCCGAACGTTATTAATTTTCCGTTCCAAATATGTACTGTCCTTTGATTTTCACGAGAAAAATCATGTGATTACTCATTGATGATATACATGCAAAAAGGTCACATGCAAAGCTTGTGTTCACTGTTCGGAGACGTCGGCGATCCTCTAAATTGCAAGTTTTCAGTTTTTTGCGCACTTTCCACTTTCCGCGAAAGTCACTATCGGGAGAATCTGGGATAAGCGTCCGGCGATTTTCCGATACTCGGTAAAATCTGGGACGGTCGGGAACTGCGAATTCCCGGATCGTCTGGGATTTTCCCGACATATGAAAACTAGGCTTAAGGTAATTCCCTTGAAATTGTTCTACTATCAAACTTTTTTGGAAACTTGGCATAATTTACATTCATGATATGAACATTAAAACAATTCAATAAAAAAATGGGGTCGAGGTGCTTGTTTACGCGTTAAAAGGCTCTTAAAATGGGGTATTTTTACTGATTTCGCGTGAAAAATTCGAATCACCTTCATACAGAATTAAGTCTTGGTTAATTCAAAGACACAAAATTTTATTTTGAAAATAAAGCTTCTTTTATTTACATAAGCAGTAATGCTTCATTTACGCCGACTTTGATTTCCTGGTTGTGGAAAAAGTGCACTTTTTGGGACAGTTTCGTGGTTAGCTTGAAGTCCTCGCCTGGGGTAAAATACACCCAGTACGGAACTGTTTTCCAAAAAAAATTCATGTTCTACTATCAAACTTTTTTTCTTCTTCAAATATGTTCTTTATTAGACTGTTCTTCGCAAATACCTGAAAAAAAAAAATCGGGGGTCACCGTGTTCGTTTGAGAGAAAAGAAGCATTTATTTCGCTATCGGGTTTAATTTGAGCGAAATCTCTTACGTTTTGTATGCGCACGTGCTCATGTGTATTCATTTGGAATAAATAGGCACTTGTAAATTTTTTCGAAGATTAAATTTACTCTTGCTTTCTTATTCCAAATAAATTGCACTCGAAATCATGCGATTACCTATACAAACAACATCAGATGTCATTTCTTCTCATAATTTATTTGAATGTTTGAGTATTCCTCAGGGGAGGTGAGCCCTGAGCCTTGCCGAACATTAGCGTGTTGGTGCAAACATTGACTCATACAAACAATCACAAGGTACGCGATCGTCATTTGCGTATATGAAGTATCAATGCACGTATGACGTAACTCAAGATGGCGCTGAACAAAGACGATGAACGAATATAGCTCACGCTATGCACAGGTTATCTAAGATTAGAAATTTCGTTCTCCTAAAGACGAATACAACAAGGCAAACGAAAGTGCTTCCAAATTCCAACTTTGTGACCAGAAGAGTTTTCTGCACAAAATTTTCACTCGATGAAAATATCTGACTAATAATGCACCGTGTCAGTTCCTTCACAAGGTTAGGTTTTAATAATTCCTGTTTCTTACTATTCGCTTGGTCATTTAATCCTATATCTGCCATTATGTAATCCAGATCAAGGACATGTAAATATAGCTTTGACGTTAAGCCGTGCAACATCAGTGGTTATTCATTACGGTACGTAATCAAGACTAACAAGATTCGCCCCTTGCAGTATTTTACATTTTCAAAAAAAACGGTGGCCAAGTTGCTGTGAAAATTGACCTACGGCTTGCGTTTCCTTTAGTTTCTGCTTTTACTTATACACCACCATGTCCGCCATGATCAAACTCTCTACTTCTTACATTTCCAACGACACCAAACTATGCAACGCCTAAGTTTTTCATATTCAGTACTGATTTGTTCTCTTCCCGCTTCAACATCAATTGCTTTATGCTAAAGCTGTCCCTTTTGTAGACGGCCATTCTTCTACCGGCCTGGGCCCTGAGCACATTGATGCCGGATTCTGCGTGCAACTATACTTAACAGCGAGGGAAGCTGTAGTGGCAACGATTACTAGCTGTTATCTGTGTCTCGAGTTTAGAGATTGATTGCAAACCATCCATAGAGACCCAATAAAATTAGAGGTCTTTTGTAAAGAGCTGCTGGCCAGTGTAGACAAAACGTTCGGCTTAAAGAGGCACTGTCATGAGCTGCGCATGCTCGAGTTTGTTTGCTCCCGAGCCCACGGAAAATTCTAGCCGCCATCATGGATTCACGCGTGAGCCACGTATATTCGCTGGAGTATCTCCTTTGTCCACCGTGGCCCTTCCAAGTGGACATCATTTTGAATTTGTCGATTCAACTTGAAAAAGGTTAACCTAACACTTTTCAAGTTTTCACAAGACGCTAGCGCATGCGCTTCTCGTGACAGTCTCTCTTTAACTAGTGACAGAAGTGGTAAAGATAATGGGAGGCAAGCAAGAAACGCCAACCCAGTAGCGTCCTTGCTCGGGTCGCTTGGAGCTTGATTGGCGCTAACCAGGGTGATCATTATAATTGGTACCTTTTCGTAGAAGAATAGACTCAAATTAACTAAACTTTAATTAAGTTGTAAGCAGGATGTCATCGCGGGGAAAGCGAAGAACCTGCTCGCAAGCTAGACTCGTTAACACGGTCAGCGTCAGTTTTGTTTATCTTTACTCTGGCTTTGCTGGTGACAAAAAATGGCTTCGAAGTTCCTAAAGCTGAAAGCTATGTGGCTATGAGCAGATAATTCCGCTTTAAATCAATTAAATAACTTTGATCATTTGAGAGGGGATCTTTCATCTTCAAAGCTTTGGTTTCAAGTGTAGAACAAATGTGGTTGAAATCAAAAGGTCACGTGGTAAAGCGGATGGGAGAGAGGTACAAGTTGGGACGTGAGAATTCCTACTACGGGCGGAAATTTGACGCTTCAGAAAATCTACAATTTAAACGTATGATGATTTCCCGTGCCGACTCCTCACACTTAGTTAGAATCTGTCTTTAGAATCAACTTCTTTTCGTCCGTTAAAATGCCCTTGTTTATGCGATTAGTACAATATACGACGATGGTATAATACATGAAAGAGCACCCTTTTAGTGATTCGGTTTAAGGAGCTTGTTTGCTAGTCTCCAATCTTTAATCATCACGTACTCCCAAGACAGCAGGTTTTGACTTTACTTCCATTTTTACTTCACACTGTGGGTATCTGCGACAATCATAACAGTTCGACACCACCAAGTTCAAGGGAGGGAGGAAGGGGTGATATTAACAACGGCGTGTCCACGTATAGCAGTCAATGGAACAACACAGAAGATCAAATGACCGTAGATCAGGGCGGGTTCACTGCGCTTTCCCTGATTCAGTATGCGGAATGTCACTTTCAATGCCAGTGACGTCTTCAAACTGCCCGGCAGGGGCACTCAGTGTTATGAATTGACTGTTCGGTTAGGACACGGTTACCCGGAAATTTAACTTCGATGCCCCTGAGGCGGCTAAACAAGCATTGATCATTGATTACGTAAGATTTTCGAGCTTTTATGTTAAAATTCCCCGTCTCCCAAGAATCTAGTTTTCCTCTGATCTTTAAAAACGCAGCTTATGCTATTTCACCGCGATGAAAATAAATGCGGTGACTTCAATGTCTGCTCAGGGTGATCTTTTTGGAGAAAACATTAATGAATTGATAAATTTTGGCCATTTCGCTATCATCATAACCTTTAATGTTTCGGAACTCAGGTTACATGCTAAGGGAAATGGCGGAGCCTAACTGAAAAAGTTTGTCCGGTTCCTTAGTTAATGAGTTGAATTTCTCGGGAGAGAGAAAAATACGGAAATGGAGCGTTTCCATGGTAATGATCCGTACTGTAAAATCCCGGCCCAAAACTAGCCATTCAGAGTGCTCCACATTTGGCATTTAGCCTGAGAATTGCTTGCCACATAATCAAGGTATATATTTTGACTTAGGAATCTCTGAGGGTGACATTCCCCAAAATTATGGAAAGCACAGTAGACACCGGGCCTAGTTTCATCCCTTAATTACTACCTATAATAAAAAAGGGCTTTGAAGCACAGTACCTCGTCTGTCTTTGTAAACCAGCGTCTTTTGCTTTTCTTGTCAAAAGGCTTGTGAACAGTTCATCAAAGATGAAGAGTGTTTTTGGCAATGTGAACCTAACTTGATCAAGTGGCATACTGGTCAGGGTGCTTTGAATCGTGTTCCAATATGCTCCAGTTACTGTGATGAATGGTTTGAAGCTTGTAAGGACGACATGACCTGTGCTCAAGATTGGATAAACGGATTTAATTTTTCTTCGAATGTCTACAGCTGTCCAACCAATTCTCGCTGTCGCACGTTTTCCGAGGTAAAAAGGATTTTATGTGGCATGCTTTTTTGATGTAGTGCTCTAACAAACCAAAACACAGTATCTTTGAATTCAACGGAGAAAATATAGCAACAGCACAATTCATGAACAGCAATTCGAAATTAGGAGTAAATACGAATTGGTGCAATGTGTTGATTGTAGAGTTATCACATTTTGCTGATTTCAAATAGTGCAGAATGATAGGTTGAAATGCTTAAACGTCTTTTTCAAATCTGGCCTGTTTTCAAGTTGAGTAACAAGTTTTTACTCAGTAGTTTGTCAGGGGTCTCATAATTTTCGTCACGCGCGACGACATGCGTTACATGGGTTCGACCATTCTCGTCCCCAGAATCCGCTTTTCTTTTGATCAGCGTCAAGAGCACAGACTCTGGCCACAGACAAAGCAGGACGTCTGTGAATCACGGAGTACCGGTTCTTCTGCGCATTCTCAGAAATTTGAAGCAATAACGGACGTCAACGGTTACAACATCATAACATTATCGCGACTGCGCGTATTTTTTGGCCGTAGCCAGAATCTGTTTCTTTTTATCAGCGCCAATAGCACAGACTCTGGCCACAGCCAAAAATACGCGCAGTCGCGGTAATTGTCCCCGCAGAAGCAACCTAGAAGCCCCCACGTAGAAAGTGAAAAGATGTAAATTTTTAGATATTGAATAGGGGAAAGCAATCTCAATTTGCCCAACCGAGCGCGCAAGAAGGTATCGGTATTGCTCAACCGGGCGTGCAAGGTGGTATCAGTATTGTTCACCTCGTCCGCGAGGTGTTCTGGGTAACTTGAATCACGAGGCAGAAAGTCACAACAAAGTGTGGTTCGATTGAAGGTGAGGAATGTTCGAATATTTACAGCGATTCCTTTTACTTTGAAAATCAAAGATTATAGTATCTGATAGAAAATCATATTGCCTGGGTCAGAAATAGATTTTTCAGGCACCAACAGGGGCGACGATTTGTCAAACACAAATCAGAGACAAAGGTGACAGAACTGGTGACAGACTTTCTCGGCCCACAAATTGCGAGACGCAACCTCACAAAGCAAAAGTATAGTCTCGGTATCAGCTAGCATTTTCAAACAATCTTCGATCATATTCTTCCTGACTATTTGTTCCTATTTGATGGTATTTCAGGGTACCGTGGAAAGAACCACGTGGATAAAAAAGATGACGGCGAAATGTTTCTTTCTAGTTAATGTTCCTGTTCCTGTTTTACTATCATATTTTCAAGGCATTTTCCATAATTATATAAATTGCCCATCCTTTCCTTGCATCTTTCACTTTCATTTACCTACCGAATTACATGTAAAATAATATGAAGGCATCACAATGTGCAGCACACATTAATTGGAAAACACCTCGACTGCCATCTGTATTATCTTTGTTGGGAGAGGGGGGAGGGGGGGGGGGGGCAGATGTAGTGGAAACTAGTGGTATAATGCGCAGAAGCTCCGGTACTGTTTTTGGTGCTGACCAAAAGAAAAGCGGACTCTGGGGACGAGAATGGCGTTTGGCTTGGTCCAAGTCAACAAGTGGGAAGTTATTTTCATCTACTTGTTTTAAAAATTATCATTACCTTCAAGTTTTATGCGTTAGTTGACGAGCAAAACGACCAAACGAAACTTAAAAACCCCGCAATTGTTTACAGAATGTTTAACTTGTACTTGAATTTGACCCTGTCTTTCAGGTGTACAAAGACGGAAAGGGGTTGTGCAACACGATGTGGGCAAATTCCTTCCATTATGAAACCAGCAAGAATTGTATGGTAATGAAATTTTCCGGCGACGCAAACCCAAACGACCGTGTAACCTCAGCTTCCAATTTGTCTAAATTCGGTTATCGCATTTCACTTCTTGTCATAGCTAGTTTTTTTCTGGGCATGTGCTAAGGTTTTCATGCCAGTCTAGATACTCAGTGGTAAATTGTAAATTCAATATTTCACATTCAGTTACGTACTCGGCTGATACAAGATGAAATAAAAACGGATTTCTACAATATTGTAGCTCACGTAGACGGGTTAAAACATCGTAGTTCTCTTAGTGGGACGAGAATTAAAGTGGCTAATTTAAACCATAAAAGGTACCGTTGTTCTTCCACAGAAAAAAAACAAACAAACAAACAAACAATGTAATAAATAATAACAACAATAACAACATCATTAGCCGAGTTCAAAAGCTAAATGAAAAGGCACCATTAACTATGATCGCACAAAGCCTTTGTGGCCGACGCTTTGAAAAGGAGCTCGTGAAAGGATGCACGCAAAAGCCTATGACATGCAGTTTGCATATTTGTATCAGAGAGCCATTTTTGGAACCCAACAATAGTTGTAACTTTTTATTCCAAAGTACTGCAACTCTGGCTTATCTAAGGTAACAATATCAATAAACATGTTAGAAAAAACTTTGCACACTGTATCTGTAACAGCAATGTAAATGTCAACGTGCTTTCCAATAATATTGAAAACGTTTTCAGTGTGAGACACGTCTGCTGACTCATGGGAAATCAAACTCTCCTGCATGACACCTGAAAGTTGTTTCACATGAATTACATGTATATATCAAATTGATCGTTTAACGGGGAGAGTTTGACGTCTCTGCGCATGGGCAAACTGTCACATCAGCCCATTTAATTCCATTGTTATTGAAACAATCGAAAGCACTGATGCAGGAAACGGAAACAATCCCATAGTAATGGGGATTACTCATTGGAATTGCTTTTGTAATCATTTCCTTTGTGTTATGAACCTACTGCATGCGAATAGATTACTCGTGCGTTATGACAACTCGTGCGTAGAATAAGTTTTCGACGGGTACAATAAATTCGAGATCAAAACTAAATTCGATGTATTCTGTGTAAACTCGCAGTGTCTTGCACCAAATTTGGGCCATAGTTATTCAGTGTATTTGCTTTAATACTCTCTGTGTTTAAACATCATCTGGTTCAGTAAGAAACAATAAAAATTACAACTGCTTGCGCTAAAGCTTGGACATGCGCAAAACCCTGAAACTGTCCCTTTTCACTTTATAGACAGTTTTTTTTTGTGAAAATTAAATTGAATTGTTCAGACTCAATGGTCACAAAGCGAAAAACAAACTGCTCTGTAGAGCGTTTTCACTCACGTGACCAGCAGCCATATTGGATTACTGAAACAAAAGAAAGCCTTTGCATAAAAATAGTTAATTATCCCTCTTGCTGCCTCATTAGCATTAAGGTATGGGAAGTCCTCCCTGTCGAGTCAACGACCGAGAGAAGAACAGAGTGCAAGAGAGACAACATGAGGGAGAGGAAAAAACTAACGGCCTCTAGAGAGCAATCGCAACAATTGATTGCTATGCCCAAGAGCAAAAATTGAAAGAAAGAACGAACAGGTAAACATTGTACATTGTGAACTAACTGAGGTGGGCTGTCGAGAATCAAGTAATACTACGCATTGCTACCAGGGAGGGAGGGTGGGCGAGTTGTTTTCCGAGACTTGCAAGCTACACTGACATCGATGCATATCATAACGTGCTTAATAAAGCATCGTGAGGGATCATGAATATTCAATGAGGTTTGAATAGTTCATTATCCATCTTGCTGCCGCATTAGCATTAAGGTATGGGAAGTCCTCCCTGTCTCGTCCGGCTAAGGAAGCTCTTCAATATACCCTACACAAAAAACTCTCCCAATCCTAATAAATATTATCCCCAAACCTCCAACTCCAACCCCAAACAACTAAGACAAAAGAGTAAGGCTCTGTTCATTTTATTCAAACGTTACTATAGAAAAAGAAGACTATGTGATATTCAACAAAAGGCTCGAGTGAATCCTAGTAAGTCATTTTGCCTTCTATAACTATCTGTAATATTCATTGGCAACAAAGATAACAAATCACCCGCGCCCCCCGAACCCAGAACTTGGTTCAACTTTATGTAGTGACGGGCCATAGAGGGGTCTTCCATCCTATGTGACCCATTACCGTCTGAATATCTGCGCCAGCCAACGCTAAAGAGATAGCGCTCTCATTACGCAGCCCATGCAAAGTTATTTTCCGATGCCCGAACACATGCGGAAGTTTTCCCACATAGAAATTCAACCGCGCTTGCGCTGCTGGCGAGTCTCTATTGACTAGTAAAATCGTGTAGCGTTAGACAGTGTAAAACCTATAAGTGTCACTTCTAAAAGGGAAAAGGGTAAAGGAGACATAGTTTTGAGTGGCGAAGATGACCCCTTTCGCTCCTATGGGGCTCTCAACTGGCGTTAGACAGTAGGGAGTTAAGAAACCATGACGGCTACGGCGACGAAACGTCAATTGCTTGCCATAGGTAGTAGCACTCCGACGGCACGTAAGTTCCAACTTTCTCTTCCTAATATCCTGAATATTAACAGGCACCTTTAAAGAAATGGGTGACTTCTTGAACGGTGCCCTACGGTAACCACAAGATTGACAGAACCTGGAACTTTCATCATTAGGGTAGGCGTACTGGAGACACCCCACTGAAGGCACAAAAAGTTTAGGACCCTTGGTAACGCCTGAAAAGGAAGCCCTACATATTAGAATCTGTCAATTCGGAAAACCGATAAGTCAAAATTCAATCTTGTCGGGTTAAATCCACGCTTCGCAGGGGCGAGCAAAACATCTAAGACACCATTTCTGGCAAGGACAATGCCTTTCGAAGACATGGATACAATAGTTGGCCAGCAAGGAGGACAAGGGAATTTCCCAGGGACCACCATTGTCACAATTGCTCTCTGGGATTGAAGATAACCTAGCAGAGGGTGTATCAAACCAAAAGGAAGGAAAACATATGCATTAACCTCCTTCCCGTCACGATGTTGCAAGTTCTGACTAAAAACATCTACACCAACAGAGCCAGGTGTGGGGTATGGTGTGAAATGCGGTAACGGCTCGCCAAAACGATCTCGCTGGACATGAGAATCAGGTGACATTAAGTCGAGGTTATGACCAGAAGGACCACCAAACAAGTCTTGGACCTTATTCCAACACTTGGGGTGACAGCATAGAGTCCGAAGCTGACAAATTTCTCGAAAACTCATCCACTGGATTGTTCGCTGTTCGCATTAACGAACCAGGATAAACATAACGAGGCACATCTCTAAGCTTGTCTAACGAGAAGGTGTAATCTCTCATCCACAAATTAAGGGATCTGGCATCAATACACAGCCTTGGTTTAGAAGGCTCGGCAGTCAGCGGTAGTACCAATCGGAGGAAGGGGGGGGGGGGAATTTGAACCTCACCAACCTTCCCCCATACGCGAACCGCCCCAGTCAATAGGCGCTCTTCCAAAGTGAGCGAAATGAAGTCCGAAAACTTGTTGCATGAACTTTGATTACCCATGACCCTTGCCAGGGGGATATCAAAATCATATTGAACACCCCTGAACATTCCTTTAAAGGGTCTCATAAAGTTAACAACATTTACTCCTTTACTAATCCATTGTAAGACCCTCTCCTGTTGCTCGTAGCCCGCTAAAATTACTTTCCAGGTATCAATTTTTATGAATTTCTCCCGCTTTAATTGCATCAAGGTCACGGAAAGAGATACCAGCCACTTGGCGCAAATCTCCACTAAGAGTGCGGTGAACCTCATGGAGCAACATCTCAGGATCCATCTTTTCCTCCAGGCTTGGGGTTCCATCCAGGAGTACCTATTTTGTTGTACGAAGATCCGCCTTTCGACAAGCCGAGAGTGGGTCAAATTGCCATACAAACCCTTTGTTTTTTCCTCATAAGCTACAATCATCAAAAGTAAAACTATTATACTCGGCTAGGAGAACTAGTACTCCTAGATGGAAACCCAAGCCCGGAGGAAATGACTCACCAACCCGAAAAATCGTGGCTACAAGGGAATGCCCTATAAGACAAAACGCTTGCTGAGTCATCCCACCGTTCAAGGGTTAAGAAAAAATGATTTCGAAATGCGCTCAAAACCAATGGAAGTACGTGTGTGTGCGTGTGTGTATGTTTGTGTAAGTAGGAGAGCGCACAGAAGAATAAAAACCTTTAAAAGCACTTTGTTAAATGCCCTTTATTACAATTAACAAGACACAACAAATAACTAAATTCCAGTCCGTAATCCTTAGTTCTTAAACCGTTTCATAAATGTACAGATAATCGATCGCCAAATGTTCAAAAGTACACAAAATACATCATTTAATGTCCTTTTTCGAATCCAATGGCGCTTGCTCAAACGGACAAAATCTCGCAAAATGTCCGGGTCTCCCACATGCAAAGCATTTTGAATTAAAGGGTCTTCCACACCTTCCCCTCTGGTAAGGGCGTGTCCTTCTCTGCCCTCTCTCCTCCTTTAGCTGATTAGCAGATTTCAACGCTTTCTCCACAACCTTAGCTACCTCCGCCTCTTGCTTGGTCGCTACCAACTTTATATGTACGCTGTTAAGCGCTTTACTGCCAACCAGAGGACGGCACTGGCGTAAAATAATCGAATATTTTTCCGCCTCCGAATCCCCTTTACCCTTGCAACATTTACGCGGTACTCCAAAGCCGCCATAGCTGCATATTGATCAAACAGCTCTGGAGGTTTCTTTATCAACGCCTGAACACTTGCTAGAGCGGTCTGAACTATCTGACTGTCAGCAGATTGTTTCGTTTGTTCCAACTCCTTCCTTAGCTGCACCATTTGTCCATTTATCTATGGGATGAAAAATAAAAAATAGAAATTCAGAGTCATCCTGCGTTACAACCCCCGTGTCGGATTGTCATTAACATATGCTCAAAGACACAAACTCATTAATATTCGTACCACTGTGTAGACAAAAACCGTCACATCTTTTGGCGGACACATGCACAGTGTCACCGCCTAATGAAACACAAAATACCATCACAATTTTAGTTTAGATACACGACCCCATAAGCGGCAACGCTTTTTAAATCACCATCGTGTTGAAATAAAAGTTGTTGTATTGTATTGTATTGTATTGTATTGCATATTAGATCGATCGATACGTCCGCCATTCCTATTTCTCTTGTTGTCCTTTCCATTGACTCCTGATGTTCCGGAATTAGCTTGCCATCAGATTTTATATATTTTTAGAACGTGCTATTTTGCGTTTAGACCGTTTAGCGCGGGCTCAGGAAACCTTGGTTGTATTGTGGTTTTACGTTTAGCACGGGCAATCCCTCGACTAGCGTGACTACATAGGTTTATAGATCAATCAGAAGCATTGTCATTAGCTTTAATATTAACCTGCGATCAAGCGTGCTTTTCTTGAGACACCATGTCAAAGGAAAAGTACGCCTGATGGCAGTTTACCTTAATATTAATCTAATTGGTCATTATTTGCTGGGGCCTGTATTCCATTAATATATAATACGGTAGGCCGGCGGCCGGCATGGGGGAACTAACTTCGGATTCAGTGTAACCTCGAGCTGACAACTCAAACCGAGGCTCTCTATCTCGTGGTCAAGCATGACAAAACCCAAGCCTTTGACCTTTTGGATCACATTTTTAGTAGAATGGCGCGTGGTGCTGTGATCCTCGTAATTTTTTTCCTTCTCGCGTGTATTGGCGTATTTTGCCATGAACATGAAGATACTGAGTGCATTAAGGGCCCTTTTCATAAAGATAAGCCCTCTCCAGGAGGTCAGGGGTATGTAGAATGCTTGTCTTGGAAAGAAAAATCTTGTTGTACTGACGAATTCACTCGAGAGCTGCAAAGGAACAAAGTCGAAGTCTTATATAACTTCTCGTGGAATCATTGCAATATATTGTCGCGGGTGAGTTGCATGTTTTAATTTCGCAGCTGATTTCGGTTAGGCCACTGAAATGTTTGATACGATAACATTAATAGTTTGGAAGTCTCGGAATGTATTAAAATTTTGATATTGAAACAGGAGATCATTAGAAAACTGAAGTTTATTGAAGAGATTTCGTTTGCACTGTGAATATAGAATGATGTAGCGTTGCTAGGGTCGCTGCTGTTCTTAAGAATTGTGTGCAAACTTTGTTTATAGTTTCACAAGTAAATTATGATGTTGTCTCGATATGTCGAAGTTTTGTGCATCTTTTAATTTAATGTTTCACGTGACAACGTAACACTTTTTTGAAAGACATGTTTCGGCATGCTTATGCCATCATCAGTTTAATGAGTTCCTAAGTGTGAACAGTTATAAAGTCTACGGGTAGATGAAAAAATTATTACAACATAACGTAATACAAAAGCGGGTACTAATTACAGCGTGACACCAAACATCAAGGTGTAAAACGTGAGAAAAGTGTTGTAATGCTGCAATTGTTTGTTAAGTTCCGGTTTGATCTTATTTATATAAAAAGCTTCAAATACTCCCCTTCGTGCTTTAGTATTCTGGATTCTGCCAGCAACTCAATTGATTTAAAACTGAAAGAAGCTTATGTCAGACACAAATCACTGTTAGGGGTTTGAAGATTCAATTCCCAACCAGCAAGTGTTGTTAAAGAACGACTGAATATAAACATTAGGGGCTCTTGAAGCGTTCACAAGTATTAACTATAGTTTTTATCCAAGAGCAATAAGATATTGAAACTCATTACCAAGTTATATTCATGTGTTTCGACAATTAGAAGCTATTAACAATTCTTACTTTATTTATTTATTTAGAATCATTTTGAATTTATATTTTTAGATTAATTAAGTACTGTAATATTATAATTGCTTGTATATTTGATATGTAGTTCTTTGACTTACCTATATTTCTTGTGTTATTTACATTGACTTGATGTGCAAACTTTGTCGATTAATATAGTTTAACGTAAACGTAAACGTTAACGTTAACGTTAACGTTAACGTTAACGTTAACGTTAACGTTAACGTTAACGTAAACGTAAACATAAACGTAAACGATTCCCGACGTTTTCGGAAGATTTCTGAAGATTCCCGAAGACATCCGAAGATTTCCGATGTAAATGATCAGCGTGCTTCCAGAAATTAACATATGAAAGGCTCGCAAAAGTATTCTGTCCTGAAGAGGTAGTTGTTTTTAGTTTTAGAAAGAACCAATCTTGAACATGACTGTGGATTGAAGAAAAAGGCCTCAAGTTATTATCATATTTTTGCTGGATTTTCAGTTTAGGCTGTCAGTTTCAGTTTTTTGAAAATGTTAGTAAACTTTCGAAGAAATTGTTGCAAAATAGGAACTTGTAAACATGGTTAGCTGCATTGTTGGGGATTGTAAATATTTTCAACATTACCGAATTCTGATTTTGTCACCAAAAGAGTTTTCTACACATTTATTTACTTATCATTAGCAATACACCGTTTCAGTTACTTCCTGGGTCAGATTTTACAATCCCTGTTTCTTACTATTCATTTGGTCATTTCATCCTATATCTGCGGTTACATAATCCGAATCAAGGACATCTAAATAAAACATTGACCTTAAACCGAGCAACATCAGTGGTTTCAAGACTAAGAAACTTGCAGTACGTTACCTTTCCAAAAAACAGTGGCCACATTGCTGTACAAAGTGAACTTGCGTTTGCTTTAATTTCTGTTTCGACTGTACTGGTACACCACCGTCGCCACCATGATCAAACACCTACTGTCCGTATTTTAGAATTTTATAGCAGTCTAATATGGGACCATCGTAGATTATCATGGTGAACCCACTGTGCGCATGCCTGTAATCAACGATACTCCCTTGCATCCAATCTCTACCCCAGAGCTCTTCTCTCGACTAAGAGAGAGAAAAGCTCTGGGTAACCCTGAAACAAAGTGTCTTCTCATTTGTTTTCGTGAAGAACAATCAAGAGCGTCTCTAATTGGTGCATTCACGTTATCACGAGGAGTGAACAGGCGCCGTAAGGTTCAAAAAGACAATTTTTGGCTGTAAGAACCCTATACGGCGCATGTTCTCCTACATAGAGTTTCCCAGAGCCCTTGGGTCGATCCGAGGCTCTTGTAACGAGAATGCCCTTGCATCATGTGTTTTTGAGAGAATATCAGGTTACACGGTCAAGGGGAACTTTTAATTCGGCCCTTAACTGAAAAGGTTTATCTGCGTCCTCAGTTAACAGGCTACTTTTGTGTGTAAATTTGGGACGGTAACATTAAGGTCTATCTTTCTGTCTTAGTTTTGGACATTTGATTCATGAAAGCCAATACGCAGTTTGGCAGTTGCCGCCACTTGAGGGTGAGATTCTGCAAAATTATTAAAAGCGCAGTAGCCTCCCGGCATAGCATAGTTTATTTCTAAATTTCTACCCGTGATGAAAGTATGTATTTGCAGCTTAATGCCTCGTCTATCTTTGTAAACCAGCATCTTTTGCTTTTCTAATCAAAAGGCTTGTGAACAGTTCATCAAAGATGAAGAGTGTTTTTGGCAGTGTGAACCTAACCTGATCAAATGGCATACTGGTCAGGGTGCTGTGAATCGTGTTCCAATATGCTCCAGTTACTGTGATAGGTGGTTTGAAGCTTGCAAGGACGACATGACCTGTGCTCAAGATTGGCTGAGCGGATTTAATTTTTCTTCGAATGTCTACAGCTGTCCAACCAGTTCTCGCTGTCGCAAGTTTTCCGAGGTAAAAAGGATTTTATGTGGCATGCTTTTTTAATGTAGTGCTCCAATTATAACAAACCAAAACACAGTATCTTTGAATTAACCGGAGAAAGTACAGCAACAGCGCAATTCATGAACAGCAATTCGAAATTAGGAGTAAATACGAATTGGTGCAATGTGTTGATTGTAGAGTTATCACATTTTGCTAATTTCAAATAGTGCAGAATGATAGGTTGAAATTCTTAAGGAATGGTACCCTGATACCATTTCCAACTTAAACGTCTTTTTAAAATCCGGCCTGTTTTCAAGTTGAGTGACAAGTTTTTACTCAGTAGTTTGTCAGGGGTCTCATAATTCTCGTCACGTGCGACGACTTGCGTTACATGGGTCCGACTATTCTCGTCCCCAGAATCCGCTTTTCTTTTGATCAGCGTCAAGAGCACAGACTCTGGCCACAGACAAAGCAGAATTTCTGTGAATCACGGACTTCCGGTTCTTCTGCGCATTCTCAGAAATTTGAAGCAATAACGATCATCAACGGTTACAACATCATAACATTATCGCGACTGCGCGTATTTTTGGCTGTAGCCAGAATCTGTTTCTTTTTATCTGCGCCAATAGCACAGACTCTGGCCACAGCCAAAAATACGCGCAGTCGCGGTAATTGTCCCCGCAGAAGCAACCTAGAAGCCCCCACGTAGAAAGTAAAAAGATGTAAATTTGTAGATATTGTATAGGGGAAAGCAATCTCAATTTTCCCAACCGAGCGCGCAAGAAGATATCGGTATTGCTCAACCGGGCGCGCAATGTGGTATCAGTATTGTTCACCTCGTTCGCGAGGTGTTCTGGGTAACTTGAATCACGAGGCAGAACTTAGTCACAACGAAGTGTGGTTCGATTGAAGGTTAGTAATTTTCGAATATTTACAGCGATTCCCTTTACTTTGAAAATCAAAGATTGTAGTATCTGATAGAAAATCATATTGCCTGGGTCAGAAAATTTTCAGGCACCAACAGGGGTGACGATTTGTCAGACACAAATCAGAGACAGAGATGACAGACTTTCTAGGCCCACAAATTGCTAGACGCAACCTCACAAAGCAGAAGTATAGTCTCAGTATCAGCTACAATAATACTCGTCACATTTGTTGGAACACCCATCCCCGCTTCCCCCATCCTCCAATGTTGATTTCCACAACTACTAGTAGTCGCCCGAAAAATTCTCACACAACATTGAATTGGGGGAAGGGGGATGTGGTATAAGCTACAATCTTGTAACACGATGATTCTGACCATTCGCTAAGTGTTCCAACTAAATATGTTTAGTATTGTAGGTATCGGAGAGCCTGAACATTTACGCACGCATGCCCTGACGGAATGTTTGAAGACGAGACGGAAAAAATTTGCAGTACCTCCAGACGTAGCGCTGGAGCGTCGTACCAAACGAGTCATCCCAGGATTTCGGCCCGTGCGATCGCTTTTGGACGCAGTTGGCCCTTCGCTGCTTTCTGCTACCGACCTCGCCTCCCGGTACGGCATTGAGGGAGGGATATGTCGGCCCCTAAACCATATGAGACAAATCCCACGCCTACTCACAGCTCCAAACCGCCCTTGTCATTACAATTTAACGTAAGATTTCGATGGCTTATATATTCAAGAGAAAAGTCATTTTATCTGTCATATGGTAAGCACTAGAGTCGCAGATTACAAAGTGCACGCATGTGCCCTGCCGAAGGTAACATACATGCATGCATAAAACTTTATTTCATAAATGCCGTTTGTTCTTGTTGCCCATCCTTTCCTTGCATCTTTCACTTTCATTTACCTGCTTAATTATATGTAAAATAATATGAAGGCATCACAGTGTGCAGCACACATTAATTGGAAAACACCTCAACCGCCATCCGTATTATCTTTGTTGGGGGAGGGGGAGGGGGGGGGGGCAGATGTAGTGGAAACTAGTGGTATAATGCGCAGAAGCTCCGGAAGTGTTCTTGGCGCCGACCAAAAGAAAAGCGGACTCTGGGGACGAGAATGGCGTTAGGCTTGGTCCAACACAACAAGTGGGAAGTTATTTTCATCAACTTGTTTTAAAAATTATCATTACCTTCACGTTTTATGCGTTAGTTGACGAGCAAAGCGACCATACGAAACTTAAAAACCCCGCAATTGTTTACAGAATGTTTAACTTGTACTTGAATTTGACTCTGTCTTTCAGGTGTACAAAGACGGAAAGGGGTTGTGCAACACGATGTGGGCAAAATCCTTCCATTATGAAACCAGCAAGAATTGTATGGTAATGAAATTTTCCGGCGACTCAAACCCAAACGACCGTGTTTCCTCAGCTTCCAGTTTGTCTAAATTCGGTTATCGCATTTCAATTCTTGCCATAGCTAGTTTTTTTCTGGGCATGTGCTAAGGTTTCCATGCCAGTCTAGATATTCAGTGGTAAACTGTAAATTCAATATTTCGCATTCAGTTACGTAATGGTTCGCGTATGGGGGAAGATTGGTGAGGTTTGAATAGGGTTCAGTTTGAATAGGGTTCAGTTCCCGGAGTATTAGTTTGGTACACCATTCCGCCATTTCTTTGTTTTGGAACACCAACATGGCCGCCGTGACGTCATGTAAAAACGCACTTTCAGCGGCCGATAAGGACTCTTACGCTGGTTCAGTCTTGAGCTCATTCACTCAATATAGAACACGTTAGTTCGAAAATAAATATTATAGAACTCTCAAAGCAAGTTTACAAGGCTGTGTATTGATGCCCCATTTTCTTAATCTGTGGATGAGAGGTTCCCCCTTCTCGTTAGACAAGCTTAGAGATGTGCCTCGTTATGTTTACCCTGATTCGTTAATGTCAAAGTCAGACGATAAATCGGGATATGACCACATGTTACTTACAGAAGAGTCTATGCAGTACTTTGGAATAAGGTGGGGGGATTGGTGGTTGGTTTGCGCAACGTTTCCCTTCGGTTATAAGAATTCTCCTTTCGTCTACCAAACTTTAGGTTTGTCGGCAACGCAATTCTTTAGGAACTTTGGAATTGCGTGCTCCCTTTGTATAGATGATCGTCTGAATGGGAAATCTTCACCAATGAGGGTATTGGTCCAGGCTGATAGCAGAGAGATTTACTGTTTACAGTAAACAGTTTGCGGAAGCGGCCCTCTACATTGTGTGCAAGCTATCACTGTGAGACATGTCTGCTGACTCATGGGAAATCA
>NC_090874.1:59611359-59616359 GCF_036669935.1 Montipora foliosa
AAAGGTATTGTCTTGTCTTTATTGTATAACTAGCTTAAATAGGCTAGTTATGTATTTTTGTCGGATTGTTTTCTGACTCTCGTAATGGCACTTATGGTAGAGATAAAATTAGATTAAAATAAGATGAAAGGAAACTGCAAACGTTTGGGGATTCTGTTATGGGCAATGTACAAATTTACTTCTTTAGTGTAAAGCCTAGTTTTTACTAGGGATGCAATCACAAGCGCAAGCATAAGGTGCTAAGTGAAAACGAACGTCGACATAGCGCAAAGCACAAGTGCAGACACAAGGAAAACCCCGACAACCCCGTTTTCACGGTGAAATAACCGTTCTTATGCTTGCGTTTGTTCTTGCGCTGGTGCCGCTTGTGAAAACCAGGCTTAAGGTTAATCAACTCCATTCAAAAAACGCACTGCATATTATAAAATATTACTGTAATGCCATTCTTGGAAAGAGCCATTGAAATTATTGAACTCGGTAATCCCGTATTTCAGTTACCAGTGCTGCCCGTATTCACGAAGTATAATTGTCGTATATTTTCCTCCTGGGGCCTTCGGCTGTCCACGTTTGGGCAATCGAGAGGCCATGAAAAACGATCCGTCTCCTTGTCAATTTTTTTTGCCAAACGATTTGGCAAAACTACAAAAAGAACCAAACAGATTTACACTCTTGGAATTAAAAAAGGCCAGTATAACAGTACTGTACTTCAGACTAGTCCACTTGCGTCAATGGGGAAGGTTCTCGTTTCGCTACTCGAATCGAAAATGGCGGATTTCGCCGCTTAAGCACGCAACGCCTTGTGGGTGACTAGGATCCTTTAAGGCTCAGAATATGATTGCGAATGGAAAGGGCCCTGGGATGTAAAATGAGACTGAGTAGTGAAGAGGAACGGAGGTACCAAAGCATTGCCGACAGAGACAAACTGTAAGGAGCTGCAGATGTCCTTCGAAGGAAAAAGCTCATCTAGAAAATTGCTTCAGATAATGTTATTACGGACCGAGCGCCGGATAGGATATCCATCCAAGAAATTGAGATGGAATAAAAAGGACTTCTAATCATCAAAGACGACTTTTTAGTCATAAACTTTTAAAATCACTCAAGACGACTTGCAAGTCGACTTTACTTCGCTCCAAAGAACTCTTATTCGTCAACCAAATATAATTGGATTCCGGCCTTAAGGTTGACGTTGTTTTAATTCGTGGACAGGTTGAAAAAAAAAAAACCTGTGAGTGCTTGGGTAATCCTAGCACCAGGGTTACCCTCCCTCTTGTAAACAGACCCTTAAAATGGCGCAATGCACTGCAGTCGATACCCTTCAGTGAATTGAAAAGAATTCTTGCCCTAGAATGAGGCTTGGTAGGCCAATTTGCACATTAGCATAATAATAAAACTGGTGTCATTTATAAATAAGGGTTATAGCGCCTTATACGAGCTTTACAAGTGGCACACTGAGAATCATTTTACACCACACCCACGGAAATGCAAAATCAGAGAGCAAACTTCTAGAGGTAACAATTTACTCAAAGTTTCACTGGAGGCAATAAATTTGCGACGTCAAGAAAACCGTCGTCAATAAACTGAATCTTCTCAAAGCCTCGAGATTTCTACCAACGAACTTCAAATTAATCCTACTATCTATTACCTACTCACTCGTGCCTTAAGGGGGCTGTAACCGTCTCTATCACTTGAACGGCAAAAACAATTTACTGCTTACCAAAAGACATGCCTTCTGAAACTATGCTTTCGAAATCCAATTGCAACACCCTTTCAAGTAATTATAGCTGTTATTAATTATTTTTTTTTAAAATGAGTTGATTTGTAAGATCCGAAGCGACAGTGGTCAGCCTATCTCGGCTTGCCCAAGGTCATCAGAGCAGCTACTTCTTGCGTACAGAGGTATGAACACCCTTTCACATTGGCACAAGGCACTTTTTAATCTAACAGCCGGAGCAATGTTACCACGTTTTTCAATAACACGTGGCGAAAACAAGCACTTTTAAGAGTGAAATTGCGAAGAAATCCTCTCACTTATCTGGACAATTAAAAGCAGTAGTCTCTGATAGTCACCTTAAAAAAAATTCAGGTGGCCTCAATAATAGATGAGAGAAAGACAAAATTCCTTAATTAAGTAGTCTAACTACTTGTAACGAACATTTAATCTACAAAAAATCCTTGTAATTATCGTGAAATCCTAATCCTTGAGTCGGAGAGTGATCTAAAATCGTGGAGCTATATAATTAAGAAACGGTCCAGATAAGAACGATAGCAACAACGGCAACGAATATGTTGGAATTCAATTGGTATGCAAAAAGGTGATAACTTTTCTATTGTCTGTTCTTACTTCTGATTGGCTTAAATAGCAAAAGTTTAAAAAACTTCATAAAAGCAGTATTATATTCATCCTTACTTTCCAACCATCTTCCATCTACTCTCAGTTTAAATGAATTCCACAGAAATCGTATGTGGGGAACATGTAAAATTGTAAACGTTTCTTGGCTTTTGTTTTCAACTCTTGTGATTGGTCAAAATCTTTTAACACAAAAAACACCCTTTCAAAGTGGGCTGTAAATGAATTTTATTGCGTTAACGGCTTTTCTGTACGTTTATGCATTCTCTGTGTAAAAATGATAACATTCCTATTTTTTTTTTATTTAAACATATTTATATACATGTTTGCCCCAAGAGCTAAATGAGCTCATCACGGGGGGCTTACACCAAAATTCTAATTACCACATAAAAAACAAACACAGGCACGGGATACAAAGTAAGTCAAAAAAGACAGTTAAGTTAATTAGGTCAATGATAATGACCACGAAAAGAAAAACGTTTAGACTCTCTTATAAAGTGCTGGACATGAGAGAAGATTTCAACGTTTTCATTATTTGACATGTCAGAAGAGCCAAACAGAAAAACTTCAACTTTTTGCTGGTCAGAATATTGACCAGAAGCTATACGAGCAGCAGCAGCGAGCAAATCAGATCTGAGGGCAGCATAATTAGGACATTGTAAAAAGAAATGAGTTATAGTCTCATTGTCAAAGCCGCAGCTACAAATAGGTGAAGACTTAACAGCGATCTTAAATTCCTTTATGTGGGGAAAGCCCCGTTACCGCATAACAAAGGAAATTGCTATCCACCTTACACGGATCATTACTTAATTGTATAGGAAAAGAATACTTCAAACATTGCAATACAGAGCTGTTTCGAATGGGCCTGGTGGTCCTCTCTTGTCAGGTGCGTTAAAAACTGAACAACTAAGGTTCCTTTTTTAAAGGCTGATCGTTCAAGCATGTTTTATCAAGTATGTACTTGGTTGCATGTTGGCGCACACTCGCCAGTTCGTTCCTTTTGTTTAGGGTGCCAGCGCCCGGTGCAAGACCATATTCAAATGTGATAAAGTGCATAACGGAAATTTTTTTCATCATATGTAAACCGAGCTCGGGCACCCTAAACAAACGGAACGAACAGGCGAGTGTGTGTCGGCATGCAACCAAGTACTTGACACTGCTTGAACGATCAGCCTATAAAAAAAGGAACCTTAGTTGTTCAGTTTTTAATACACCTAACGAGAGAGGACCACCAGACCCTTTCGAAACAGCTCTGTAGTGCAATGTTTTATTTTTTCTTTTCCTATACAATTAATTACATATATATATAGAGAGAGAGAGAGAGAGTGTAGGAGAGAAATCCTGACAATGCACACCCCAAATAATCATATTTTTAACTGAATAAATGTGTGAAAGAAAATTTGCCCTGAGCGGGATTTGAACCCACGTCCCCCCATTACTAGTCGGGTGTGATCACCACTACACCACCAGGACAACCATACTGGCAACACAGCCATCGAAGATGTGATTTACGTGGTTTAAGGCGTGGGCCTCCCTGGAAATTTTCTTTCGAGGTGACAAAGTAGGGGAGCCTATAACTTCACTTGAAACCCAACTAACTAATATATATATATATAGATAGATATACGAATTATCTTGTAACATTTTTAATGTTACACTCACTATGGCTGAAGATGATGTTTGGAACATCGAAATATTTTCCTTAAACTCAAGTATGGTTGCTTTCTTGAGCCTTTTCTATTATGCTTTATTGTTGCCCACCTTGAAAAGCCTTGCTAGTTGTTAGTAACAAATATAGTAAACCTGTCTTATTATAATAAAATGTTGATAGTCTTACATGATTATTAAAGTTTAAGGACTACTGAAAACGTCGTTTTGGATGAGTTATAAGCCGTCTTGTTAGTCTTATTTTATCGCGAATTCTGGATGGGTGTCCTATCCGGGGCTTCGCAATCCGGCTAATGTATAATAATAACTTTATTGAAGTATCAAAATACTTAAGCATAAAATACTAAATGGTGACACAAACAAAATATTAAATAAGAAATAATATTAAGCATCATACACTTATCAGTAGCAATTATAAAAAGACTATCTAATTTACTTCAAATAACGGTTTCCAATTATTTCTTGACGTATTATTGGATTGAATTGCCATTTAAAATCTAAGTTGTGCTCGCGAGCGCATCAGCTTTTTCAATAATTTCAACTTTTTTGAAAGTCAAGAAACCGTAAATGTCCTTGGTTTAGACTTCTCAGAAATTTAGTTACCCATTTGCATCCAAATTTTCCTTCAAAACTTTGGAAAAACGAAAAAAAGACGTCGTTATTCCAAGACGACCTCCAGCCACTGCACACTAATGGCTGATAGTGTTCAATGGCTCAGCCAATCAGATTACAGCATTTGCATTAGTGTACTAGTAGAATTTTACTAATCCAGAGTAGCACGAGAAATCCAAGTGTCACAAAACATGTAAAAGCAAGTTAATTACAGAGACTTACCACGAAACATTGGATCATCAGAGACAGGCTTGAGCGGACCTTTTTCCGTTTCTCATGTCATCGACACGTTTGAAGTCTTTTGCCCGCTTTCTTTCCTTGCTGGCCGCTTCTGTCGCCTGTTGTTCGTGGACGGAAACTCCGACGTTATGAT
>NC_090874.1:59636359-59646359 GCF_036669935.1 Montipora foliosa
ACAAGCAGCAAAACTATGTATTGAAACCACCAGAGGTTCATGAGAAGTAAACTCCACAGCAAGGGATTGAAGAAAAAGTAAAAGGGTGCTGTTGGTACATGAACACGCCCTCCACATCCACAAATGAAGAGCACTTTCAGTGGGTAGAGGTAAAGACGACAATAAAGCCTTTTGCAAAAGATGATAGTACAAAATTAGAACCTACATGTAGAAATACAGTAAAACACACTGTAAGACATTTTTAAGGGTACCTACACTAGGTTAGGTTACTAAGAAAAATTAATAACAACATGGGAGAGCCACAGGAAAAAAGACCTACAGTGCAGTTGTAAACAAAAAAGACTGGCACAACTCCTCCCTTTGTAAAGAGGCCAAAATTGTGCATGTCCCCTTCCCACCTCAGAGTAAGACGTCCACATTAACACCAGATGGTTTAACTTACCAATACGTCCCAGTAAAGGGGTGAAAAAGAAAAATACCTAATTGTATCCTATGCATTTATGCAGTGTTGCTTTGATCATAATAAAATTTTATATTATCATACAAACACAGATGGCATTAACCTTTCTCTGACTAATGGTATTTGGTTGCTGTTCTAAAAGCGTGCTCATTCCACAAAATATTAATTTAATATTTTCTGGAATGAGCACACTTTTAGAACAGCAACCATAAATCTTCTAACACCTCACCAGGAAAATTCTTCTCTGCCTTTTAAAACCATTTGGACTCTGAATTTAAAATTGCAGTTTGCGGTTTAATTTTTCACTTGTATCAATCAATCTGGATGAACCATGTAAATGGGTCAAGTTCAGCATGGTGATTGGCCGATTTTCATCGCACCACTTTATCCCACAAACTGCCATGGCAAACCAGAATGGCAGTGGCCAAAAATGAAACCATTGACTGCAATTCAAATGGAGTCTCCATGTTTATGGTTGCTGGGAAGGTATAGTACTGTTATGTGGTGGCACAATCCTTAAATGGCACCTGCAGTTTCATTTTAAAGCAATAATAAAATTATTATTAACCTAGTGTCACATCAGTTAGCAAACTTACCATGATAATGTAAAAAAGGTAAAACTAACACCAGCTAGGACATCCGGAATAAGATGATACTTTCCATCACGCATCTTGAAAGCCACACAAAGTTTTGCAAACTCCAGAAAAACATCACAGACATCATGAAGAAATAGTACCAAAATACCAATTTTGTGATATCTGAATCAAACAAGGCAAATCAACACTTGAATCCAGAAATGCATGGGCCATTTTCACATCCAATGAACGTGAATTGCCCCTTTAAGGCTACATGTAAGCATAATCATTGCTACAAATATATAGCAATCATGAAAGTGTAAGGGTTATGTAGTTATTTTGGTGACAGAGATTAAATTGCAGCTATAGAGTATCTTTACTTGAGATGAGAGTTAGGGGACACTTTGTGGCATTAAGGTATCAGTATACCCCAAATGACAACCTCCCGTTGTCGCTGCTTCACGGTCACACGTTTCATAAAAACCCAAATAAAGTACCGTATATATTTTCTGAAAGCTTAGGAATTTTATTTGATTTCAGGCAAGAAATAAAAACCTTTCCCCTTTCTTTGTATTAGAATAGTGATCATTTTCCATAAGTATGACGTTTCACAAATTGAGTTCGTTTCCGGTGAGAATTTAACCGGAGAAAGCGAGCAACAATTCGCTACATTTTCTGCACACCTTCATCTAAAAAACTGTGTCGGGGAATTTTGATTCATTGCCTGGTTTGTCTTTTATACGCTGCTAAACTTTAGGCTTTTATAAAACACGCATTAGCTTTGCTGAAATACTCATTACTTTCGAAGGAGGCAAAAAATAAAAATTCCCTGACATGGTTTTTTTTGCCACATTATCTGGCAACATTCTTGCCAAATTTCAGCGAAAAAGGATGAAAACTTGCTGTAAACGAACTGTAAATGTGCACCTCTTTTGATGAAATTTTAGTTTTGGGAAATAAAGCAAAATACACTATATACCTAGCCTGCGAACGCAGACGTACAAAATGTATTTCTGGCGGTCATTTCTCTCCTCCGAAAAGTGAGAGAAATGACCGCCGGAAATACGTCTGCATTCGCACGCTACACTATACCTGGCGTTTTTCCAGTGTTGGGAGATTATAATAAATTATATCTGATCTCAAAAGGTGTGAAAAGTAATTACCTTTTGATCGATAAAGTGAGGGCTCTTCTTACATAGACAATAGCAATTTATCTTGCTCAAAGTATAAGCCTTCATCACTAGCGGCGAGCACTTCGGCCAATTCCTTATTAACTACTTTTAAGGTGTACCGTTTCGGTGCCTTCTTCGCACTTGAAAAAGGACACGATCTTTTGCGTTTCTTTTTTGAAGACAACAGTTTACTTCCACAACAAACAAATTGATTATGCGCGACTGACTAATCGCGTGATGCAAAGCAAAACATGCTGTGCTTCTATCACATGACTTTTAATGGAAGTTTAATTGATAATGACAACTTGTTGACAGCTTCTCATTAGAGATAATTCAAAAAATCGTTTTCTTTTTTAACTTTGTGTAGAAGGATCATTTTTATGCAGAAGAACTCAATGAAATGTACCTGGAAATAATTATCAAAAACTAAAATTTGGCAAAATTATCAATTTTGGGGTATACTGATACCTTAATTGCCTGTACTCCCAGATGTGACTGATGTTGAAGTAGGGGAGAAGAGCAAAGGGGCCATTTCATGATGCATGCTCATCAAAATCGTCATGCATATAATTATGTGCATTTCTGGACATATCTGCAAACTAAAGCTGCACATGGCCCCTATACATTGTATGTGAAACGGCTTTCAGTTTGTCCAGACCTTTCTTTCTTTTAACGACAGATTCTTCAAAACCTAAGATTAACCTCATAAACAACAACAACATGAAGATTTGTGTTTGCTTAACCCTTTCACTCCCAAGAGTGACACTTATAGATTTTACTCTGTCTAACGCCAGACGATTTTACTCGTCAATGGGGAACCCCACAGGAGTGAAAGGCTTAACAACAGCTAGATTCACTTAAAAACTATGTGCCTATTAACCCTTTCACTCCCAAGAGTGACACTTATATCTACATGTAGATTTTACTCTGTATAACACCAGACGATTTTACTCGTCAATGGGGAACCCCACAGGAGTGAAAGGGCACTTGACTGCCAAAATTTTGAGCTTTGATTTTTGTCCAAAGGCCATTTACTTTGAGTGTAAGTTTTGGATTTCACCGCCCGCCATACATGTAACTCACGTTCAAAACTGACCGATTGGACCTCAGAGGGTTGGATCCGGGGAAAGGTGACATCAAGGTTTCACTAGCTTAAAATTTCAGCGTACATGTATATGCAAAGCCCAAAACTCCTGTGCTGCGTATTAATTCTGTGGCATACACACGCATTGCATTCTTAAGCTAGTGAGCCTTTGATGCCACTTTCTCCTCAATCCAGTTCTCAAGATCTTAAAGTTGGTAATGGAAGACCATTAAATAGGAAAATTCGAGTTAAAATAAACAGGTGTCTTTTTTAAATCAATCCAAAGAAAAATAAGATGACTGGGGCACTTTAAAATGTGGTGTTTGGGAGCATTCTTTTAAAAAAGCCATGGCCCCAGACAAACCTAAAGAAATGGGTCCTTAAGCTCCTTGTTGATACAGTTAATTACTCTACTCAAAGCAGCTGCCATTAACACCAACTTGTTTTGGAAACCTCTGAGATCAGAGGCCAAAGAGAAGGAGGGGCTGGGATGGGAGGGGGAGGGTTGCTTTCCCTTACACTGAAAACCTCTCACCTCTCCCTTCACACTTCTGTGCTGCATACCATACCCCCCCTCCCCTCCCTCCAACTTTCAAATGTACTCCGTGGCCCCTGGAGTTTGCTGCCTCAGCTTTACTGTTTGTAGCTACGGTACATTGCTTGTGGTCAACAAAGTACTCTTACAAACACTATCTGGCGAAAACCTGTGAACCCATTCTTTCCTGAGTGATACAGCCACTTTAGGGAAGAATGGGTTAAATGCTTCTGAACCAGAAAAGTGAAATTAACATCCAATTCTGTAGTGCCACATGACTCTGAATCATAATCAGGTATAATGGCTTTAATTTAAATGGGAAAACAGCCAAGGCATAGATTACTTAGCATCTTGTTGTGTACAACTTACAGTATGTACAGTACCTGACAGCAAAAGAGAAGGCAATAAGTGCTATAGTGACAACATGGTGTAAAAGCATTAGAATGAAATCTTGTCTCCACTGATCCATAAAAACTGTGGCATAGACAGCATGGAGATAAAATCCAGCTTGTACCACATATAGGACATATATGTCTTGTTCAATTGGCATGCCCTTGTACCAACCTAGAGTAAAGAAGTGAGATCACGTTGAGCAAGAAGTGGCTAGAAAAGAACAAGAAACTGGCATCGATTTTGATTTTGCTTTTTGTGGCCACTGTGAATCTACCCTGCGAGCAGAGCCTCTTTTACATGTATCTCTTTCTTTCTTTTAGCTTTCTTTCTTTTATAATCTCTTTCCTTCATACACGGAAAAAAGAGGCTCTGCACAAATCTAGTCCATCATTTGAAGTCACCGTAGCCCCAATTCTTGGGCTAGTCATTCCGGTTTACTCTCGTCAAACTGGTTTTTCAAGCGTGAGCATCAATTTTTGGGAGAAACCGATGGTAAAAAAAAAGAAAGTAAAAATGGCGGTGAAAGGTCCGGGGAAAGGAAACCACAAGAAAACGCTTGACAATGCTCTGCTTTGTGTTGTATCTAACTTTGAAAATGTGCATGATCTGAGCAAGCAACAGTCAGCTGCTATTATGTCTTTCACATCTGGGACAGATCCTTTCATATCTTTGCCCACCTGGCACGGAAAATCTCTTATTTATCAACTTGCGATCCCGCTCGCCAAAGAGTTGCGAAAGCACTCTAGACTCTTTTCTCTACCCATCCGTCCGATGTTGTTGGTTGTGTCACCACTAAATGCCCTGATTGACGACCAGATGGATTCCGATCTTGTGAGGTTTTTGGTTTAAAATGTGTGAAGCTCGACGAGCTATTCCATGTTGTCTTTTTGCTGACAACGGCAAAGAAATGGACAAAAATTTATTACGCATGTGCAGAGCTACTGTTTTTGACACTAAATATGCAAATTTGTGATGTTCTCGTTGCCGTCGCCGTTGTCATTGCTAAAGCTCCCTATTTTTTTTGGCCCTTTATTTACACGTCATTTTCGCGGTCTATTAAATGAACACCGATTCGGCCTGGGTTTGAAACTACTTCTTAGCAACGCATATGTACCGTAAGAAGAGGTTCTGCTTGCACGGTGCTGTGAATCATTTATGACAAACAAAATTAAAAACCTTACAAATAAAAGTAGAAAATAAATGAGAGCCAATTGATACACAAAGCATAATGTTGTGTTCCTAATTGACCTGGGCCCGGTTGCTCAAAAGCCGATTAACACTAATCCCAGATTAAAAATTAACCAAAGAGTTTATTTCTCGTCTCTCAAATCCTGTTCAGCGCTGATATTCGGCAAAACTTTACATTAGAAGAAGTCACCCTTGAAAAGCAAAAACAAGCAAAAGAAACTTTCACCAAACAGTTGAAAACGTGAAACAAAGGTTTACACTAATCCTGGATTAAGTTAATAGGCTTTCGAACAACCGACCCCTGATCAGTTATTATTACAGTGATTGACACCAGAGGAAAATACCTGTAAAACAGTGCTCAGCAATAAATGATCATAATAAATTGTATTAACATACCTTTCCAACAATAAGCAGAGTCTTGAAAAAAGTTATATTTTCCATTAAATAACAGATAGCAGGTATAGGAATAAACCACAGTGTAGTATAAAAACTTGAAAGCACTTTCAGGAGATTTTGTCAGTTCTTTCTCTGGGACCCTACACCAACTGAAGAAAGGCTGAAAATTCAAGGAAAGTTGGAATACCAAATGTTAGTGACACTGAGAATTCACTGTGAGCTTCTCAGACTCTAACAACCAATAATTATTTTAGGTGGAGGTTATACTTTGAATGGGCCGTTGGAAAAACCCAGATCGGACCGGACCGGACCAGATCGGATCGGATCGGACCAGACTGGGCCGGACATGAAATCCCTGGGTCACCAGTTAAGGTTACTTCCGACCTTTGCGGATGTCCTTCGTGAAGAAATTTGTTATTGTATGCGTGTTAGTTTCAATAAAATCCTAACAAACAAAATAATTTTTATACAACCTCACATGTAAAGCCGCACAAGTTACCAACCTTACAAACTTATTTTGGTCTTAATAAATGTAGTTTACGATAAAAAATATAGTTTAACCGAGTTTTCCTTTTAGAGTCAGGAGCCAGTAAGATGTGAAACCGCCGAGGGTTCTTCTATTTAATTTATCGGGGTATCGGATGCCGCAGCACGAGCAAAATGACTACAAACTGTTATTCACAAGACATCAATCAACGAAAATGTCTCGGCCGTTTTCGATATTCTGATTGGTTATCTAGATATTCGCATCTAAGGTTGGAGTAACCAAAAATATGCGAGACGTGTTGTGTAAATGGACGCTAGAGAAAAAATATTTTAAATCTCCGAATTTCCTGACAACCTTTTGTTGATTGATGCCTTGTGAATAACTTTGTGCAGTGATTTTACTCATGCTCGGCATCTGATACCTTCAATAGAAGAACCCTCAACAGTTTCATGTCTTACCGGCTCCGATCCTGACACTTACCAAACTTGCTTATAAAAAACAATATTTTTATCATCATAAACGACATTTACTGAGCTTTCTTCTGATGTATAGTTTGTTAGGATTTCATTGAAACTAATGCGCATGGGAGTTTTTTCTCGAAGGACATCCGTGAAGGTCAGAAGTAACCTTAACTGGTGACCCAGGGATTTCATGTGTCTACTTAAGGCGGGAATTTTGTCATTTGGTTTGGTCCGGTCCTGTGCCACTAACACAGGATTTTTGGTTTAGTGTTTTTTCGTGGCTTGAGTCCTGTCAAATATTAAAATTTTTCCTCACGTAGATACTGCTCTAAGGCCAGATAGATAAAAAAACAACCTCCAAATAAATGTTTCTCCCTTCTGCTCGCCAAACATTACTGCCTAACATCTGGTTATGCAGACATAAAACGAACAGTCCAAAATTAATCGATTTCCTCTGTTATTTCAAGCATATGGTGTATCTACATAATCAAAAAAAAAGCGACCATCTTAAAGAAATGGGAACCATTTGTAGCATTTTTCTGCCACTTTTTTTTTTCTCCTCTTTCTTGTGTTGCTAGTTAAAATACCTATCCTAACCTCCAAATTTATGAAGAATTGCAGATTGGGTGAACCTAGTTTCATCTTTCTTCCTCTTTCCTGACCATTAGCACTTCTGAGGTCCAAGTACTATGTTTGCAAGTAATCACAAATGTCTGTAAATAGTGGGGTGTTTTTTTTTGGTATTGGTTCTATCTGTAGTGGTAATAAATTTGTAATCAGTGCTGAAATTTTTAAGTGTAGTGCAAGTGTTGTACATAGCTATCTTTAAAACCCAATTAAAAAAATAATAATAACAACCCATTGACCCCAGAGAGCCAGACTTAATAGATTTTACTCTGTCAGATGATTTTACTCCTCAATGGGTGGCATTCTAGGGTGTGAATGGGTTATCAAAATACATCATTGTCATTTTCACATCAGCTGCACATTGTTGTTTGCAAACAAAGACTGAAACAGTCACGAGTAACATTGTAGATCCAAGCTAATCCTCCAGGATTCTAACTCTTGTCTCACAAATCTTGATCAAATATAGCGGAAACAGTGTTTTTGTATCAGGACTCAATCACTTGACCAGAAATGTAAAAAAGTAAAAATTTCAATTCTTGAAATGATAATAATGCAGTTTGTACTTAAAATTATCAAAAATTTAACACATTCACTCCTGGGGGTTCCCCATTGATCGTCTGGCAATTTAGACAGAGTAAAATATTAAGTATGGCCAGTTTAGGCTGGTTCAGGGGTGAAAAGGTTTAATAATCAAATTAAAATAATCCAACCCAGTACTAAATGACCTCTGCAAAATTATGTGCAATTATGTAAAACACTAGTTATTCTTTCAAAAACAATATTACGGAACAGCAATACAAGGCTTAAGCCAAGGAAAGCTCTCCACAGAATAATTCTATGCTTTCTTCATTGAAATGTCACAGTGAATGAGTTCAAAGTCCAAGGACATATATATAATTGCATATAGGACTACAGATAATAATTAAGCAAATAAAAAATATCCAGGGATACATGAACCAACAGATGCGTGTCAAAAACAAACCCTATTAATTAGCAACGTCTTTAAGTTTCAGTTGGCAGAGAATTTATATGCAAATTTTTAGCAATGATGGAAAATGAATGTTTGTTCAAAATGCAAAACAATTTAAGTACTAAGCTTTCCGCCTGTGTGCAAATTATGTCTACTTGGTAGTAAACTTTAATCTTACAGATCAAAAAGGTCTGAAGGCTACGATTGCACGCTTGTAAATATTTTTAAGGGTTATAAAAAGTAAGCTTATTTTAGAAGTGCGACAATATTCAAATCTGGTCCTTTATATAGTGCCCGAATGTTCCACCATTCTCAAAATAATATTTAAAATGGCCACTTACGAATCAAGAAGAGAAATTAAATACCCGAGTTACCATTAATTCATTTGGTCACTTTCCGGATGAGATAGGGTCAACAGACCACCATCAAGAGCAAAGAAGCCATGGTGGGGGTACATCTTGGTTAAAAAAAAAATTACTCCCTTGATGGCAAATATTATACCTCTAGAATAACAGTTATCGTGGAGATACAACTTTGGACAGCTTCGTGACTTGCAACGACCGTAATTTGGACGTTTTCAAGGCGCACATGCCATGTTAAACGACCTTTGGTCGAATGTTCTTGCGACAAAAAGTTCCGAACGTGGTGTACTATATTTGGTGTATATTTACACTTTCGCATCCACTATTCCAAACTCGCTGGCTGATAATTAAATTGCATCGATATACCGCCAAAATTCCTCGGAATGAAATTTTGTAATCCTTGTTTGGAAAGAATCTAAAGAAAGCATATAACCCTACCTTGAAGACTGCTATGTTCAGTAAATATCGTAAGATGGTGAAAACTACGCCGAGAGCAACGCAAAGGAAGATGTCGTATGTTGATATAAAGCCATAGATGGAAAGTTCATTGATGAAATCTATTAAAAATGTCCTTGTTGGGCCATTTGTTTCCCATTCGAGCCAGCAATGATGATATATTTTGCTGAAAGTCTCAAAGAATCCAACCTCCATCTTGGGTCCGCCTTGTGTGTCGAACAAAGAAAATGCTTTGTTTGGGGAGGGGAGGGACAATGCGATTTTTGTAAACAAGTTGTGCGGACCATAAGTATAAATGCAAGCAGTAATCGATTCAGTTCCGGAAAACTACAATTTCTTGTCGCCAAGGCAGGTCCAACAAACGACCTCAAAGACCCTATTGAGCTACTACAACTCCTGGGGAACTAGTAAGTACTGTCCTTCGCCCGTAGCCAAGCAACTTCTTTCCCATCCTTCCCACGGGCATTTCGCAATTATAAAACGTGAAATTCTTCACCCGTTGCCTAGCATATTTGTTTCATATCCTTCCCATAGGTATTTGGCATTTTAGCTCAGTTGATTTTTAGTACCCAAAACATGAGGAATTACGGTGGGAAAAGGATTGCATCATTCTGTTCCGTAGCCTGTTAAGGTGAGTGAACACTTACACTTCCATTTCTGCCACATTTCTGCATTTTTTACCCTGAAGTTGAAATTTGGTCACTGGAACTTAAGCACGCGCGTTTTTGAGATGCGGACGTAAACCGGAAGAGAACATTTCGCTTGACAGGACAGTATTGTCTCCCAGATTTTAATACTAGTCATCCCTAATGGAGAAAAGGTACTTAGCAATGT
>NC_090874.1:59651359-59656359 GCF_036669935.1 Montipora foliosa
TCATAGATGTTTGAAACCTGTATCTTGAAAGGATCGAGTTTTATAAGCGATGAGAACCTTGTAAACATTGGCAATTCGCAGACTACAGTCAACAAGTAATATATCGCTGACTTGGTTAACGCGGTCTTGATTTTCTTCGCGGGATTAAACTATGACGACTCAATTCTTAGATATTCATAGAGTGGAGAGAAAGATCTTTACAACAGTGCACTTTCTCTCCTCCACGAAACTTCCCGCACGTAACGCACGCGGTAACATTATCCGCGGGAAAATTGATATCATCTAAAAATAACCTAAGAGGGATTACGATGGGAATAGGGCCAATATGAGGGATTACTTCTCTTACCTTCATAATCTCTCGGTGATACTGACGCAACTGTGTAGACCTCGTGCGAAGGCCCCGCTGGCTAAGAGAAACGATGGCATCTGGGAACGAGAGTGGTGGTTTTCTTGCTTAAATCACGCAACTTGTGTAACCCGTTCAGCAGAAGATGTTTATGGTCAGATATTTAAATGTGCCCTACAGACTAGGTGCCCGGGCTTTCAGCACATCATTTGAAAGGAAATCGAAGCAGAATTTTCAGTTCGTCGTGGTTGGCGGTGGATCAGGGGGTCTTTCTATTTCAGCCACACTATGTCGAAAATATCCCCATGCCACCGCTATTATTGAACCCTCCGAGGTAAGGTGAATAATTGTCTTTTTTTCCTGAACTTTTGCTATTGGAGTTTCTTTAGTCTGGAGAAACCAAGAAGGTAAAGCGTGTCAATAGGCTACTGTGAAAGCTCATAAGCGGAAGTCTGAATTATGAAAGTTTCTTCAAACTGTACATTTGTTCCAATCGAACCCTTGCGCATTTTGATTTCACTTGAGACTTTATATCCCAGACTATTTCGATCTCAGTTACCCAAAGAAATATCACTTTTTCTTTATTGCGCGAGTTTCTCTTTATTGACCTTTTAAACCTGTATTTGGCGAAGACGTCCCGTACGTGAGTTTTTTTCGCGCGCGTGCATGTTCACATGCACAGCTCTCTTTTTCGTACCGGGGCCTCAATTAATACATTTATAAGAAAGCAAAAAGAAAACGCAAACTGTAAATGGAAATATTCAAATCAATCAAGTACTTTACTTGCGATGAAAAACTATAGCGTAACGATAACCTTAAGAAAAGTGTTACAAACCTCCTAGGCCTTAGGAGTGTTTGGGTAGGATGGGCAAGTGGGAAATTGCAAGAGAGGGGACATTGCTAAAAAGTCAAAGCTCTGGCATTATATTTATGAAACATAGAACGTGTTCACTTTCACTTCTTGACATGTAACTTTGGTTGTATCTTCTGTATCAATATTATTCAAAAAGGAAAACAGTATGCTGTCAAATTATATGCTTCATCATGTGGCAAAGTCACCATGGAAGTGCAATATCTGTGCTTTGATAATCCACCGTACCATTGAAATGTCAACATGGACAGCATGAAGAAAGTTGAGCCAGCATTTTACTGCTAGGTGTTCTTGTTTTTTTTGTTCTCATCATTTCATACAGTACAAGGAAACCAAACTCCCTCATTCTCCTACATTGTACTCGTTATACATCTCCAGGTTGCAAGGTAACCATTCAAATCCTCCAATAAGTCACCACACAGAGTTTTAATATTATTTGACAATTAGCTTAATATATGTGCAAATATAAAAACAAAAAATCCAAACAAAAGGCAACATATTTGATACTGGTTCACCTGTTCTATTCCTGACCCATGGCTATTAAGGAAATGAGGTATTGTAACCAAAATTAATGCTTGGACAAGGAAGGTCCTTCCTTTCTTCAAATTTCCTTATCTGTTCTTTAGAGAAATAAATTTGCAAATTAAGGCCTTTCAAGTCCAAGAAAAAGTGCCAAAACTTGGCGTTGGACTCAAACTTACATGGCACAGGATCTAAAATATTGTCTGATGTCTTTTGTCACCAGAATCATTATTATCAACCGCTTTGGACTTTAGTGGGAGGCGGTATTGAACGCTTGGAGGAATCAGTGCGACCGACTGGCAGTCTTATACCACCTGGTTGTACTTGGTTTAAAAGTAAAGTTGTGGAATTCAACCCTGACAAGAATATTGTTGTCACAGCTGATGGAAAAGAGGTGAGTAATTTTGACATCTTATGTCAATTTTTTAGTGTAAGATCACTTAGTATTCAGCGGTATAATGAGCATTTCGAGATAACACCATTTGGGATCCAATATACATTTTTCACCAAAGCTTACAAGTCCTTGGGTAAGTGGCATGATGAAAATTAATAGTTGTTGCATTATGCCATAGCCATAATTAGTCACATTTATTAAAGTCTAGTGATGCAAGTCTAGGAGCATCTTTCATTAAGTAAATTAAGACAAATGAAGACAACTCAAGCCAATTTAGTTACACTGTAGGTTGAATGCAGTGGTTTTTAGGTGTGTTTAAAATCCATAAAAAAAATTGTCCAGTTATTATTGTTATTGTTATCATTTTGACTTGCGAAAGTGTCATAAAAAAGATGGAAAATGTATTTAGCAAGTGTTAAGAACAAACTTCATTAAATTCAATGAAATAACATTGTTAAGCTAGTGTAAGTTATGGAACGGAATGCTCATGTGATGCATCTGGGAGACTTTTTTGAAAGATCTGTCCTTGTTCAACATGATTGTGCTCAACTCTAGCCTTTTGTGTGACTATAACAAAGTTATATTCTAGCAAATATTATCATTCAAGTTTATGGTCATTGTTGTAATCATGCTAAACTGCCAATTGGACCTTTCTTGCTTAACAAAATGAAGACTTAGAGAGTTATAAATATTACAGCCTGGCTCTCTGACACCTTGTGGTGAGAACTCAGGTTATGAGTTTATTTACAGCTTGTAGAGAATTATTGGTCAGGAGAAACTTACCCAACTATAGAAACACACCTCTACAACTTATAAGAGCTCTTATGACTAGTACAGTTCAGGAAGTGAGACATGACTTGTAAAGCTTAACCTGTTCATCCCTATTGACAAGCAAAATCGTTTCGCATTAGACCGAGTTAATTCTACAAATAATGGCTGTCTTAGGAGGGAGAGGGTAAAGGCATATAGCGGTAGTTTTTGAAAGGTCTTCATGTATGACCAAAGATGTAACTTGCATGAATCCACTCATCCCTGCACTGGCCAGTTTTTTGATGAGTATTAAAATCGTCTGGTGATAGAAAGAGTAAAGACAGTGGTAATCTTATGAGGGATAGGGTTAATATGAATGTTTTTTTTGGAGAAAGTAGTTTAGTTAGTGTTTTTGATCAAGGAGGAATACAGAAACTGAGTTGCAATCTTAACATGATGAAAAAAAAGATCCTTTATATTGTACATGCAAGTAAATGATGTCCTAAAATTTAACTTGATGGAAAGATTAGATCATTGGTTTCTTTTTTCCATTCATTTTCAGATTGGTTATGAATTTCTGATTGTGGCTGTTGGCCTTCAGCTGAGATTTGATAAGGTAGGGAATATTAAGGCATTCAATAATAATGATTTTACATATTAATTTTCATGAATTTATTTCTATAAAATAAAATAAGATACTATTAATAGTATTTAGACAAGTCATTGCTCCGCAAAATATAGTACCAGCAGTCAATCACTTAATTATGATATAACTCGTCGGTTTAATTAACCATTCATGATTACATGTATACTTTGTAAACTTTGTTAAGACAAAATTATCATGCACCTTCTACATGTAGCTTTTCTTGAGTCTCCCTGAGCTAGAACTTACTGGACTGTAATTATGGAGTGAAGTTCAAGTGTAGAACGTTGTAAGAAATTGCGAATGGAAATCGATAAAACTTACCACATGGCTTTTCGTAGTTGTCCTTTAATACTCACACGGAGTTTCAGAAAAAATATTTAGCAATTATTAAATGAGGCTGAGTAGGATATGAAGAATTCTGCAGGTCAAGGAGGGTGTTATCCACCAAGGCCGAAGGCCGAGGTGGATAACATCCTCTGAGATAGATCTGCAGAATTCTTCATATTCTACGAAAGCCGAATTCAATAATTGTTTTTAGTTATTACATAGCAAGTAAGGAGCAGTAAATAGCCTTTATATAGCTCAACTTAGTTATATGATAAACTATACATAGCATTTACACATGTCTGGTTCTACATGGCGGTGTCAGCTTCCTACCTTTCCATTTTTCTCTTATGGAAGGTGAAGTGGACCTTATTTTTCTGAAACTCTGTGTGAGTATTAAGTGCAACTACATTTAAAGCCATGTATACATGTACAGTATGTGTCCTGTATTTTCGTATTATAAACCCTACATCGTCACTAATAGAGTGGCGTGGGTTAGCGATGATCACATCAGTAATGGTGTGACTGGGTTAACAAATCTTGTATGTTTTTCTTGTTTACTGTGTACGTTTTCATGTGTACAGTATATCATTCTTGTTGATGTTTATAGGTTGTTGGTCTTGAGCGAGCATTAGGGACGCCAGGTGTAGGGAGTAATTACTCTCCCTTGACAGTTAATGACACTTGGAAGGCCATACAAAATTTCCAAGAAGGAAATGCAATTTTTACTGTGCCAAATACCCCTATCAAATGTTTGGGTGCTCCACAGAAAATCATGTATTTGGCAGAAGCTTACTTCAGAGAGGTAATACTTAGATTATGTTGATATACTGTGTCAAATTGTCAAGGGCTACTTGAATAACAATTGATGATAATTAAATAATACTAATAGCAATGCTTTTAAGGTCTTGGTAAAGGAAAATGAGGTGTAGACCTGCGGAAAAATGAAATTGTCGCACTGCTATTTGTTTGTATACTTTTTAGGGTCAAACTATATATCATATTAAAGTTAATAAATCAAATTATTTGAATAAAGTTTTAGTTTTTTGGTATTTACATGTCTACTGCAGAAGCTGCTGGCCCTTCACTTTATTGTGAAAATAACCACCCTTTGTTGTGTCACAGATTCATGAATGCACTCCAATAC
>NC_090874.1:59661359-59668859 GCF_036669935.1 Montipora foliosa
GCTCGTTATGCTTCACTAAACAAGTTTGGTTGCCTAGCACGTGACAATTTTTACTCAATACGTGACTAATTCTCTCACGCAAAGTACAAACTTACATAAACTTTATTCAAGTGTCTATAACTATTTAGCTCTTAGCTAAGAGCTAATTGAAATAAACTTTTAAAAAACGCTTTAAACCTTTCTTTTTTACCATTCTTTCAAACGATAGCTGCCGCGAACCAAACGAACGATAGAAAGGTTAAAGCGATACAAACGATAGAAACGAAATTAAAAGTGCGATGTTTCGGATCAAAATGTAACACGTCCAACGAAAAATTTTCGGATTCCACCAACTTTGTCTTTGTGCTGTCCGCTAACAAAGCAAAATCAACACAAGGAAAGTATCAAAATAAACAGCAGACATAATAGACAAGCTTTTATTTTCGGTATTATTCCAGATAAATACTTTGTAACAAAGAAATAACAGATAAACTTCGGGTATTGTCGGTAAGCGTTTGTCAACCAATACCGTGCGCAAGGCCAAATTTATACGTAAGTCGTCTTTTGTCCTTGTTTTGCTCACTTTTTGTATACAATCAAATATATTTTTGCACCATTGAAAAAGAAATCTTATTGATCACTGCAATAATTTAACTGTTTTTTTTTTTATATCTCTAGCGCAAAAACCTCGTTTTAGGAAAAGACTAACTGCTTGACGAAGTTACAATCCCATCTTCATCTTGCAGTGAATATTACCGGTTTTTGTGAACGCGTTCAAAGGAACGCGTTCTTTTTCTTGTAAATGCGTTACATGGAACGCGTCCAATGGAACACAAGAGAACAGAGCTGGAACGGATTCGGAACGGGTATAGAACGGATATAGAACGGATAAGAGAACGGAAATTGAACGAATATGTAACGCGTTCCGTTCAGCGTTCCCTGTACATGTTAGGTTAATTCTGAGCGGTACTGTATGGGAGGTCAAGACAATTTCCCTTTCTTTAATTGCTTTAGCAAACTGAATCAGAATGGCTTAATTGTAAATGTTATAATGCTATTCACAATCTTGTAAAGATCGACAAGTAATTGCCAAGTGCCAGCTTGTCACTGCTTTTAAAAGCTTATTGGTATAAGTTCAGTCTTGGTTCATGATTTATCAGTGGTTATATGTATATAAAAGGATTACTGGTAAATGATATTATTATTTTTCTTCCTTTGTCATTGACAGTACGATGGATACACGTCATGTCCTCTTGTCACTGGTTACAGCAAACTCATCCTGGCTGAATTTGACTACAACGGTAACCCCCTGGAGACTTTTCCTTTTGATCAAGGAAAGGTTAGTAGACCAGTGGATTCCTTATCATTGGTGGTGTTTAGATATCAAATTTGGGTTTCCTTTTTCAAGTGAAGAAAAAAATGCAAACAGTGGCACCATCCATGTAATGTAAATGTAAGTGATTAATTAATAAATTATTCTTTCAGTAACAGCCAATTCTCTGTTTGTAAAATCATCCTTATTTTGTGTTGAACTCCCCTCTCTGCTAGGCCTGCCCCCACCCTGGCCTTTGTAGTGGGTGCATAATTTATCAGATAGTACTCTGTAAGAGAATTAAAAACTGCTCTACAATTAACATTGAAAGGTCGCGTTTGAACATTTTTCACTTTACATCAGTCAGTGGCAATATTAAAAGTTGCGAACTATCTGAATTGACTATGTTGTGTTAAACTGCATTAATCAAACAGATCATTAAATGTATTACTCTTATTTCTAGCTACCCGAGTTCCCAAGCTCATCAACTGCTGATTAGTTTAAATGGTCATATATATTATTTTTATTTTTTCAGGAGCGGTATTCAATGTACTACATGAAGAAAGATATTCTCCCTGAAGTCTACTGGAATGGATTAGTCCGGTAAATGTTGGCTTTAGATAACAGCTTTAATTTTCACTCAAATGAAATCACAACAGCAATAATTATTATTACCTTTATGGGCATGAGACAATGCAAGAACAATTTGGACAATAGAAAGGTCCGATTATTTAGACCATTGCAATCAAAGTGGACCAATTTCAGACTCAGGTTGTCCCAAATGATTCAGTCAGAGCAAAGTGAAAGAGACCATTCTTTTTTTTTTTTACTTTCACTCGAAATTAAATTATTTTCCAAAACGTTTTAATGAATGGGAAGTTACCACTAAAACCAAGAACACAGGGAAATTGGAGCAATGCATAGTACTCAAGATTTCACCATAATACTAACTTGAGGGTAAGTTTAGAGGTTACTCTCTTGATTTGCTTTTACTGGTGTTTGGTGATCCATCATCCCTAGGGCATACTAAGCATTAATCCAAAACGACTTTAATTTAACACTAAAAATAATCCAAGGGTAATGGTTACCTTTGAAGTGATGATGATACAGTACAATGCAATACCTTATTGACATTCCCTTCCCATGCCTTTTCAGTGACATTAATACTAGTAATATTACCAAAAAAAGAGTCAAAATTTACAACATAAAACTACTGGTATATATAAGTTAGAACAGTTTAACACAAGAAAATTATATATTTTACTGTGTTCGTAAACAAAGTAGCTGTCCAGACTCTGAATCAGGTATTGGTTATTAGTGTGTAGACTCAAGAATTCTCATTAATTAATTAGTTTGTTAATAATTCACTGCTTTGCCTTTTCTTAGGGGCCTTTGGCCAGGAGTTTCACCGCTTAGGAAGACTCTTCATTTGGGATTGAAGGATTAGATGCCAGATTCCAGTAATGTTGTCACTGGTTCAACCTCAACCATGCATGCATTTCAAAAGGGCCTGGTGCACTTCTCCACTTGCTACTGATGCTGCTCATTACTTAAGTCTAAGCTAGTTTAGCCACTGTTACAGTAGCAGGTCATGTTGAATTTCTGAAGTCAACGGGCAACAGCAACAAAAGCATCGCCACTTCAAAATATTAAAATACATGTACCAGTAACAATAAATATTGGTGCTATCGTAACAGCTTTTTGAATTACTCTCCATTTGGTTTGCACTGTGCTAAGAACAGATTAAGAACAACATATGTCACATTCATGTGTTGACTTTAACCTGAAGCATTGAAGCTGTGGTCATTTTACAATTTGCAGTTACTTAGTTGAATGGTAAGGAAATTATTGAACTGTTAATGCTGCAGAAGGTGCAGAGCTGATTTTTCCGAGTACACGTGCCAATTGCTAGAAAAAAAGAACCCTTCGTTTTTGTGGCCAATAAGCTTAACGTTGAAATGAAACATTTGGAGGGAGAAAGGCTACAGTACATGGACATCATTAAAAAAAATCAATGCAAGTTAACAGGAGAACAAAAATTAATTAATACTGAGAGACAATGGAGAATTTGGTGTCATGTGCTCACATCCTGCAAAGGATGTAAAAATTCAGTCGTTTCACATTATATACATGACCGTATTTTTTACGGAGGACTGTTAAAGTGAAAAGAAAAAGTATCCATGGTGAAGCCACTGTTTTTGCTTGTTACAATAATAGGCACATTCAGATTGCATTGTTCTAGTTGCTGCATGTTGTCATTGTATAAGGTGTCAGTTGTCTTCGTGAGTTATTAAGCAGCCACTTTAACCAAACTTTTTATGTGTAAGTCGCATTAGTGCTTCAGCCATAGAACCTGCCTGTGCTGAACAACTTCTAGAAGCCTTGCCTCATATAAGCTTTTCGAAATAACTTGATATTACCCTCTACTTTTTGTTGTTAGTGATGGTCTGATAACGCTAAAGATTCCTTGCCCGACCCTTTTGTAAAGATGGCCAATTTGGACAGAGTTGCATTGTAGCCTATTCTAGTAGTGTCAATTACATGCATGTAGCAGAATTTAAGTCCTTCCCTTTGTGCTTTCATGCAATAGTTTTTATTGATCCACCAGTGAACGTTTTTCATGCATGCACAAATAAGCACATCTGTAGAAATTATTTAACATGCATTAATTAGCCCACTGACTCCCGGGGGTTTCCCATTGAGGAGTAAAATCGTCTGGCGTTAGACAGAGTAAAATACTAAGTATGACTGGTTCAGGCCGGCTTAATGGGAGTCAAAGGGTTAATTAAACAGCAATACAAATTCACTGAAGGTAAAATTAATGATCTAGCAGTAATACAGAATAAATAGTCAAGAATAATATTGTTGATGCACATAAAAACAGTTGCAGTTTAGCAGTAGTGTTAGATACAAAGCATACAATGTACATATAGATATAAAATTTGCTATAAAAGTGATGTAAAGTGCATGTATCTTTTTCTCAACTTGGTTTGCATTGAGGAGACATGATTGCAGGAACTGTGGCCTTAAATTCAAATGTTGGTCAAAGAAAAATAATATAATTATAAATATAATTTCTGGGAACAGTAGCCATTTTGGTGACTTTTGAAGCGCAATGCATTTGAGAGAAGTCATTGTGATTGTGTGCTATACTGTAAACTGTAGAGATGATGATGATGAACTTTATTAATGATTCGAGAATCTCTAGCGCATAGCACTAATTGGTGACACAAAATACAATAAAAAAAGTTATTTGAAAGGTTGATCAGACTTGTGGATTATACTGTATACATTCTACTGGTGACTCTGTAGTATATACTAAAGCAACTCCAACACCTTCAAATTGGCTAACCTTAGGCCTAAACATCGGTTTTAGACCAAATAAGGCTTAAGTTTAGCATTAGTAATTAGGTTTTGTAGCAAGTGGTGTGTGAAAAGTGACCTGGGCCGGGTTGTTCGAAAGCCGATTAACCTATAAATCCAGGATTAGCGTAAACTTTGTTTCACGTTTTCCACTTTTTGGTGAAAGTTTCTTTTGCTTACTTTTATTTTGTTTAAGATTGACTTCCTAAAGATTGACGAAAAACATACGGGAAAAATTAATAGCTAATCTCTAAAACAATATTTTCAGTTTATTTCAAATCAAAACAATTTCTTCCCAAGTACTTACAGCGGTTACCATCCTCCCCGGGGGGGGGGGGGGGGCCCCCCATATGAAACAGACGGGGATGCTCGTCGGAAATTTTGAATTTAACCCCTAAAGGAGACCAATCTAGGCGTGGCTTAAGCAAATTTTGACCCCTAAAAGAGACCGTTTAAAAACAAAAATACGACACGCAATGAGTTATAATGATAAAAAAGCATAATCATCGAATGCTTTTATCTAAAAAGAAAATTTAAAAGGAAATTTGACTTCTGTTTCTCTTCGCGTAATTCTGTGTTACTTCGCGGAACCCTAAACGAGACCTTGGTGGCATAAAATATTGGCGCTTTGCCCGGAACACCCTAAGCGAGACCAAAATCCAAAATTTACACCCCTAAGCGAGACGACGAGCATCCCCGTCTGTTTCATATGGGAGTTCCCCACCCCCCCGGGCCATCCTCACGCGCCCCTCAACGACTTTTTTTTTTAATTTTTCGAAACTGAATTTGGGTGTCGGACGTCAATCAATCAATTTAGCTTCGAAAAATGAAGACAAAATCGTTGAGGGGCGCGTGTGACTGATAACCGCTGTAAGCTCAGACCGAACGCTTTCGCCTTCACAATAATTCACTGTTCACGATCACAAAATACTTCTTATTTCTTTTTGGTAGTGGATTGGAAATACAGCCCTTGTCAGTTGTCATTGGTTAAATAGAAGAGACTGGTCCTGTCTTAAATAGTGGTGCACCCGGATCTTCGTGGAAGCTATGTAAAAAGAAATTATCTGGCACACCAATTTCACTTCATTAAAGAAGCCGACTCTAAGAAGATTGTTGGATTTGAATGCAATTCTTACAAAACAATGATGTCAACGACATCCCAGTCGTGCTTGCGATTGACTTCATTCTGGTAATTTGACCAAGGTCAGAACTGAGTAATCTAAACAAGATGCATATCTGTGTCCTAAAACATGGACAAAATTTAAACTTTTATTTGCATACATGCTACAATACTCGTCAAAAATCTTGAAACACTTGTGGCTGTTTCCCCTTCCCCAATGTTGATTTGGGTATCACAGTGGTCTCAGTGCTTCAAAAGACCCGTGGCTCAACATTGGGGAGGGAGAAGGCACATTTCAGTTGGGAAAACAGTGTGAAGTAGAAATCTCAGGATTTTTCCAGAAAATTCGAGAGAAACGGTGTCTGTTTCTGCGATTTGTGACGAGTAATTTGCAGCTCCTTCGCGCTGTTACGGTGTTCGACCTGACTAAAAGCCACTGCAAGGCTTTTCGTTTTCCCTTTTCTTTTGCCTGAGGTAGTTAAGGGACCTATCGCAATAACACGGTACAAATTGAGAAAACGATGAAATTGACCTATGCCAATAGAAAAACCAGTGGAACTTAATTTCAGCTGCTGACTCGGAGCGAAACAACCTGAAGAAACTCATTATTCTGACTACACTGACACGAGAGATTCAATATGAAAGTTTATTTAGGATGAGTCAGTCAGTCATCTGATACAATGGATCTAAATAGAGACAAAGAAAGGGTAATAAGGTAATAACGCATACGACAAAAGGGACTAAATACCCAAACTTTGGGAAACTGACAACCTAGAAACCAAACTATCATCGATATAGCCATTTTTAGCAGAAACTGATTTCCATCTACCATGCTTTGGAAAAAGCCTATCCTCAACACCTGCATTAGCAGCAGCAGAAGCACCACCTGCCCTTAAAGAATGCGTGCCAAACGACGTAATGTCAGGAACAATATCCTTGAAACTACTTTTAGAATAATCTCTAATACTGGAGTAACTTATTGGCTTATTGACTGAAACGAGGGTATGACCTAACCTAGTCTTAGGGCCCTAAAAACATAATGATCAGCGTCAACAGGAAAACGCTCAACTTGAGATAAATAACGCTTGAAAATCCTTACAGGACAGGTAGCACTATTTGGACTTTCGGCAATAACAACCTGGTTGCCTTTCCTAAGCTGGTCAGTCTTACTTATATTAAGATTGACAGCAACGTAGCCATCATGGAAAATAACATCACCATACTTTATGTGTAACACTTCTTCTATTCTGAAAAATCCGGCAAATGTCAAAAGAAAAATACAAGCCTTCCTCAGTTCCAGCAAGTTGTCCAAATTAGAGGATTCAACCAGCTTCGTGATCATTTCAGGTGAAATCGGCTCCTTCTTGTTGACCAGGCGACGGTTCCAATTAACCTCTTGGCAGCTCTACTAATAGAATGAACGATGGGACTGACAGTAGGAGAAGGAATGCCAGCCAAATTGTGAGCCCACTGAATTCCGTAAATAGCAGAATCCACCGCGGAATGGGACTGCGTTGTGTCCAACACATGCTGGGGGTGAAGGCCACGTGCTCAGCCTTAGCAGGAAAAACTTGCATTTCGGCCTTTGAGGAAGCAAAACCTCTCCAGCGTAGAAAAGCGCGTCTATATGCATCAGTCGTTCCATTTGCTTTCGACGCGAGAACAGTAGACTTCAACCTGGTAGCCAATTCCTTTAAAGATGGATCGGACAGCTCAGCAAACGAAG
>NC_090874.1:59673859-59676359 GCF_036669935.1 Montipora foliosa
TTTCACGCAACTGCACATCAGCAGCTTCCACACTAGAACGCTTAACACTCTCAGCCGAATCACCTACTAAATTGGAAATCTGCCCCAACAAGGACCTGTTATTTTCAGCGAGCGAACTGCTGATAAATTCCCGCACTTCAGTGGGAACCGCTATGATTAAATAAACGCGAAGGAAGAAGACTCCAGAAAAACGAGCGAAGAGGACGACTAACTGACCTAGAATGATTCAAATCTCCCGCCAAAGCCCTAAATACCTCGTGAACAACCCCCACAACCACCTGCGAACCTCAAAATCGTGCCGTCATAATATTAATTTCTGACTAATTCATTCAGGCCAGTCAAACGTCAGAAATCACATTTTCCCTGTTGTAAAGTGTGACTATTGCACCTAGAAAAATGACGAATGATACGCATATACGCAGCCAGAGAGAGTCTAGTTGGACTCACGGTCAACACATCGGAATGGAAAATGATCTCTCTTAACACAAATACACTGGGTCTGCTCTCGATCTTACAGGCGCTTCACTCTATACTGGGCGCAATAAGTGTCACAACTTTTTTTGATAAAAAAAAAAAATTAAATGCATTCGATCAGTTTCTAAAGAGAAAATGCTGTGAAAAGTGCTGTTCGATTACGACTTCGTTCACAGTACATATATGGCCTCCTTCTGCCTTGCAGGCAATGGATCATTGGTATAGCACTTATTAAGCTCGTGACTGCGAAGACCCATTCTGGAGCTGCAAGGCCTGTGGCAGTGAGAAGACTGCGTAAATTATCGCGTTCGACGCGTGGAAGCCTTCTTGCTCTGTCTCTTCTCCACCCAGGTCCTCATCTTCTCTACCTCTGCCCGTTTGCAGCCCGCCTTTACAGCTACCCTCGACTTAATAAGTTCGTCAGCCAGCGATTCCGAGTTGCCGACACTGATTTTGGCTGCCTTCATGTCTCGTTTGCAGACGTCTTTGTAGCGAAAAGAAGCGGCCGCCCTGTCGATCGTTTGTCTTGAGCCAGCTACCCAGTCCATAGAGTAGGTCTTTTGGAAGGCGCTCGGGGCCCATGGCCTAGCCAGTGGCGTAGTCTACGCTGTGAGAGGAGGTACCGGATAGTTGGCAGTTCTGCAGTTTCAAGTACTTCCTGGTTGGTGATTTTATCCTTCGCGGTGATCTCAAGAATTTTGCGGAGGAATCTGAAGTGGAGTGTGTTCAGTCTAGCTTCTTGTCTCGTGTATGTAGGCCATGTCTCTCTCCCATACAACAGGGTGCTGCATGAGGACGCCGCATACAGAGCATTCAAGACACTATCCAGGGAGAGATTGGAGGTGATTGTTGAGACAAGGTACTTGTAGGCGTCCACAGAGTTAAGTGCTTGGTTGCTGATCAAGATGGTCAGCTCAGCATGGGTCCCCATTGTCAGTACCTCAGTCTTTTTGATGATGGTAAGGCCAAAGTCCTCGCAGGCAGTCGCGAAGCGGTCTATGATCGCTTGTTGTCGGCAAATAGCATCTCTCTTAATCAACAGCACTGTCTTCACTTTGGTCTCAGCGCGGAGACGAGTCAAGTTCCGTAGCTTTCTGTCGTGGCGTGTACGGTGGAGGAGGCTACCCTCACTGCAGAACTGGGGGGCGTGTGACTGAACTGAGGAGGAGAGAAAAGAAAATACCAAACAGGGTGGGTGCTCACACGCAGCCTTGCTTCTCTCCACTGTGAATTTTGAACGGGCGAAATCAAGAGTCCTCTTGGCGAAATATAACAAAAACATACATACACACAAACGAGATGCTTTATCAACTTTATTTATCTTCGAATTTAGGAGTACCTTACTAAGCGAATGTCTCCATCGTTGAGTTTATTGCTTTCCGTGGTAATTTTAGCCTTTTAACCACTTTCATCCGGATTAAGGATTTCGTTTTCGGATTCCCGATTTTAGGCAAACCCTTAGAAAAGAAGGATTTGCCGTGGAAAAGTAAGTTTTGCCGTGAGAAAGAAAGAAAGTTTTGCCGCGTGGAAAGGTAAGTTTTACCGTGGAAAAGTATGTTTTGCCGTGGAAAAGAAAGAAAGCTTTCCCGTGCAAACGTAAGTTTTCCCGTGGAAGAGTAAGTTTTGCCATGAGAAAGTAAGTTTTGCCGTGAGAAAGCAAGTCTTGCCGTGGAAAAGTAAGTTTTGCCGTGGCAGCTGTGGGCCACCGTAGTGGCCAGTGACACACTCACACACATCAGTGACACACTTGGCTATCGTCGCCTCGTGTGCCACTTTTTTGTTCTTACCACATTTTGACGTCATCTGTGAGCTATTACTGAACGGACGCACGGCAACATGGAATCTATTTGATAATAAGTACAGGATAACCTTGCAGTTGAAAATTATTATATACAAACACTCCCTTGTGAACAAATGAAACAGTTATTTCTCATTTCACTAACAAAAAAAGTTAATGTTGGAAAGAGCCAAGATTACCTCAAAACTATCAAAATAACGATGAAATGATATATGAAACGGATCATAT
>NC_090874.1:59686359-59708859 GCF_036669935.1 Montipora foliosa
CACTTCGCCACTCACATCCGTGAACATCTCGCCTCCGACAAACATTCCCACATATTTAAGCACTTGAGAGGTTCTGAAAATTGTCGCTCCCGGTGTTCAGAAGACTGTTTTAAAATCCTCGACTCTGCTTCCACACGTTTCTAATTGAAAATCAAAGAAGCCATGCATATCCTTTGGGAGCAGCCATCTTTAAATTCCCAAGTCAAACATCTTAATTTATCCCTTTCATGCTAATTAGTTTCTTTTCTTAGCTTTAACAGTTTGGTTTTTTCCGTTTTGTTTCGTGGTTGGGTGTTTTTATTCTGTTCTCGCCTTCATCCTTAATTATTCATGTTATATCTCACTTTGTTACACTATTTATTGCTCAACTTTAGTTTATTTCTCATTTGTCAACTGACGATGGATGATGTTTCATCCGAAACATGTATTGATTAAATATGAATTTCAAAAACATCGTATGGATCATCAAAGCGATATTATTATTATTATTATTATTATTATTATTATTATTATTATGATGATGATGATGATGATGATGCGGAGGAGGAGTAGGAGATCCAGAGAAGGCGAGTAAAGACCATTGGGAAGGTTGATGATGTTAAGGACCATATGAAGGACTTGACATTAATGATGATGATGATGATGATGAAGGTGATGATGACTGGAACAACCACACGGAGAAACTTGATTGTGATAAGTGGCAAATTTTAAATTAATTAACTGAGCAATCGATCTAATGAGAACTTGATTCATGCTGCATTTTATTGGTGTACATGCATGTGTTCAAATTATAGGCATAAAGAGAGAGAAGCAAGCAAAGAAAAGGAGACGGAAAAGAAGAAAACCAAACATGGACAAAATAGAAGATGCTACTCCAGAATCAAATTCAAGTTCAGACCCCTTGCCTCTTGATGAGCCACTCAGCATTCCAGCAGCTCTGCTTGGTAATTTAAAGGCTGTTATGTCTTATATACACACTAAAACTTTAACCTTGGTGCACTGGTCACCAATTTATTTATTGAACTCACATACACCACTGCATCATGAGGAATTATACCCGTCTGGTATAATAGTGCTGACTACAGCGAAAGCGATGTGTACAGGATTCAGATTTTGGTTGTTGCCAATTAACTACATGTAAACTGGGCTGTAAATACATGTACATGATTGTACTCTGTACACATCTTGATCTTTTAAAATAGAATTTAATAATATTTTTACAAATTTAAAGTACTTTTTAACCCATTTGTTTTTTGATACATGTAGCTAAATGTCTTAATTTCTTTTCCTCTTCTATTCTGCATTTCATGTTCTTGATCAAGTAATATACATGCATTCAACAATTAATTAAGTTAACTTAATATCATTTGCCCTTAATTTTGCTTAGCGTACGAAGGGTGTAGCACCTCAAATGATGATGATTCTAAAATGTACAAGAATGGAAGTTCCTCATCTTCAAGCAGCTGCAGTGGTAGCGATGATGGAGTTGGTGATGTTGATTTCTTTGGACTGAGTTCTAAGCAAGAGGTACATACATGTAAAGAGTGGCTCAGCTAGTTGTCACATTTAATTTATTGAAAAAACTCACTTATTAAATATTAAATAGTTGGCACTAAAATTAATTTGGGATGGTACTATTAGCTTCAAAAACCTTAATTAAAAAATCTAACAGTCATATACATAAAGGGGTGACCATCACTCATGGCTTTTTCATAATTTGTTTATCAAAAGTTGGATCACCATTTTTTGACTTAACCCTGTGGCAACAATTGCCCCTTTCAACCACATACTGTGAAGGCAATCCATGTATTTTACATGTATTTCTAAGAACCACCTGTTGTCATGACTACATGTATCATGCAAAATCAAGATTCATAGTTACTTGACTTTTTATTATTATGTTGTTTTGTTGTGCCTCCTCGTGGAAAGATTTATCATAATTAATTTTGTGCATTTGGTATAATAATTTGCAGAAGTCAAGGTTACAAAATTCTACAAATAAAACCTCAGGAGAAAGTTCAAATGAGGAAACGTCAGTGAGACTTGTGAGCCAAACAAATCAAGATAGGTACAGATGTGTGTCATTTATAGCTGATTATTAATGGGACATAGTTTTTCAGTGAATGATTGCCCCATTGACTCCTGGGGGTCCCTATTGACAAGTGACATCGTCTGGCATTAGACAGAGTAAAATACTAAGTCTGGCCTGTTTTAAGGCCGGGTTTAGGCGTCAAAGGGTTAACCTGGATAAAAATTATGATAATGTGAAATTCTTTATCCTGAGATGTTCATAAAAAATATAGAAGCCAGCCAACAATACTACTATGTAACAATAAATTCAATGTGTGGTCCCCCTTGCATTGAGGACCCATCGCATGCTGCAATGTTCAGCCCAGTCAAAATGTTGTGGCAGCCGGGGGGCGATTTTGCCACCCACAAGAAAATAATTATCTGCCGCCTACAATAGTTCACTGATACAACAAATTAATGTGAGGTCTGGTGAAATGAGCCGAAAATTTGAAAGAAAATTTGAAAAAAAATTTGACACAAATACTGAACGGTGGGGTTACTGGGGCCTAGGAAAGCTTCGAACATGACATGTTAAAATGAGCCAAATGAATGGTCAGCAGTCAAAGCTCTTGCAGTTTCAAACAAGATGGTGCCTAAAAGAGTTCGTGGAGATGATTCCACTGCTTCTCCAAAAAAATTTCTAAATTATTTTGTAAGATCCCAGTTATGTTGATTTGGAAACCTATAGTTTTGCATTTAAATACAGTGTCTTTCTAAGGACTTGAAGAGTGATTAAAATTGTTGATTTTATAAGGACTTTCCCAATAAAGCTATACAGGTGGAAAATAACTGGCATTTAAGGGAAAAAGCTCTTAAGTAGTGTTATCTGTAAGCTGAACGACTGAGGGGCTGAGTTTACCTCCTGCACCAAATACAACCATTCAAAGCCGAACTTTCCAAAATATTTTGGGGTGAGCATACCCTGGACTCCCCTACTGGGCAAGGGCCAGATACCTACTACTCAAAACCATTTTGACTGGGTTGAATGTTGTTGTGGTCGTTAAGCTCGTGACTCCATGTACCTGGTAGTTGTTAGTGCTACACTACTGGGAAATGACTCGTGATGTGGTCATTAGACACCTAAAGTCACTAATCCATGTCAACACCCCTTCTCATCCTTTCAGTCTCTTCATTTTCTTTTTCTTGTGCACAATGGCACTACTATCAGTACATTATTTAAATGTTTTAGGTTACGGTGTCAGCAGAAAATCGAAGCAGAAAGGCAGCCTATTGTATGGGACAGCTCACAGCTCAAATTTAACAACCCAATCAGTACTCTATCTAGCTACAAATGGTGAATAATAATATTGTTGAACGAACTGAAATATGTTGAAATGATTCATAAATTATTGAACTGCGCATATGAAATCAAGTGAAGTTATTATACTCGCAGTTCATTTTCCTGAATTTTTTAGGCTTCTCTATGCAATTGCTAAAATTGCATTCATAACTGCGAGGATCATAACTTCACTTGAATAAGATTGTTATTATAACCACACAACCACAATTTAAACAACCTAGTACCATACGGGTATGCCACAGCGGCTATGAGAAATGCTGTTCTGAGCAACTGTCTTGCATAATTATTTAAACGAAAAAGATCCTAGTTATCACTCTGACTCTTCAATCTTACTATTATTATTCCTATTGTCTTCTTTGATTGAGGCAGATATACTGTACATATAGACTTTGATACTTGAGCATTCTTAAGGACGTTTGCGCCCATTGCTACTGCGCACCTGTTTGCACATGTCACGCACACGTCATGCATCGTAGACCACGCAAGTAAACACGATGCTAAAGGCGCAAAAACTTTCCACAAGAATGGAACATGAAAGTATGTGGAATCATGGGATAGCTGTGGACCCAGGTCTTCTCGGAACTGTCACGCAATGGCGTGACAGTGCGAATAGACAATCGCTTTGAGAACTTCGCAGCGATCTTACTCTCTTGAATGCTCAGTGACCCCCCTTTTTATTTCCGTAGATCACTTCCTTTCTTGATTTTGTCCATTTTAACAAAAAACAAAAAAAATCTGTACGTGAGAAGTTACAAATATTTGGCCTTTTATGCTCTCGTGCGACCGAAGTTTTCTTTCTTAGACTAATATGTATCGTTTTTCAAGGTCTATTTCACCTCAGAAAAAGACATCAGCTGCAAAGGTTAATTTAGTTATATTAGTTATGTTGAACTGAGTACGTTTACCTGATCTAAATTTCACTCATGTAGCTTTTTTATTGCTGACAGTTGTAAGCTAAGATCGTCTTAAAGTAACGCAATTTTCTAAAAATGCACCTCATGATCTCGAAAACGAGCACGGTGACCCCCCTTTTTTTTGCCTTTTTGGCAAAAGTAGATCATTACCTTTCTGCTTGGCAAGTTTAAAAAAAATCTGTACGTGGGAACGTTTTGGGCGCGAACGTCCTTAAGTATGTAATAATTTGTTATAATAATACATCAATTTTTGACATGGTGATTTAATTTGAAGCTTCACAGTGCATATTTTGGTTTAATTTGTAGCTGGAAATGCAGCCGTGTAGGGCACCTTCCACAGGATTGCACGGTCCAGATTAGCAACTCTTTGCAAGGTAGAAAATACAGCTGTATGAAAATTTCTCTTGTTGATGTGAGAAATTTAAGCTCACGGTTTAAAGGAATTTGTTATTTGAAGGTCGTTTTTGTCCCATGTTCATTTCATTATCGAGGGTAAACAAACGCATTTTTCTTATTCCTTGTTTTCCTGTGGCAAGTTCAGGTACTAAATACAATATGAGCGACCGTATTGTATTGGATATACAATGTGCGAGCTGAAGGTGAGACATTTTATGTCCGATACAATACGGGCGCGAATATTGTATTGTGCTGAAATGTCAGCATTTAAGTGTTAATGTACACAAGGTATTTTTGGTGATTCAAGACATTTTAACGGTGAAAATTGAAAGAAACATTGATGTAAATGAGGAGAAAGCTGTATCAGAAATACAGATGTTGATTAATAAAACATTTCTTTTGTTTTCCCATCATGAATTATTAATGAATTTTATAACGATAAATACAGGACAAGGTGGAGAAGGTGTAGAAGGTTATAGGAAACAGGTAAGTTGCATACAGTTTCGATACTGTAACAAAACAATAAAATGGTTTATTGTTCCCTTTTTCCCTAGGATATATGTATTTTTTCTTTGTTCCCCTGTTACCCAGTTGAAATTAGCCATGCTCCCTTGTTCCCCAAAACCCCTGGGAGGGCCTCAGTCTGGTCATTGCAGTTTCAAATTATGAACGATTAATTACATCAATAGAGGTAAAATGGTAAGAAATGTTGTAGCGCAGTGGAATAGAATCCAGGTTCAGGTTCAGGTTTTATTATGTATCTTGCATAAAATATCACAAAACTATGCAATGCTCGCAGTTAGCAATAGCTAGTCGAGGCGAGCATTGCTTACAATAAATATTCCAGATAAAATGGTTACAAATACATAACTACACATTCACATGAAAATAAATAAATAAATAAAATAAAATAAATTAGTTTTAGAATACAGTTAGTGCAGTGGAGAACAGCTTAAAACTTGTACAGTATAACATAAATAAACATGAAAAAAGTAGCTTAAATTGAATAAATAAATTTTTAACTATCTGACATATTAAACTAAGGAGTCAAAATTTGCCAATATTATCGAAACATCAATGTAATCATCATATTTTAGCAGTCTTTGTAAGAGGATATCATCAACATTATTTTTGAAGTTAGATTTTGACATCTGGCGGACTTCACGAGATATGCTATTCCAAATTTTAACGCCAATTCTTGAGAAAGATCTTTTTTGAATATCTATTCTCGAACGTTTAAGAAAATAATCTCCTCTTTGCGATGATCCGATCCGTGCAGTTGCTGAAAAATACCGGTAGAATTTTTTTTTCTTAAATGCAAATAGCTCATCCAATGAAAACCAGCAACCACGACAGCCTTTTCGTTGGTAATCTCCTTTTCTTTTCCTCTGACTTATAACGTTAATCATTTGTCAATAGTTTGCTTTTGCAATCACTGTTTCTTTCTTTGCAATTGTAGAAAAATTCAAAGGGATCATACTACTCCAAATCGTTGAAAGAATACTTCAAGAGGTATTTTTTGTTTGAACAGCACAGCCTGCATCTCCAACAGAACTTGAAGTTTCACTTTTCATGTTTTTTTTGGGTTCTAGATGTCAAAAGCTCCGCGAGTGTACGGATGTGAAATGCAGTGATTGTGGTGGCAGGTCTAATCTTGCTTACTGTTTTGAGTGTGGGTAAGTATGTACCCTGATTTTAAAGGGAACCTCCTCTAAAACAACAAAATAACTTTAAACCACAGAACATAATGTTTACAATTGGAATTGCTCAATCTTTTTCCAATGAAAGCGTTTGTATTCGAGAAAAATAAATTCCAAAAACGCTTATTTTGGCTTTCAAATTTCCCGGGCGCTGCCATCTTGAATAATTGTGACGTAAATTGGTTGCCCTATTGTTCCAGAACAATCGCTCTTTGTATCAGAACAATAGGGCAACCAAGTTACGTCACAATTATTCAAGATGGCGGCGCCCGGGAAATTTGAAAGCCAAAATAAGCGTTTTTGGAATTTATTTTTCTCGAATACAAACGCTTTCATTGGAAAAAGATTGAGCAATTCCAATTGTAAACATTATGTTCTGTGGTTTAAAGTTATTTTGTTGTTTTAGTGGAGGTTCCCTTTAAGAGCTTTCTCCGTTTTCTTGTTCTTCTGTGTCGCTTTTATGAACATCAGAAGACCAGCTTTCCGAAACAAGCAAATGGAAGTTTCACTCATAGCTTTTCGAGCCCGAAACTTGTTTTCGAGAAACGGGCCCCAGGTTAGTGTGGTCTCACCAGATCGTTCTACTTCCTAGGTAAGTAAGTAAAGTAGTAAGTAAGTACAAGTAACTTTATTTACCCACATATCGCAAATGAGCAAAAGCTCGTTTGAATCCAAATATGCATTAAACGCTGATTGGTCCAATGTCGATTTGACTTGGGAAATTGGCGATTCCCAGTAATGTTTAAAATCAAATTGTTTTTCAGATTAACTTTGTGTGATGGTCGGGGACATCTCATTGATCATCTCCTGGAATATCCGACTCATACTAAACTCTACTCGTACAAACTCCAAAGACAGGTCAGTCGAGACGTTTTCATTAAAATCGAGTCCCGTAGCTCATATTACCGCCATCAAGATACAAAGGAATCGGGGGTTTCATCTTGAAAGCGATCGATGTTCGCCACAATGTCGCGTTCTTTCCACGGACCAACGCACAAAAAGAGACCCGTATCAGCCACAGTATGAGAACAACAACCTGAGGGTATAGAGCGAGTTTCAATCCAGTGTCGTAAAACCAAAATCAAAGTAATTACTTTGGCCAATCAAAAAGGACGGAGACAATCCAGTAAATTAATCAAAACTCGAAATAATTACACGTAGCCGACACAAAGCGCGGGAAAATGTGCACGGGCGAGCCACGATTGGTTTTGGTTTCACCTCTGATTGGTTGAAAAAGTGGCGCGAGAACTTTGAACCAATCACTGAGTGAAGTAATGCAAAGCCAAAGCAATTCGCTTATTACTCGAAAACCGCTCTATTAAACCGAGGCATACAGAAATAGAAACTTCGTGTCCGTAGCGTAGAAAGTGTGGTCTATTGGTGTTATTTGGAACATGAACGCGTTAACTTTTTGTTTGTTTGTTTTTCAACTCAGTATGTTAAGGATTTCCCAAATGCTTATTACAAAGCTGTCAACTTTAAGAAACGGGGTCCCTTGCACGGGTGGGCCGTGGGTTTATTATCCTTTTGTAAAGAACACTCACTCCAAAGTCTTACCAGTCTAAACTTGGTCAAACAAATTACTAAATTAAAGATCTCAAGTATTGATTTTATCGGAGATCTCCCTGCCGGTATTTTCGGTGCTGTACTATGTAACTGAGGCGGCAACTAGCTGGCGTTAAAAACATTTTGGATAATATTGTTTTCAGGTCAAGTGTTGTAAGTCAGTATGTGAAGTTGTGGACGCAAGAGAATTGTTAATGTGTTCTTCTTGTTTGGACCGAGCTTTTACCAGTCACTATTCCATGATAAACGCAACCTGGTAAGAGAGTTGAAGCGCGTCTGTCGACCGTTGCTTAAAATTCGTTCACTCTAAAGAGGTAGTTTTAATTCTCAAAACGGTCTTTAAGAGGCCATTTTGATATTATCGTATTTGGACTGGGACGAGCATGAAGCTGAGGCTGATGCAGTCGCCCCAATCACTTGTCGTTTCAGTGCAACCGTGAGAACACGAATCAAAGAGTACTGAATGCTTCATCACAACTGACAATCAATATTGGGAAAGGCTTAATGCGGAGCAAGTTCATGCAACCGGCTCGAAGAGCAGGAAAACACCCTAGCAAGTGTCAAATGGTTTTGCTTTGTTAAGAATATGCCACAAGTAATACTTTCAAGTCAATAGCTAATCGTCGTAATTAAAGAGGCCATCTTGAAATAAATTTTTGATACTGATTTGGAAACCACTCTATGCCCAATTTGTGGCATTTTGCGTGTTGCCGTCACGAAAGGACACCTCGACAAAAATGCCAAGCGATTTTCCCGAGAAAAGTTAGTCCCTCACGGGTTGAATATTCAACACTAGGCCATTTCCGAATTCATGTCTGCCTCCTCTTCAAAGCGAGTCTATGTGCGAAGTTTTTGTGATGGTAATTACTCCAGTTCTACTAAATACATATGAATGAAAACTAATTTTCATGAGAAAGACTTCGCACTTAGACTCGCTTTGAAAAGGAGGGCAGACATGAACTCGAAAATGGCCTATTATTTCATGTGCGCGCGTTGGATATGAGATGGTAAATAGGCGTCGAAATTTAATAATACTAGGTATTTCATTTGCCATCCTTTTCTCTATTCTCACTATCTGGATCCAAATCTGATTTCACAGTTTCTTTACACTATTCCATAATTCCACTGTCGTGCATTAAAAGGAAATATGTTTATTGTTGGGACATTAAATCTTCTTGGTTCACGGTTCACTTGGTGTTTTTGTTTTGTTTTGTTAGGTCTCGGACTGGGCTGAGGTTGATACCAAACGCTTTGGCGTGTGACCAGCATTTTCAATGGTATTACTATATCTTTCTACGCAAGTTTTATGGTATTTAGCATTGAAAAAGGAGACCAAGTGAATTGGATCCTGCTAGCACCCTTATCATACCTTGAAAGAGATCTTGTCTTGGATTGACCCAAGATGACAGAAATCTTGTCCCAACACGAACTCGTCAGTTCACTTTATTTGTCAAAAAACAACGTATGAAGTTCGAAATTTCCATGTTTTCAAGTTCACGTCGTGAGCGTGCCCGGTGCTCGGCTTCAGGTTCGGGGGATCAGATCCTGGCCCTTCCACCGTGTTGGCCTTTGACCTATGTGGTCTCTTGCAACTCAAGCGTTTTGTCGCGTTAACGGTCAAATAAATACCTTCGGGCTATTAACAAATTGACTCCAGCTAAAAGCAAATGTTTAAAATGAGGAATTTCCGCAATTTCCAGCTGCTGTTTCGATGAAAAAAACTTTTCCCTTTGTTTCTTCTTATTTCGAAAGTGTGCTTGCTTATCTGTAGACCTTCGAAATTTCAAATCTTCGTTTCAAGCAGAAAATATTTTGTGTGAAGTTTAATCTTTTTTCTTTAACGATCCGCCATCATTTAACTTCAAAATCTTAAGAGAGCTGGGACGAAAAAAAATTAACGTCAAACACTCAGTCGCTTGACTGGCGGAATGACCAACTTTTCCGCTGAGTCTAATTTGGAATTAAGTTGCAATGTTCCGAGCAGTTGTCAAGGCTTAAATAGAATAAGCTCTGGTTATGTAAGCTTTGTAAGCGATCAATTTTGCTATTATTCTGTTCATGAAAGGCACCGAATGAACTGCGCCAACCCTACGGGAGAGCCTCTGGTAACAAGAGAGAAGTTGGAGAGCAGCCAAGCAAGAGGCGAGGGACTCCTGAGTGAATTTTATTTTTAAATTAATCTGAACGATCAACAGCCATCCCAGGTATTCCTTCTCTGCGCTGTTGTTTATTAGATGCAATTAATTTGTTGGCGATGTAAATAACATGTTTTAACATAGTGTATGTGGAATTCGTTTTTTGATGCGCAATACTAAAGCTTTAAATACTCTTTTTATATGCAAGTTGCAATTGGATGCTCGAACGTAAGAGTGCATTCAATCAATGTCCATCACTGCATCGGTATAGTGACCAGTAGGCAAACCAAGATAGCTTTCTTCTCTGCCATCTCGTCATTCGTTGAAAAACATATATGCCGGTAAAATTGTCATTGATACTGAAAATAAATGGAAAAACTGGTGGTTGCTTTCGATTTTCTTCACCAAAGCGGGCGTGCGTGACACAGCGACGTTTGGTGGAATTGATTGATAGATAGAAAAACTTATTTCAAAGTCCCCTCCTTATTATTCTTTAATTCTTTACCATGCCAATACTGAGTGGTCGTGACTTGTACGGATACTCTTAAAATCATCTTGGACACCTTCGTGCCTTGTTTGTGGAACTCCTCAGAGAATTACCCCCAAAGACGAAAAAAAATATGTACGCAACGTGAGACTGAGTAGGCAGCGCGTTAAGACTGAAAAATAGCGATTCCTGGACTTGTTTTACGCTACTGCACTGGTGATGGATTATGCTCTGTCGATAAACATAGTTATACATGTGCCTAACCTATGGCTGTTAGCTTCATAAATTATTCATGAATTTACAATTTGTTGAAGTTTTTGATTGACATTAAACTCTATTTTTGGAGTATCTGTCTTGTCCACAAATCAAATCGGGAAATGAAAAAGCCTTACTTTGCGAACATTCCATTAGTGGGATAAAAGGTTAACTCTATATTATTAAATTCTCAATCTCGGATAATGCTCTGATTGGTTCACTCAATCTCGGTTATTTAACAATTATTCGCCGAAGGCGAAGTGATTATCGGTGAATATTCACCGGGACGAAGTCGAGGTGAATATTCACCAATAATCACAGAGCCTGAGGTATTTTAGTATAAATACACAGGTGATTATTTCAAAAAAGAGAAAAAAAAAACATTTCAACGCGAAATCATCTTCACTTAACAGTGGCAAAACGACTACTGGCAGCCATTTTGTCCGTCGAGGTGATTATCGGCTGATAATCCGAGATAGCGAGCCAATGAGAGCGCGCGATTTTGTATAATTACCTGTGTATTTATACTAACAGCTCATATACCTTAGTTTTACCTTATATGGTAAATTATTAAGCTACGCGTTGCTAAGCTAAAAATTTTTCGCCGGAAAGCGAAATTTCTCTCTGAATAAAGCCAAAAAAGGAAAAAAACACTTTTTGGTGGAAAGTTTGGATCAATTCCGACGTTTTGGATAAGTGAAAAGGCAAGAAATGTTTTTGTGAGGAGCCAACGTCTGTCTGTATTAAACAACATCACATCTTCATCACGTTTTTTTCGATTTCGCTCGGATTTTCTTCCTCTCTTCGCTCGTATTTCGTAATTCCAAATTTTTGGAGTTAAAGGAATTTAATAAAACAATTATTCTATTCGCGCTTGTTGGAGATGAGACTGGTTATAGCCAACTCGGCGCTACGCGCCTCGTTGGCTATTTACCATCTCATATCCAACAAGCGCGAATGGAATAATTGTTAATTATATAAACATCAATGAAATATCAAGCGAGCTTTCGCCCGAGAACATGATATCTTCACACGTGAAGATAACATGTCATCTATTAGGATAAATCATATCAACTTTTAGCGAAAATCGTTTTGCCCTAAAAGACTATATCACGATTTTCAGCCAGGTACCGTGCGATACACCACACTTTTTCTTTCCTTGATTATTCGCCTTTAAGGCAAAATTCCATGGCGTATTGAGCGCTCTTCGTGAAATTTAATTCTAAAGCCCTCTCTTCTTTCCTCTCCGCTCTTATGAACGTTGTTATGCTTCGAGAATTAGAGTGCGTCGGCAAACCGTTCATTCTATGCCAAATCCAACTCGAGTTGAAGGATCTTTCTTGCTTTTTCGTTCCTGGGTTATTAGCATGTTACCATAGGAGAAAATTGGCACTTTTCGCCAACTCCTTGAAAACTTTCACCCCATGTTTATTTACATGGTAGGATAATTCGGCCGCTGTAAAAAGATAAGAGCTGTTGATATGGCAACCGTGGCCATAAAAAGCAACAAGAAAAACCGGTCTATAACTTTAGCAACTGATTCCCATTCTTCTTTGACCTCGTCCTGTTTTTCTTGGTCCTTAGCGCGTTCGGCGAGCACGTTAATTCCTTCCAGAAGTTTGTCTTGTGCAGAAGGTACTCTGTGGCGTATGTTGTTGTCATTTACCGTGTTAATAAAATCCCGGGAAGTTAAAACCTTCTCACTGACTTTTGGCGCGATGACTAGGACATCTTTAGGACTGCCATCCGTGTCCAAGGCGTTCCCGTTTTGTTCGGGCATGATCGGACTGTAGGTGTGGGTGTTCGGATTGTAAGGGGTGAATCGTCGCTTTGGTTTCTGCTTTGGTGGGGCAACCCGAAGAATCGGCGCCAGGATATCGATTAATATGACGCGAACCCATTGTGGAACGTCCGAACTCGGTCCCGTGGCTTCGTAGAGATTGAGAACAAAACATGTTGCAATTAATGCTAGGCCGATCTCTACCATGGAAGCCACAAAGAATTTTCCGATGAGTGGCGTTACGTCTGAAGTGGTGGGAGTATTCTCGGCGATCATTAACATGAATACAGTCATGGCCAGTAGCGTGGTGATCACCAGTGTAACTCTCTCTCCTGTGTTGGGCGGTAGAACGAAGGTCAAGAGGGCAAAGGCCGTAATGAGAAAACACGGAACGATCAGATTATTGAAGTAAAACAGTACTTTTCTTCTGATGTGGAGTGTAAAGATAACGTTTGGATATGGCTCGGGACAGCAGCTGAGAAAAAAAGAATATATTCGTTATCTCGTAATACATATGCATTTAACAAGAAATGACTTTCGCCACCGTCCAGACCTAATTATATTTTCTCTCAACTAATCCTTAAAATACAAAATCAAATAACTGGTTTTCTATCTGTGTATATGTATATCCTTGGTTCGTTCTTAGTCTAAGAGTCACTTACGAATCTACCAAAATAGAGTTGACGTTAAGCCTGCTTTCCACCAGCGACTTAAACACAAACGCAAGGATCAAAATTTTCCGTTTTCCTTGTGCTTGCGTTCGCTTGTGTAGTATGAAAACGGAACGCATTCGCGCAAACACAACGCAACAGCTGTAATGTTGGTCCAATGAAAAAGAGCCGTCCCTGATTCCTCTCTCAACACGGGTTTTGCAAAGCACCAAAGTGAGGGACACAATACACACGCGGCACTTAAACTTAAATACTGGAGACCACGCCATTAAAAAGGTTTTTTAGACTTAAATGCTGTGGATCAGCGCTGTTTAATTAAAAGAGTACTTTGACTTTAATCCAATTGATGTGAATTTGATCTTATGTAGTTATAAGGAAATGTCCAATTGCAACCTCCCATCACAGGCTGGTGCAATTTCTGTAGCCCAGTTTACACGACAAACATATTGGGCACGGCACCCCTACAATTTGGTACCCGTGCCTAAAATTTTAGTTACGGTTCCTTCAGTATTTATCGTGTAAATGGAAATTTTATAGGCACGGATGCCCAAAAGTTAAGGCGTGCCGGGACCATGTGCATAGGTGGTCCGGTGCCTGTTTTTCAGGGGTGCCGTGCCCATATTTTCTGGTCGAAGCTGCCAACATCTTGATGACCAAACCCAGAGTCCCTGGGAATGAGATTGTTTTCTCTTCTCGCTGAAAGTTATTGGATCAAATCCAAGATGGCGTCGAGTTCCAACAGCAATGTGAGGTGGTGGGAGGAGGCAACAGAGGCGTTGATAGCACTTTTCAGCGATGAAAGCATCCAGTTATCTTTATTTCTTCGCTTTCTCATGAAAAACCAAAAGAAAAAAGCACGGTTGCCTCGTGTTCTCATGTCCGCCATCTTGAAAGTAGTTAAACCGCTATATGCTTAACAATTTTAGAGGTGCCGTTTGTAATTCTAACGGTGTTCCCCCCCGCCCCCCCTCCAAAAAAAAAATTGTGGTAAACCCAAATAAAGAAAATTTTGTCGTGTGAACGGGCAATGGATGGGTGGACCGAAAATATAGGCACGGGTGCCAAATCGGAGGGGTGCCGTGCCCATAATAGGGCCGTTTATACGAGAGAAAATAAGCCGCGGCTAACTCTGGCCGCGGCTTACGTAAGCCGCGAAAGGAACTATTTATACGAGTATAAACTCACGGGCCAGGATAAGCCACGGCTTGAGAAAGCCGTGAACGTAGATGTTGTACCATTTATACGGGATGTTCGCGTCTTATGTAAGCCGCGACCAGAGTAAGCCGCGGCTTATTTTCTCTCGTATAAACGGCCCTAATGTTTGTCGTGTAAACCGGGCTTGTATTGGCCATTTCGGAAAATACCATAATACTCTTTGTTTGTCCCCCCAAATTTTACATAAGCATTGTTTTCGTTTTCTCTTGGCACTATTGTGAAATTTGGGGGGACAAGCAAAGACTGTTATGGTATTTTCCGAAGTGGCCTATTTAGCCGCTTCTGAAAACTTATGACAGGCAATGTAAAGATTTCAACCATGGGACAAAGTAGTGAACGAAATGAGTATGAGGGACGGTAAAGTTAAATTGAATGACAGTTGTTGATCCATCCATGTGCAACTTAGGATACAGTCAAATAATGGAGATGCTATGTCATCGGGAATTAATTGCCAACGACCAAGCTGAGCAAAGACAGGAGGCTTGCGAGGCGGCCAGCTTAATGCCGTGCGAAGTATTGCAGCAGGCAGAAAAAGTATCGATCGTGCTGTGAAAAGTGTAATGTAATATGTAAGGTTCCATGGAAATTTTAGTAGGGACCAATGAAAGCGCATGTTTCGATGTGTGATGTCATTAGGGCCTCTTTACACGAGGCCGGGTTGGACACCGACCCGGGTCAGTTCAGCGTCGAATTTTACGTTTACATGATCCCGGGCTGGGTGAGGGTTGGGTCATTCGCGGCTGACCCGGATCAGTTCCCTTTTCGCTGGGTTGAAAGAGCTGGTGACTACTTGTCAGTGAGGAAAATGGCGGACGAACCATGCAATCATCAGAATCATCAATTTGTGGCTGACAAATTGAACACGACCAAAACTGTCAGGAAACCGTTCAGCCATTCGCTCTCGTAACTTCGAGTACATAGTAACGACGTACTTGTTAAAGTCTATATTTTGATAGTCCATCTCGTTTTTTAATTCTTTTAATTTCGCAGTAAGTTGTCCAGTCATTGAGTGATTCCATTGCCAACTTGTTCTTTTTTCCACTTCATGCCCATTCGCATCAGCCATTTTGGTACAGGCTGCGCATGGGCGAGAACGCTGAACCGCAAAAAAAGTGATGTTCAAACAATCCTGGGTCAGATACGCCAGTGTTTACATGAAGAAATTGAAGACATTTCAACCCTTCTAGCCGGGTCAACCCGAGTCTTGAGAAGGGTTACACGGCAAGGGGGGGGGGGCTGTCCCGGTTTGACTATCGTTTTCATGTAAACGCTTATAAACATTTGACTGCAAAAGGGTTACCCGCCGCGGTGATTCAACCCGGGCTAAAAAGCAACCCGGGCTCGTGTAAAGAGGCCCTTAGACAAACTTGCATGACGCGCGCGACTATTGATGATCTTGTGCTCGGAGGTGAGTGAAAACACATTTTTTCCCATTTCCCTGACCATTATGTTGTGTACACTTGCTTTGAGTGTTCTTTAATATTTATTTTCGCACCATAGTGTTCTGTATTGAGTGAACAAGCTCAAAACTAAACCGGCGTACGTGTTCTTATCGGCCGCTGTTATCAATTTCGGATTTCGGCCCGCGAGTAGAGCAGTTTGTTTTTCGTTTTGTAACCATCGAGTTGTGAACAATTTAATTTAATTTTCAAAGGAAATGTGTAGTCTGCAAAGTGCACAATTCAAGGATCAATTTGACTTATAATTCATGGCTATATCTTGCAAAATCAAAACTCTACAAGTGAAACAACTTTCATGTGCGAGAGAGTTTGATACCCCATTACATGTTTCACACTGAAAAGATCTATTTCGAGGCGCTAATCAAAATCGTCCTGCATTTATGTGCCGTCGTCGGTGCAAACGATCCCTAATTAGTACAGCAATAGACGTTCGAGAAAGGAGATGCGTGAAGTGCTTTTTTCTTACCTATACTTCAGCACAATTCGTTTTACAGGCGCCTCCACCATTTTAAACTCGCCACTCTCCATGTAGGATTTCAGATCAACGCCCTCGCTTGCGTTCACCAAGTCCACTCTGAGACCGTCGTAGGTCCACGAACCGAAATGTAGGTCACATTTCTGGTCATCGAAAGGAAAGTATTTGATATCTATAGCGCACCGACTTCTCAGAATTGTGGGAGCATACCTGTGAAAGAAATCCGTTTCTCTAGGTTGGAATTTACTCCAGCTCATGCATGTACAGGGCAGGGCGAACTCCAATCAGAAGCCAACTATGCCTTTTCAAAGCTGACTGAATTGTGTGCTCTCGTCAGAATGTTAAGTAATGTTAAGTGTCCATCCTTGCTTTCAACGACATTTTAATACTGAACTTTTAAACAATTATGGCCTCGTCCACACGTATCCGTTTTCCTTTGAAAACGCAACATTTTCTTTACGGAGACGGCTTTCGTCCACTCGTATCCGATGAAAACGATCACTGAAAACGGAACTTTTCAAAAACGCTCTCAGGAGTGGAACTTTTTGAAAACGCTATTTTTGCGTGTCCGTGTTGAGGGACGGACGAAAACGAAACTTTTCGAAAACGCTTACGCTACACTATCAGTTCCAATCCACTCCGCGCAATATTATAAACTTATTCAAGATGGCGGAAAGGTGCTTTACTTTCTTGTCTTTAATACTTGGGCTTATTTCAAACCTAATTGCCTGTTTTCAAGCAAATTTAGCTTTGCTATTTCTTCAAGTTGACTATTCCAGAAGGCGGCAGAACATTATTAGGTGACTTTCACTACCGGTGTGTAAGGTTGGAACGACTTGGTGGTTGCCCGCCAAGACCTCGACGATTTTGGGTTAGACCTGGACGTACTAGCGCTTGGTGGGACAACGTTCTAGCCCAAATAGTTATCGTAAAATCAAATACTCATGCGTCAAACATACACAGTCGGATTATCGTAAAAAAGTTATCGTTTTCATATCAATTCATCGTATACGTGTGGATGGGCAAAAGCGAGGCGAAAACGCTAGGTGTGGACGCGTATTTTTTTGAAACGGAGAAAAACGTTTGCGTTTTCAAACGAATACGGATACGTGTGGACCAGGTCTATGTCTGCCAACAATCCCTTGAGACAGGTTGTTTACCATTTACAAGCGGAAACCGAGGGTTGGTACTAGGTTTGTTCAAGTGCTACGTAAGCAAAGACTCCCGAATGGGAAAATTGAGATCGGCGTGTTCCATTTACAAAATTTGTTCAAGTTTACCGAGAAAGTCTGGAAGGAGACATAATCATGGGGGAATGCAAATGGTAAGCATGCTTTCCGTTTGGGAATTGTGGACTACCTTTCAAGAAATCCCGTTTTCTCCGCAAATCAAGTTTTCCGTTTGGGAGGACCAAAATAGGCTCACCGTTTACATTCTAACCGAATTTTCCGCTTTTTTTGGTCAATGGTAAACAACCACAGTTGTAGCCGGGGAATAAAAGTATATTGCTCTATGAACAAAAGAAGCTCATATTTCAGAGATCAATTTTTGTTTTCGTTTACCGACATGCGATGACACGACCGCGAAAAGGAATATTAATTATTCCTTAATTTAAGACGCACCATGTATTAGTCCCGTCGCTACTAAGAATCACTCTTGTTTTGAATTGGTCCATGTTGCCGCTTATTATTCCAGTGTTTGCGCTAAAGAACAAATGGGAAAAAGAGCATAAGGAATATCAAGAAAATCCTGTAAAGAATTGTTCAAATAGAGCGGTTTTCAATTGAGTGTCGAAAGTAATTAGCGAATTGCTTTGGTTTTGCATTACTTCTCTCAGTGATTAGTTCAAAGTTCTCGCGCCATTTTTTCAAACAATCAGAAGTGAAACCAAAACCACTCGTGGTTCGCGCGTTCACATTTTCCCGCGCTTTGTGTCGGCTGCGTGTAATTACTTCGAGTTTTGATTGGTTTACTGGATTGTCTCCATCCTTTTTGATTTACCACACTCAGTTGAAACTCGCTCTAAAGAATTGTTCAAATAATCAATAATAATTAATAAATCATTGATTAAGGAGGGCAGTGCGCATTTTCCAATTGAGAGCTTTTACTAGAAGCGAGAACGAGAAATGGCTATCAATTTGTATCGAGCTCTTATCGCTTTGCGATATTTCTAGCTCTTTTATTAAGGACGGTGCATTATAATAAAGTTTAGTTCCCAGCGGGGAGACTGGTCATTGTTCTTGCCATCCAACGTGGCCACCATTACATCACATGCAAACCAGCGATATAAAAAAACATCCGAAAACAAAAACAAAAAAATGATTGAGTAGCTCCGCTTTTAGGCTTGCCTTAGTATATCGATGTTTAACAATTATTCCATGAGCGCGCGTTGGATATGAGATGGTAAATAGCCAACGAGGCGCGTAGCGCCGAGTTGGCTATAACCACTCTCATATCCAACAAGCGCGAATGGAATAATTGTTTTATTAAATTCCTTAAACTCCAAAAGTTTGGAAGTACGAAATACGAGCGAAAAAAGAGAGAAAATCCTAGCGAAATCGAAAAAAGTTGATGAAGATGCGATGTTGTGTAATACCTCGTGGTCAGACAGACGCAGGCTCATCACAAAAACATTTCTTACCTTTTCGCGTATCTCTAAGCTTCGAAATTGATCCAAACCACAAAAACGTTTTTCTTTTGCCTTATACAGAAAGAAATTTCGCTTTCTGGCGTAAACATTTTTAGTTTAGCAACGCTAAGCGCAATCATTTACCATATAAGGTCAAACTAAGGTATATGAGCTGATAACCGAGATTGGGTGAACCAATCACAGCACGAGAATTGCATTATCCGAGGTTGAGAATTTAATAAGTACTGTTATTTTAAGGTGGCGTTTTTGATGGCGTGGCCGCCGTTGTCATTGGAAGGATTTGCCGTTGGCATGGCATCGCCGACGTCCGTGAAACGCCATTTCACATAAACGTGATGCCATTTCCGGCGAAAATGGCAGGCTGCTGCTTGTCATAAAAGCGTTAAAATTCTCTCACTCTGACTTGTCTTTTTTCTCTTTAGAAGTCACTTGCTACGCTCCGCTAAAAGGCAAGAAATTCACCAAACTCAATAAGTTCTCGGATTTGTTTTAGAAAACGCAAATTTCGGCCTGACATTTGCTGTTTTCCGTGAACACTACCGCTATGCCGAATCTCTCTTTTGCTTAAACATGGTAGGACGGTATGGAAATATGCCAAAATGTAAAACTCTCGTACATAGCATGCAAATAAATTGTTCTCTGCTCAGTCCGCACTTATTGCTTTTGCAGCGTTGCTAAAGCTTGTTAATGTGGCTTTCATAGAAGCATGTTCCGAAAGTGGCGTCATAGTCAGTGAAACTGAACAAGCATCCAAGGATTTTAAAAGAAGAAACAAATCGCTTCAGAATTGACCAATTAGAGAAGGACGCAGGCATTCAAATGAACCAGTCAAATCTAAAATTGAGCACATGATGATGAAGCAAGGCGCGTGAATACATCACAAGTGGGTTTGGTTTTTATTTGTTTGATATTAAAAGTCGCGCATGTACGTAAACGAAAAAGGATTCCTGTAGCGAGAGAGGCCTTATAAGAGTGAAGAACATGAGCATCTCTCTGTTTTATCGTCGTTTCGTTGATGATGTACTCACTTGTTATACAGCACAATATCTGGGACCCAGACCTCTTTTGGATCCACGTTAATGGACTTGATGTTTCCATATTTTGATTCATTCCATCGAAGCAAGTGATTGTTCCATTTCTAGAAACAATGCAATTGACGTATGAATAGGAGGTATTTAACATAATACCTGAATCATAGAGCAAATTTCGGTTCAGTTGAAGCTTAAGCACAAGTGTCGAAAGTGATTAAGTCACAGGAGCTCCTTGGAATCACAAGGATAGAGCTTAACCTGGTTTTAAAAACTCACAGTACTAATAGTCCCCCTAGTCGTGATGCTAATCCATTGTGCAGTTGTTTATATTTTTAAGTCATGGTTTAGTTGGTGTGGCTGTTGTTTTTGCCAAGGCTTCCTTGAGGCCCGGCTAACTGTGACGTTCCAACCTTTTTGCGTCCAACATAATGTTGGGCGAAATGTTTAATGAAAAGCAAAATCTTTACCCAACAAGAAAAATGTTGAACGACCACGCCTCATGAAACATGGGGTGCTGAACCGCCGGTCCAACATGTAAGCCAATGATATCGGAACGTTTAAAGACCAACCTGCAACCGACAGGCTTTTCGACCATTTGTTTTTGTTATGGAAATTCGCATTGCTTATCGTAGCGATCTAATTGGATGAATCGCTGATTCGGGTGGAATTTTCATATATGAAAATTGTTTCGTGGCACGCAATGCCTGTCGGTTGAAGGTGGGCCTTTAATTTAGCCGCGGTGTTGCGGACGCTCCGAAACTGAAAGCCGATTTTTTTAAAAATACCTTATTACATGGAATTTTCGCGACATGTTTATTTCGCGATTTTGATTTGCGCATATTTTGCTACACTTAAATAAAAAAATAATAATAATATCATCATCATCATCATTATCATAACAGTTTAAGACAATGAAACACACATTTTTTCAGTCCAGGAACTGTTGCCTAGACACTGTCCACAGCAAGTTTCCAAATAAATTGTAAATCTGAGAAGTTATTGAATAATAATAATAATAATAATAATAATAATAATAATAATTATTATTATTATTATTATTATTATTATTATTATTAATAATCATAATCATAATCATAATAGTAAGAGGAGATCAGATGGGAAGACCAAATTGGAGTTCAAAGGCAAGAGAGCAGTTTGAGGCGAAGGCACAAGTTTCCAAAGCTAAAGCGAAATTGGAGAGACTAAAATCAAGTGGGAAAATTACAAAAAAAGGAAAGAGGAATCGTGCTCAGTTGATGAAAGAATGTGAAACAATTTCGATGGCATACCTAGTATCATATATGGAGAAGGAGAAATCAAAACTGAGAAAATTAAAGCGAGGTTACAAGGGCAAGGTAAAACAGGAAGAGGCAAGAAAACTGAACAAACAGTTTCATTTGGATGCTGGTCCAGTTTACTCGAACTTTAAGAAGATCATTGAGAAACAGGAGGGGTGTGAGAATCCTATATATGATGCGGGCATGAGGGATTATGGTAATGGTGAGACGCTGTTTGGAAGTGTGGAAGAGGCGACGGAGTTTTGGAAGTCTTTATGAGAGTCTGAGGGGACTAGATACACTTCAGCCAGGTGGCTTGAGGAAATTCGAGGCGCAATAAATAAAAGGGTTCCTGAACCGCCTGATGAGGTTTTTGAGCTGAGTACAGAGCAGGCGAACAGTGTGATGACGAAGAAACGGAATTGGAGCGCGCCTAAGTTCTCGCGCCAATTTTTCAACCAATCAGTAGTGAAACCAAAACCAATCATGGCTCGCGTGTGCACATTTTCCCGCGCCTTGTGTCGGCTACATGTAATTAATTCGAGTTTTGATTGGTTTACTAGATTGTCTCCGTCCTTTTTGATTGGCCAAAGTAATTACTTTGGTTTTGGTTTTACGACACTCATTTGAAAACCGCTCTAAGACGTGAGGCGAAAGACTATTCAAAAAAGGCGGAGCAAATAAACTACGTTGTGCAGCCACAAAAGCGCACAGGACATTTCACATAGCAAATCTTATTTTTTAAATCACTTTAATTTCGCGTTTTTGAGTAATACACAATTAATATTTCATTGGGAGTAATACACTGCATGACGGTAATATTTCCCGTCCAATTAATAAACCCTTTATTCCCACCTTCTCCCATCCTTTCAAGACATGAAACCTCCCCTGTGCGCCGGTGAAAAAGTGATACTGTGGCATTTACAACAATCAAGTTGCATGTATTGGTTTCAAAACCGATACCTTAAGGTCGACATTCATAAACATGGGGGTTTGGAAATTCCAGTAGAGGCGACCGTTATAATGGAAACATTCCTCAAAGAACATGGAAGCAATTGAGAGGTTTAAGCAGCTAGTGGAACAGGATGACAGAGAACCAGTTAATTAATGGGCAGTTT
>NC_090874.1:59711359-59713859 GCF_036669935.1 Montipora foliosa
TAATCTTTGTTTGTCCCTCCAAATTTTGCATGAACATTGTTTCCAGTTTCTCTTAGGACTTACAATGGACCCAAGAGAAAACAAAAACAAAGACCATGCAAAATTTGGAGGGATAAACAAAGAGTATTATGGTATTTTCGAAAGTGGCCTATGATGTTCGCACGTGGGTCATCTTTACAAGCATAGTTAGTCTACTAACTATGTTACAAGTTTGTTCACTTGGGATTCAGCTCAAGCTAAAATTTACAAGTTTGTAATTGGAATTCGAGGCTTGGTGGTGAAATCAGCTAGTCATTCGTCATCATGCATAAGGGCAATTACGGTGCGCCTTCCTTCAAAACGCTGTTCTGTTTCTGGTAGCCGTAGATCCGGCAGGTCGGGCGGCTTTTTTGCATGAGTTCTTCATTGGTGGATTAAGATCCACCTTGTCCGTTTCTGTCTTAAACTGCTTCTCAAATGTTATGGTAATCCGTGGGTTTAATTATTTTTTTTGATAGCGTTTTGTCAATTTCAGCATGGAAAATTTCATAACTCACTATTCACTAATAACAAGCAATAAGTTGTGAATATGAATACGTTGAATCCAATACTAGTGAACAATTTTACCTGAGGAAATGACAAAATTGTCGCCTCAAGTTTGTTTAAACAAATTTCCGACTTTGTAATAAGTCTCTATTGATTACACAAGGTTGGTTATAAACGTTCCAACATTTTTGCGGATTTAAATCTACCTTTTCGGTTTCTGTTTTAAAGTGCCCCTCAGACGTTGTCGGTAATCAGTGGGTTTTAATTATATAGTTTTGTTTTAATAGCGTTGACTTTCCTTAATTTCAACTTGGAAAAGTTCATCACTCGCCAGTGAAAAGGAATTTAAGTTGTGAGTTCATTAAATCCAGTGGAAGTGAGTGAACAATTTATCCTTAGGAAGTGCGAAATCGTTGCCTCATGTATATTTGATCACATTTATCGATGTTGCATTAAGTCTCTATATTGATGACATGACGTTGGTTTTGTTAAAGTAAGTAGAGAGCACGCGTACACACGAAGGGTTGTTGGGGTTTAGTATTTTAAACGTCTTCCTGCATGTTTCGACATCCTATAGTTTCATACCAAACAAGGTAATTCATGGATCCGTCAAGATAACACATGTGGAAATTAGCGCATACTTGAGGTGGTTTTCTAGACCTTTTTGTTCCAAAAAAGCAATGCGACTTTGTCGTGACTTATTCGTTTAAACCATGATAAAAAACAACGCATATTCAATGGAATTGAGTCCAGTAACATTAGAGCGAGTAGAAAACGTTTTGATGTAAAATTTTAGTCTCAAAAGCCTGCTTTATGTTTTTATCTATAATTAGGTTTTTTTAGGCGGACCGTACTGACTAATGTGGTTTTTGAGATTCAAGGCAACGAAGGCCGGCGAGTACAACGATGAACTGACTGTTGTTAATTTTGCACCGATTGGTAGTAAAGTTGTGCTTACTTTAACCAAATTTACATTTAAAAAAAAAAGGAATATACTCAAAGAGAATTAATTTCGCCTTTTTTGTCTTTAAGAAGAAAAAATAGCCACAGGGAACCTTTAATTTTGAACACAGAAATCTTAAGCTGGAGGTAAAATAGTAAGGTGTTATTTCAGAGGATTGGATTTCTCTTCTTCTAATTTTTTTTTGTGAGGTTAGCATGGTGACACATACGCAGGTAGAAGCGGTTTAAGATACCAACTCTCACTCCCTAATCGAGATTAAAGCTCACGCGTTGTCACAAGTTTAAGAGCTGACATTTTGTACCCTCACAAATTTCCCGTTTCTTTTTCAAAGTTACAAAATCAATACAAGTCCTCACCAACGGTAGTTGTGAAGTTAATTGCCGCAAGGTAACCTAAGAAGAATGCTTGCCATTGATGATGCATCATAACGCGCCAGACAATTTGAGATTTTCCAGCGATCACTGCTGTTGGTTGGTCCTCGCATGAAGTATTGTGTCCTTCCGCGACTTTAGGTGAAGTTGGTTAAGGAGATAAACTGTTTCTTTGGTTAGGATTAATTCGGTTCTTCGATTTTTGACTGATTAGCATTTCAGCCGCGTCTCTTTTCTTAATCATTCGAGAAATCGATGACAATAAGGTTTTTTTTTCTGCGGGGGACAATGCAGTGACGTCATGTTCGTCAATAACAAAACTGGTTGGAAGTTACGAAGGGCAAGATCTCCCAATATTTTGAGTTCAAGAGAACTTCTAATAACAAGTTTCATTGATTCTTGCTTTACAGTTGTAATAATTGTACACTGCAGCATTTTCTGACACAGTTCTCCTCAATGATAAGGAACTATTAATTATTTATGGAGGTCTTACCTTTGTGATTACAAAGGCAGCATGCATGTTAATTTGATCGCTTTGGCGAGGGCTGCATTAGCTAAAACCGGTTGCTATAATAAACACGTTGCGCTGGTACCTTGCACTCCATAAAATTCCAGCTCATCGAATTTCGGCAATTTTTTT
>NC_090874.1:59718859-59722248 GCF_036669935.1 Montipora foliosa
TTAGGTAGAGGTAACGCTTCTGAAAACAACTAACAACCGCGGCAGGAAAAAAATAAACAACAATAACTTAATGTGAATCATTTTCACTGAAAACAAAACAGAACGAATGTGGCCAAACGGGGCGAAATCTCGTTAGCTTGCTTTCCTCGGCTCGCTTCAAATCAGTTCTTTTGAACAATTGCTAGTACTTTACGATGACTGATTTCAGTTTGTGGGGACTTTTGAAGTTAAGAACGATCTAATGTGAATTACTTGCAACCCGCATGGAAGTTTTGCCAATGTATAATGACTCCAGAACTCTGGATCCCCGTTGAGTCAATGCTTACGTTTTGAAACTGGTTTCTCGTTACATTTTGAGTTTTGTGCCCGACGAACCGCATTTGTTGTTAGACTATAGTAACATCAGTGTAAACTTAGTTTACGTCTAAAGTTTGACATCTGAAGCAAATACCTCACGGAAATACACCACACTAAGGCAAAACTATGGCCGGGAATTTCTTTTAAAATACTTGGTATACTTCGATTTTTTAACTCATGCATTTGAAAAAAAAACGTAAAATTATTCCATTTCTGCGATTGTAAACTCTTGGCCTCAAGTGATACTGTTTCATTATTGCGCCCAAATGGATACTTTTCAAGACAAAATACGAAGTATCAACAAGGCTTTCTATATTTACGATGACACCAGTATTGAATTCAAGCCGAGTCTCGAATGCATTTTTTTAATTTATAGCATTCATTGCTTGTGCGCAGCGGACTGTACTTGCAAAAGGGTTTTCTCCTTCCGATTGCTTGGCGGTTGGTTCAAGACGAGTATTCACGGCGTCTACACTGGAATACAGATTTTTAAAAAGAAGAAATGAGATAAAGACAAAGTTTGGTAGATCGAGATATACCTGTGTGTAGGACCAACATTGCAACGCATAAAAGCCTGAGAGACGCTTTGCCCGCCATTTTCTTTCCAGAGGGCTTCTATCACCTGTATTAAAGAGGGTAATGAATATTTAACGAAGTGTCGTCGTTAGATATTAACAAAATTTGGTATTCATTTCTGGCCATGTTACTTGTAATAAATGAATTATAAGATACTGCGAATTGTCCAAAGGAAAATTAAAGAAATACAGGAGCTAGACTAGCTATTAATCCGCTACCGGCCATGATTTTCATACAATTTGAATAACAGCACAGACTTGCGTATTATTTTCTGGCAGCTGTTTTATTTTGCTATTAAGTACGCTGTCGTCCGTCCTTATCAGTTAAAAACATTCGATTTGAAGCCGCTGAAAAGAATTATATACATTCAAAGTTTCAGAGAAGGAGATTGTTTTTATAGATTTTGTTATACAAGATGTCGAGGAGGATTCATGCTTTTTCTAGACTGGTCAAGCGATGATTTTTCTTTTGTCATCTTGATAGTGGACATCTTGATAAGTGCCAGATATCGAGATTGAAAACAAAGGAATGATAAAATAAAATCAGTCTGAAAATACTGAAATCTCAGATTGTTTTTTGCCAACGTGCAATTTCATACGTTTGAGGCAATTTTCAAGAAACCTTTACATCATGACTCCGCAAATAGAACATGATTACCAGTTGGAGTCTGCTGATGGGGTACGAGTACTGATCTACTTGTTTATATAAATAAAAAATGAATAAAAATGTTTAAATGTTGTACTGAAGCCAGGTGCGGTCCACCTCGTGTTTTGTTTTAAAGTTAAGGCGGCACGTACGTATTAGTATGACAATAAAGGAAATAACTTACAAAGTCAGTTAATATGACAAAACTAAATATTAAATAAGTAAATCAGTAGTAAGATTAAAGAAATACATGACTCTGAAATCTGCCAAGCAACTGATAGCAAACGAGAACGAAAGGGAACTTTCCTATAAAAGTTTCTCGATGTAATGGCAAAACGTTCGATGTCACTAATCCAACTGAACTTGTAATTTTAAATTTAAAAGAAACACTTCATCTTAAATAACATTCTTGAAGCGGGAGTGTCTGTTCAATTTTCGTGGATAAATAATCATTCCTGGCGCTAATTTGAGAAGCATATATATCATTGTTTTAACGTATAAATCAATCACTAAATTATTCGGGTACCACAGCCTAACTGGGTCTGTTTTCACCCCAAATATAGGACAGTTCTGCCTCGTCTACGCTAACAAACAGTCTCAGCAGTTTAAACAGTTTGAAAATGCGCGAGGTCGAAATATAGGGGCTTGGTTACTAGTATCGAAACTAGTAACCACGCCCCTATATTTCGACCGCGCGCCATTTCAACGAAAGAACGATGACACCAGTGCTGATTTTTAAATAGCCAAGGAAAGACGGAGCGAATTAAGTGACTCTACCTATATTTGGTCTCAGCAATCTTTGCTCGAATTTCATTATGTCCTTTCTTTTTGCGACCACGGAACTATCATGCCCAAAGCATGCTCTTTTTCTGTTTCACCTTTTTGACGTAAACGGATCACAATACTGTGATTTCTCATTTTTTATATTTGTTACCTAAAAATTTCAATCGTTTAAATGAAGTTTTAAAGCAATTGAAATCAAAGATGGTGTCCCTTTTTTGAGATGACGTCATCTTTACTTAATGGTGGACCACGATCCATAATTGCCGAAATGACTGTGAAAATGGCCATCGTAGCATTTAGCGAGCAATACAACTTGACAGTGACCTTCTGTATGGTTTTTATCAACTTTTTTCTCCCATTCCTAGCTTTGCATTATAGTCCTTTTGGCTAGAACGTTGTCAAACAACTGTTGATAAGTTCTACTCAAAATCGGTTGTTATTTTTTAAAGGCTTATTTAATTTGTAATTATTAAATTTTCAATCTCGGATATTGGGATTAGAGCGTTCTGATTTGCCCCCCGTAATTCGTGCTTATTAAATGAGATTGGTCTTGGCGCTTCTAACTTCGTTGTCTATTCAAATACCACCATTCCTGCTATGGCAAACGGCTACACTAGAAAACGATAAAATCGTTGCTGAATGAAAGAGGAAAAAATAATCGTACTGCAAATTTCAGGTTTATAACGACAACGTGAGCAAAGAAATGTGACTTTTCCGTCTATTTTACTTTGAAACCGCTCGTATAACTAACTAATTTTAGGATACTTTCCCAAAATTGCGCGACGCGAACGCTATATATGGGAATAATCGCGGAAAGACTAACGATCGCGTAAACTTGTACTTGGAGGATGCCTTGGTGGTTGACTTCGTAGATCTTCAAGCCCAGAAGTAAGGAATATGTCGGTATTTCGAACACGCGCTCATGACATGATTGTTAAAAGATGATCGTCTGTCGATTGGGCCTCTCCTGGTTGCCTGTTGCACGATTTAAAGCGGGCAGTCTGCTTAATTCAAGATTTTAAAATAAC
>NC_090874.1:59727728-59737728 GCF_036669935.1 Montipora foliosa
AAATCACCCCGGATGCCATTCTTACGCCACGACAGTATGGCAAAAGGTTTGCATTAAAGGGGCTAGCACGCTATTTTAGGTAATTTTGTTTTAATTTTGTTAATTATGAGCTCTAATCATCAAATTGGCAGAGCAAGGAGTCGTTTCATTTGCAAAATCATGGCCACATAAGAACTGCGAAGGAATTTTCCAGCTTTGTAAATGACATTTTGATATAGACTGATATAAATTTGAAAAAGGTGGGCCGACGACAGTTTTTTCAAATTTAACCCACAATGGGTGGGTGTCGAATCCATTTTCAATTCTCTCCAGGTTTGTCCATCCATGTTCCTTTCTTGGCTTCCCTGTGTTTTTGTTAGAGTTCTTCTATAGTGTTTGAACAGTTATTTTAGTATTTTAGTTAATTCTATGACCTTCCGATCAGTGCTGAAATTGCCTAAAATTGCGTGACGCTAGCCCCTTTTAAAGGATTCGGCTGAGACCCCATGCGAAAGTGTTGAGGGTTAGAAATTTAACCCTCACAAAAATACAAGCAAAAGGGATCACTGATCCTCCATTTATCCAGCATCACCATGCACAGCCTTGAAAAAGCGACTAAGGTAATAAGCATGGCAGAGAACATGGCCCCACGGGGCTCTTTCCGTTCCCCTTCAATTTTCGAGAGCCCGTCGCTGCCTAAAATAAATCGCTCTCGACGTTTTTTATACTTCAATCTTTTGTTATCGCTCGATGTTTAGGTACAGACGCCCTTCCAAGCCCTTTTGTTTAAGTATTTGTAATTTGCGCTTCCCATGTCGCGCGAGTTTTAATAATATCGAAACGAAAAAGCTCAGAGAATTTCAGTTTTTAAATTGGAAACTGGGTTTGGTACCAAAAATGAACAGAAAAAACTCAATACACAAAAAACAAAAAAAAAACAAAAAAAACACTCATCAACATGCCCTGCTGCAAAAATGGATAAAAGGCAGCTGTATAAATTATAAATGAAAGTGGCTAGCCTTGATAAAACTACGAAAGGCCTTACCTATCTGAACTAAACTGCGATTGAGAATCAGATTTGACTTAGAAAGAGGCTGTAGGGAAGTAAATCTATTCTGTCACGTACTTAACCAAATAAAGCAATAAAACCCACGCAAAAAAAACCACAAAGCAAAACTCTGTTGGTGGAAGGTCCGAGACGGAAAATAATCGGAGGTTGCGCTAATTAAAAGTATGTGTTCCTTCAGACAATCGAAATCGAATCTGAGTCTGGTTTGGAAAATGAAAGCTGGCCAAGTCAGAAGGGACTTTTGCAGCTGCCTGCGTTGCTAACATAGCGGCTATGTCGGTATGGTATGCCAAAATCGTTTTCATTGATTACATGTTTGAATTGTAACACGTATGATTGTATTATTAAGCAAAGTCAGTTTTCCTTCATCGAAATTCGAGTGGTAACAAGGTGCATATCTATGCATTATAATGCTGGACGTTTTAAAAGAGATTTGTAAGTACTTCAGTTAGGCCCGAGCTCGCAGTGTGTTCATCAAATAAAGAAAAACCAGTTTTGGCGGTTTAGATTTTGCCATTATGCATCTTCTCCAGATGTAATGAAAACCTAAGAGATTCTTTGTACCATAAATTGTTTACATTTTTCCTTCCCAAAATAATGTCCATTGGTACATGGAACAACGAATGTGCACAATTCTATTGGATAAGACTCTCACCTCTCCTCTATAATTGGCTTCAAAAACGGCTACATAACTAATAATTAGTTCGACTAAGTGCATGAAAAGTGTTAAAATCTCTCTTGTAGAAGTCAGTATTCGGGCTCTGAGAAAAGTAACTTTTGCCGGGAAAAGTCGAATCAGTGCCCACCAGTTGGGCGTTTTGGAATCCATTTTCAGAAGTAGGTAGCATTTCGCTTTTTAGAATCATACATCTCTACCATTGTGTTTGTATTTTGTAACCGTTTGATATAACTCACTTCAGCTGCATTTTCCCAATTGTGCGAAATTTTTCATGTTATGAAACATGCATCACTAAGAATGGAACACACAGAGATGAGATATTTTCCTTATATTCACGTATAAAACGGTTGTCGCTTTTTTGTGACTTAACACATCGTTGTGAATTGACAGTAAGGTATAAAAGAGAGAGGTAAAAAAGTTGATTAAAATAGACTACGTGGCTTAGAAAGTATTTTCGAACCCAGTGTGTAGTTGTGAGGATCCTTGCTTGGGCTGGTATCCAAATTCCTTTTGGATTGCTGCCGTAGTCGTTGCTTGTCCGTGGTATTTACACCACCAAAATTCGGCTGGAGTCATAAGCCCGACTCCTTTGCCTTGTAGAACCGAGCCACATCAGAGTGGTGAGCCAATGCAACGTTGAAGACAGCCGTGAGAAAAGAACGACACGTTGTTCGTGTCCATTCTCGGTGTCGTGAAACACAAACCTCGATAAGAAAAAAGCTTTATTTCCGAATCGCAAAACTCACCAAGTAAATCGGAAATTTATCCTTACGCCCGTTGTTCCTGATTGACTTGTAGGCCGCTTGAAACGAACGTGAAAACCTGGCTGTAATCAAATGTGTATCATTCGTGTGGCGGTAAAGACTTCAGTATTCTCGTGTTGAATATACTTACGTTTTGTCCCGACCAAATTACACAGACATCTCTCATTGACCTGATTGTGTTCTATTATTCATCCGCGGTTTGATTGATTAGGTCAATGTAACAGCTTCTGAAAACAACTAACAACCGCGGCAGGAAAAAAATAAACAACAATAACTTAATGTGAATCATTTTCACTGAAAACAAAACAGAACGAATGTGGCCAAACGGGGCGATCCCTCGTTAGCTTGCTTTCCGCGGCTCGCTTCAAATCAGTTCTTTTGAACAATTGCTAGTACTTACGATGACTGATTTCAGTTTGTGGGGACTTTTGAAGTTTAAACGATCTAATGTGAATTACTTGCAACCCGCATGGAAGTTTTTGCCAATGTATCATGAATCCAGAACTCTGGATCCCCGTTGAGTCAATGCTTACGTTTTGAAACTGGTTTCTCGTTACATTTTGAGTTTTGTGCCCGACGAACCGCATTTGTTGTTAGACTATAGTACATCAGTGTAAACTTAGTTTACGTCTACTTTGACATCTGAAGCAAATACCTCACGGAAATACACCACACTAAGGCAAAACTATGGCCGGGAATTTCTGTTAAAATACTTGGTATACTTCGATTTTTTAACTCATGCATTTGAAAAAAAAACGTAAAATTATTCCATTTCTGCGATTGTAAACTCTTGGCCTCAAGTGATACTGTTTCATTATTGCGCCCAAATGGATACTTTTCAGACAACATACGAAGTATCACAAGGCTTTTCTATATTTACGATGGCACCAGTATTGAATTCAAGCCGAGTCTCGAATGCATTTTTTAAATTATAGCATTCATTGCTTGTGCGCAGCGGACTGTACTTGCAAAAGGTTTTGCCTCCTTCCGATTGCTTGGCGGTTGGTTCAAGACGAGTATTCACGGCGTCTACACTGGAATACAGATTTTTAAAAAAGAAGAACTGAGATAAAGACAAAGTTTGGTAGATCGAGATATACCTGTGTGTAGGACCAACATTGCAACGCATAAAAGCCTGAGAGACGCTTTGCCCGTCATTTTCTTTCCAGAGGGCTTTCTATCACCTGTATTAAAGAGGGTATGAATATTTAACGAAGTGTCGTCGTTAGATATTAACAATTTGGTATTCATTTCTGGCCATGTTACTTGTAATTAAATGAATTATAAGATACTGCGAATTGTCCAAAAGGAAAATTAAAGAAATACAGGAGCTAGACTAGCTATTAATCCGCTAACCGGCCATGATTTTCATACAATTTGAATAACAGCACAGACTTGCGTATTATTTTCTGGCAGCTGTTTTATTTTGCTATTAAGTACGCTGTCGTCCGTCCTTATCAGTTAAAAACATTCGATTTGAAGCCGCTGAAAAGAATTATATACATTCAAAGTTTCAGAGAAGGAGATTGTTTTTATAGATTTTGTTATACAAGATGTCGAGGGAGGATTCATGCTTTTCTAGACTGGTCAAGCGATGATTTTTCTTTTGTCATCTTGATAGTGGACATCTTGATAAGTGCCAGATATCGAGATTGAAAACAAAGGAATGATAAAATAAATCAGTCTGAAAATACTGAAATCTCAGATTGTTTTTTGCCAACGTGCAATTTCATACGTTTGAGGCAATTTTCAAGAAACCTTTACATCATGACTCCGCAAATAGAACATGATTACCAGTTGGAGCCTGCTGATGGGGTACGAGTACTGATCTACTTGTTTATATAAATAAAAATCTGAATAAAAATGTTTAAATGTTGTACTGAATCCAGGTGCGGTCCACCTCGTGTTTTGTTTTAAAGTTAAGGCGGCACGTACGTATTATATGACACTAAAGGAAATAACTTACAAGTCAGTTAATATGACAAAACTAAATATTAAATAAGTAAATCAGTAGTAAGATTAAAGAAATACATGACTCTGAAATCTGCCAAGCAACAGATAGCAAACGAGAACGAAAGGGAACTTTCCTATAAAAGTTTCTCGATGTAATGGCAAAACGTTCGATGTCACTAATCCAACTGAACTTGTAATTTTAAATTTAAAGAAACACTTCATCTTAATAACATTCTTGAAGCGGGAGTGTCTGTTCAATTTTCGTGGATACATAATCATTCTGGCGCTAATTTGAGAAGCATATATATCCTTGTTTTAACGTATAATCAATCACTAAATTATTCGGGTACCACAGCCTAACTGGGTCTTTTTCACCCCAAATATAGGACAGTTCTGCCTCGTCTACGCTAACAAACAGTCTCAGCAGTTTAAACAGTTTGAAAATGCGCGCGGTCGAAATATAGTGTCTGGTTACTAGTATCGAAACTAGTAACCACGCCCCTATATTTCGACCGCGCGCCATTTCAACGAAAGAACGATGACACCAGTGCTGATTTTTAAATAGCCAAGGAAAGACGGAGCGAATTAAGTGACTCTACCTATATTTTGGTCTCAGCAATCTTTGCTCGAATTTCATTATGTCCTTGCATTTTGCGACCACGGAACTATCATGCCCAAAGCATGCTCTTTTTCTGTTTCATCACCTTTTTTGACGTAAACGGATCACAATACTGTGATTTCTCATTTTTTATATTTGTTTACCTAAAAATTTCAATCGTTTAAATGAAGTTTTAAAGCAATTGAAATCAAAGATGGTGTCCCTTTTTTGAGATGACGTCATCTTTACTTATGTGGACCACGATCCATAATTGCCGAAATGACTGTGAAATGGCCATCGTAGCATTTAGCGAGCAATACAACTTGACAGTGACCTTCTGTATGGTTTTTATCAACTTTTTTCTCCCAATCCTAGCTTGCATTATAGTCCTTTTGGCTAGAACGTTGTCAAAACAACTGTTGATAAGTTCTACTCAAAATCGGTTGTTATTTTTTAAAGGCTTATTTAATTTGTAATTATTAAATTTTCAATCTCGGATATTGGGATTAGAGCGTTCTGATTTGCCCCCCGTAATTCGTGCTTATTAAATGAGATTGGTCTTGGCGCTTCTAACTTCGTTGTCTATTCAAATACCACCATTCCTGCTATGGCAACGGCTACACTAGAAAACGATAAAATCGTTGGCTGAATGAAAGAGGAAAAATAATCGTAACTGCAAATTTCAGGTTTTAACGACAACGTGAGCAAAGAAATGTGACTTTCCTCCTTCTTAATTTTACTTTGAAACCGCTCGTATAACTACCTAATTTTAGGATACTTTCCCAAAATTGCGCGACGCGAACGATATGGAATAATCGCGAAAGACTAACGATAGCGTAAACTTGTACTTTGAGATGCCTTGGTGGTTGACTTCGTAGATCTTCAAGCCCCTAATTAACTGAATATTTCGTATTCGACACGCGCTCATGAATGATTGTTTAAATATGATCGTTGTCGATTGGCCTCTCCTTGGTTTTGCCTGTTGCACGATAAAGCGGCAGTCTGCTTAATTCAAGATTTTAAAATAACATTGAAGAAGTGCTTTTTAAACATCTATAAATGGTTTTCGCACGGAAAACGCAAGGGTACGGTAAAGTAGCAGGCCCCATCTGTTCAACTTGAAGACCGGAAAACCTTTATCAGGTGGATGTATCTCAGGTGGATGTAACAGTAAATATGCTCACTCTGGGCACATATGACTGATAGCGTGGGTTTAACGTGGAGTATATTTTCTACTCAGTATTAAGTTATATCCGGCCTATGAAAATTGGGGTCTGTAATTCATGGTTGGATTTTCTTGTTTTCCAGGTAAGAAAGAAAAAAAGGTTAGTTCACAAGACTAGTGGAATGCAAAAGAAATCTAACACTGTTCCAAAAGGTAAGTCGGGTTCGTAAGTGCATAGGACGTACAAGCGCAATTACAAACGACGTTCCGGCGTAGCGCTCAAACTCGAAAAGGTAAGGTAAGAAACGTGGTCGACTTATTTTCTCATTATATATTAGCCAAATCAATGCGCGCGCTCTGATTGGTCAATCAGCTATGTTTTATTGTGTCAGTAAACTCCTGGAAAATCGCGCGTCTTCTGAATTATTATATAAAAGCAATAGACCACAGGTTTCTCTGGTTTATAGGCATGATAAACCACTTGGAATGTTGGAAGAACACTCGAAGAATTCGTAAATCCGTGTTCTACCAACATCCCGCGTGGCTTATCAGCCTATAAATCATAGAAACTTGTGGTCTATTGCTTAAGCAAGCATAAAATACTGACGCATTTTACCTTGCGCAACTGAAGGCAAATCAAAGTGAAAAAGGTCAATTTCTTACTCGTGCTGCTCGCACCTTTGTAAGGAATCTGCGTTTACACGTGTATTGAATTTTCTTTGCACTAGCATTTTAGTTTACGCTACGCGTTACGCTTTTGGCTCTTTCTTAAGGGACGTAGTCTTTCCAGCTGTTCTCGGGGAACTTGTTAATTGGGGAGTGCTTGGATCCAATATCTTTCCGACAAAAAAAAAGTATTGGAAAGCGTACGCGTGTTTGAATATTTCTATAACTAGAATCAGCTTAAGTGTCATATCGTTTTCATTGTTACTATCGGACGAAGTGATTACCACGTTGGGTACATCATCATACTGATTCCATCTTAAGCACAATGATACGATAACGTTCTGGCAAGAGAGGAAAACAGTTAAAGTGACGCGGTGATAATGATGGAAAACGTGCGAATCTTGAGCCAGGTGTCTCCTAAATTTAGTACATTTTCTGTCCTCTTGCGCAGACCAAGAGTCTCGCAATAATGGACTTCAAAAGTTAATTCAGTGCTTCTTAAGCCGGTGAGATTACAATTTTTAAAATTGTCAACTTTTCTTCGCCTTTAAACAAGGACTTGCTGATAAAATTTCGTCCGAATTCTAGCTTCCAGGAAACATTATTTTATTTAACGTGTTTATTAAAATATTTGCAGGTATTTCTGCACAGTGCTTGTGACTACTTTTTTCTAGTCATATTCAGGAAGCGGATTTTTAAAGTGTCATCTCGTTTTGTCTACCTTTAAGTCCTTGAGATTCGCTGACGTATTAGACTTGGTTTTAGAGTTCCGATACAGCATCTCTTTCAGCCAATCTACTTATTAGAATATATGCGTAGTTTTTGGACTGCCCATGTCATGTACAGGAAGTTATAAAGTCAGGTTTACCCTTTCAATTTCATTGCACGTTATAAACAGCACTTACCTGATGGCTGTTAAAGCGAGTTAAATTAGGCAGTGTATGAATTCAAGGTCTTCTCTGACTTGCTTTTTTCGATTAAAATATCCTGAAGAAAGAATAATAAATACAGTTTCAGTGGTGTTAAACATTATAATAATTATTCAAATCAACTTGTTTTAGAGCTTACGTTTAAGCAGAGGTCAAGTTGTTAAGCTGACGTTGGCCGGTTAATCATTTATGGCTTCTTGACAAGCTGTCTTGGAAATGGCATCGATTTTTCTAGCGAATGTCATCTAGAAATGTCAATTAAACCTGAAAGGTCTTGCGACTGAAGTGTTATTGCAATCGAGAAGTCACCTTCGTTTACATTTTCATTCTCCTAACCGCGCACCAGGCGGGTGGCGCCATAATATTGAACCCATGTGGTTGCTTCCAGCGCTTGAAGCCAATAGCTTTGTGTTTAAAGGGAAATGTTATGTCGTTGATATGCTCAGTAATTAATTTTAATGAAAAAAATGTTTGTGATATTACAACCATCACCGTAGTTGATTTTGCTGTCGATTCGCCGTCACTCACAATTTCCTCGTGGATTAGAAAGGAAGGAGAAGGGCGAAGAGAATAAATGGTTTTCACGCGATGTCATGGCTACCTTGTTGGTGGACGGAAACAAAAGATCTGTCATTCGATCCTTTTGTTCGTCCACCAGCAATTCAGGGGCATCCAACGAGAATATAGTTCAAAACCACTTAAATATAGCATTGTTAAACGTATTTTAGTATTTAAACGGTAGATATAGGCATATTTTACCCCCCAGAAATTTTTTATCTTTTCGGATTTCCTATCTGAAAGTCTAGTGATCCGAAAATTGACGTTGGGTGCCCCTGGCAATTGTACATTGAAGCATTGTTATCTGTGTCTCTAGAGATTAGCTGCAAACAAGCCTGATAACTTGAAGAATATGTGTGGCGTGCTTACATGTTAACCTTCTGTGGCTTTTATTCATTTGTACTTTTTGAAATTATCGTCACGAAACCAACGTTGGTCCTTTGCATCTGAGTTCCCTCTTGTTTTTGACTTGTTGATGTTAAGAGAGCTTTGCAAGCTGCGGTGTAGAGAAAAATTCCGTTTTTTTTTTTCATTTTTGCCATTTTGCAGCAGCTCTGCATCATGCTGTAATCCCATAAGAGGAATTCCAGACAACTTTGCCGCAAATTAAAAGCCGTCTCATTGGAACGTCCAAGACAAAAATCAACGATGACTGCTGGTGTTATACCATTATTTAATGGTGCTTAGCTTATTTACTTACTTACTTCCGTACTTAATTACTTACTTATAACAAGCAGAAATAACTCATTTGAATTTATAATCTCTCTGACAGTTTGCGCATGATGGGCCTATTGAACAGTACGCTAAATTTTGCTATGGAATCAAACAGCTCAACCAGACTAATTGTCGTGAAAAGGGGTACTGAGGGATGAAGTACTCTAAAGAGGACAACAAGTCACTTTGTGTTGGCGCTAGTAATCAACAAGCTTCCTTTCAAATAATTCTTTACTGTCACGTTTCCTTTTTTTTTAACCTGAAGACTGTGCAGAGTTGAAAACAAAATAAAAGGAAATTGACAGACAACTGAGATGCGACATAAGTAAACACTGGGTTGCATTCAAGGCGTTCGATTCCTTTTAAACCCATACAGAATTTGCCATTTGGTCTCATTGTTGTACATAACACCACAGTTTAAGCCAAATAACATTAGAAACGAAGCTCACTTTGTGATATTCGACGGCGAAAGATGTAATTGTTGTCGAAGACCATCACTCGTCGCTTTGAAGATTCCAGGTATTTATTTTTCATCGCCTGTCTTGTTTATCCAATTGACTTTCCATTATTGAGCTCCATAAGGGTATATTTTGTTTAAAGATCCACTAAAACGCCATTCGCGTTGCAATGACTTTCCACGCTATGTCCACCGGATAAAATCTATGCATTTCTACTACCCACTGAAATCGACCAAACATACGCCCAGAAGACGCTACGGGCAAAGGCATTACTTAGCAGGGGAGGGATAGGAGAAAGTTTTCCCGACACGGAAGAGAACAAAATAAAAACTAGGAAACGACTAAATTCCACCCGTTTTCCCGACTGGGATTGCCATACTGGCAACCCAGCAATACATAAGCCCATATTACTTAACAAAGTATACTATTCGACTCCGTTTTTGGACTTTGTACTTTTTATTATTATTT
>NC_090874.1:59745228-59747728 GCF_036669935.1 Montipora foliosa
CCTGACAAAAGATATTTTTTTACGGTGGTGACGCGGAGAAACTTCGAGTGCCTCTTTAAAGGGGTGGAACCTTCGACCTTGCGATTACAAGGCTCGGATTCTCTAGCTACCATATAGACGATTCGTGACGAAATGTCTGAAGAAATTGTTTATCAAATCAGTCCTGTTAACAGGAGTTCTGCTCTTTTGATCAAACGACTTAAGCGTGGAGGACTTTAGACGTCCGTCAGTCTTCAGAGAAAGACGCTTTGTCAAAAGGTTGGGCGCGATGGACCCTTTGTTAAAGGAGTCATAACCTATTGTCTAGGTTGCCATTGAATATTGCTGAGCCACACTTTCAGTCAACTTGACTGTAAAATAATTATTTTGAAGTAACAATCTGCGGCAGTTTTTACTGCGATTTTCATTATTCTGCGGAATCTCACCTCTAAGAGCCAAACTACGTTTTGGCATCCATCAATAAAATTTCCGAACATAGCCGGGAAGATGGACTCCGTCTCTGGAAAGTATATTGAGACTTTTTTTGGTTCACAGCTCAAATACCATTATGATATCTTCTTAAAGGTTTTTCAGCAAAATACTAGAGCAGCTTCCATCACTTTCCATCGGCATCAAGTTCGAATGTCCGAATGTAGCGTGGGCTGCTGATTGATAGATTCTGATTGTAAGTCAGTTATAACACGCATCAATTGGTTTCGGCATCCGTGGTTGGGGTCAACTCTCGGCTTGGCGTCGGAAGTTTGATTGATGGAAGCCAAAACGATTGGTCTTTGGTCATTGATGATTGTCTACTCTTCTAGCGCTTTAACATTAACTGGAGACGCTGTGAACTGAAATCAACAAATTGACGCAAATCAAGAATATGTTGGCTTTTGAGGAGAGAGGAAAACCGGAGTCAGACCCGGAGAAAAACATCTCGGAGCAGAGTACAGAACCAACAAACTCAACCCACATACGACGCTTAGTGTGGGAATCGAACCCAGGCCACATTGGTGGGAGACGAGTGCTCTCACCACTGCGTATACGACAGCCCCGAGTAACGAAAATCGCAATGTAAGTTGTGGACAGAACGGATAGTATCTTTCTTACTAAACCTTTGACGTGCACCAGGAAATAGTGATGGAACAGGATCTAGCAATTACGTTCGGCTGGATCCAGGTGCGATCTTGTATTGCTCAAAAACTTCAGTGAAGCACCAACATTTGCTGTTTAAACTGATGTGGCCGTCATTATAAATTTTTTATTCTTAAACTCACGGCTTGTATTTCTGCTTCAAAATCTAACGACGAAATTGTCAGCGTATATAGGTCCAAATAGGTCCAAAAAATATCAAAACCCACTTCAGGTGAACTTGCATTTGTTGATAAGCCATTGAACATATGTATGTGAAGGACGTTTGCATTTTGTCAGTAAAAAAAACTATTATACCACAGTGGCAGTCATCCACCACCCCAGTATGTGTTTATGGCCCTATTCCTTGCAAACTTAAGAATACCATTGAAGTTGACGTAAAATTGTTAAAACAGATAGAACAATTGAGAAGAATGGAGAATAACTTACGAAAGATGGAACAAGTGTTCTTTTGCACGGTGAAGAAGTGTGAAACGTGCCAGTAAGCGCGTTTCAATCGGCCGTGACCGTGATGTCAAATAATATAATGTAATATGTCAAAAAGCGTCCGAAGATTTGTATGGAGCTTGTCCATGGCTACATGTACAGCGTGAGCGGAATAAACCTGTTCGGTAGAAGTTACAAACAAAGTTCAGGTTTGAAGACCGTGCTTTCAGCGTTGCAGCGCCTAAACATATTGTGGACTTCTGTTCCATATGAAATTAGATCTACCGAAAACCGAAACCAGTGCACATCTAAATTGAAAATCTATGTGCTTCGTATCGCTTATCTTTAACTTCCTCTTGACCCTGGAATAGCACATTTTTATTGTTGTCATTTACTGACTATTGCCATAATTTTTTGATTCCTAGTGATTTTCTTATTCTTTATTTTTTATGGCTCCAAATTTCTTTAAGCGGTTTATTTTTATGAATAAGTATTAGTAAGTATTAGTATCCGCAAATGTAGTTTAAAATGTCGTTTCGTATACGTGTATGGGGATTTCAATTATTGTTTCACTTTGAGTAACTGCAAAGAGGCATTGACATGGCTCGTTCTCTTCTGTACAGCCCAGGGTAGGCCTTGATTTTTCACCAACCAAGCAACTTTTGGAAATTTCGAGAAGGTACGATATAATTATATAATAACTGAACCTTCTTTCGAATTTGCTCTTGTGTGTTAAATTAATACTAAACCCAATCGTCTGAGGGAAATTAGTATGGCATCAAACAGAGAAGTCCGGTTTGAATACAGTAATTAAACTTGGTAACTGCTTGATTACTGAATTCAGGCTCTTAAGTTTACCTTTGCCAGCTACTTGCATCCTTGGCGAACTGTGGATCGGGAAGAGAATGAGACGTCAAGTAACTTTCGACTTGATCCAACGTGA
>NC_090874.1:59752728-59780228 GCF_036669935.1 Montipora foliosa
GCGCTAACCGTTGGTTAAGAGGTATCAAAACCTATAGGTAAAAAACATTTTTCTGGACACTGAAAGTGGGCGCTAACGGAACAAGTGACAAAAAAGTTGCTTTTGTCCGCCATCTTGTTTGTTGTGCTTAGCGGCCACTCAAGAGATAGCCCACTGGCCATCCCGCTTGGGTGAATTGCATGTAAAAGTGGGCTATGTTTTAACCCTCCTAGCCGGGTAACTCGGTCAGCCGGGACACCATCCCTCCATGTAAAAAGGCCGTAAAAATGTTGTTTCTATTACTATTACCTTTTACAACCTTCACGAAATGTCAATTTCTTTCCAATATTCTACTTTTCGATTCTAATCATCTCTCAAGTTGTTCTGAGTGGTCTCAATTCTACGTCTTGGCTCCTCGCTTCTAAAATTGCCATCGTTCCTGGCATTTGGCAATCTTAAGACTTTACTATGTTACTTTGAATAGCAGTTTCTTTGGCCCTAAAAATCCCCTTCAAGGAGTGGTCAACTGAGTACATATTTACATATTAGAGAGATTTAGCGTCGGGTTAGGGTTAGGGAAAGGGCAAAAATCAAGCTAAAATTTGCGTTTGGCAAAAAATCAAAGAAAAGTGTTTGCGTTTGATCCTGCCTGTCAGCTGCAGATATCTAGCAACAGTAAAATTTACTTCTCAAAAAAAAAAAAGCGAAAAGTTCGAATTAGACAATTATCTTGCTTTTATGACGAGGTGTAGCCTGCACTTTGCCGTTTGCCTATTCACGCGAACCCGTTGCTAAATCTCTCTATGTACTCTTGAGGGAATGAATCTATAGGTTCGAGTCCATGTTGTCTTATACTCGTTTCGATAGTTTGTCTTCTTTGACCTAAAAATCCCTGTGGGGAGTCATCCTGTAGGCCTGATTTGCGTGTAAAGTTCGAATCAAACAACTGGATCTGTTTTCTACGTTTCCGATCAAGGCTTCGTAAAATTAGGCAACAGGTTGTTTCTTAAAGTTATCAGGCTCCAAATGTTCGCAATTTGTCTTATGGACCAATGTTTGCCAGATTGAAACAAAGCTTCTCCTTATTCCCGCCAAGGAAACTCCTAATATTAGCAGTAAACAGTTTGATTGCCCAATCACATTACTGCATTTCAAATGACGTCAAAGCGAAACTTTCCAGAAGGTTTCATGTTGCAATTAAGGGTTCCATTGATCGTTGATTTGGTATAATTTTCCATAACCCTCAGCTGCAGTTGCTGAACAAGATGTTGGTGATAATGACGAGAAATTTTCCAGGGGAATGTGGGGGATTGTAATCAAACTTTCTTTCCGTTGATTATTTGATATAATTTCCAGACCCCTCAGCTGCAGTGGATGAAGAAGACGATGATGACGAAATGCGACTGGTCAAAGATCTGTTTAATGAAAACGACAACAGGAACGTAAAGACCGTACGCCCAACAAAGGAGAAAGATCTACCCGTGGAAGTAAAATTTGGAATTGCATATACACAAGTTGTTGATCTGGTAGGGTTTCTACGGCGGCTCGAGGCTCCGATCGGTATAATTGCAATAGAGTTTTTTTTTTTTTGTTTTGTGTTTTTTTGGTGCTTTGCTTAAGTACAAGTAACGAGATAGATGTAATTTGGAAGCTTTAGTATCCCGGCGCAAAGCCAAATTGAATGAAATAAATGTATGTATTTTAAGTGCGGGCTATGTACGTTTTACGGAGACTGAAGTGATCTTCGCACTTGGCGGGACGATTTAAGCAATTGTCTCTTATGTACTTACTTATTACATGATTACTTTTTAGAGCTTTTAGAGTTTTTTTTAATTTACCGATGTTTTGTAATGAAAGATTATTCCTGTTTAGGTTCAGTGCCCATCGTATTCAATTTAAAATACGTAAATCAAGTAGCGTTTTATATAACTGATCTACATATTGACTTGAATATAAAATCAGACACAAGTTCCTTTCTTCTCTGAAATTGCACTTTCAGTATGTTATAGATAATTCTTTCCTTTAGTTGCGCTGCGTTATTATGGATTGGGACTGACGTCTCGCACAGAAAATCTGATGTTACTTTTGGCCTCCGTGTTGCTTGTCTGTATTTCTTAGTTCGTTCATCAAAGTCCACGATTCACACATTAAACTATTGTTAGGAAAACGCTCTGTCAGCGGATTCATATATAAAATAGAACTAAAAAACGAGTGACTCCATTCTATTTTTTTTTTAGATCGAAAAAGACCAAGTTCTTGTCAGCAATATTTGGGTCAGAATGGTGAGCAATTCTTGCGCTGTATTCACCTTAAATCGATTTCCTTTGAGGAACATCTTTGTAGCGGAGCTCCGCGCGCGCGCGGAGCACCATTGTTAAGAAAATATGGTATGTATGTGCGTTTGTCCACCCCTCCATGTATGCCAATGTGACCAGTATCATGCTAGTTTACAGCATACATCTTTGATATTGGACATCCATGTTTTGATCAATTGACACCTGTCAAAACAAAGAACCCGCTGACCAGTATCACGTGACCATATCGCGGGCTCAAGCTTAGAGCGCACCAAGGTCAGCTTTTTTTTTAAAGTTGACCGCTGACCAGGTACTGTTTTTCGATTGGATCGCAGGCTCAATCCAGGTTAACTCACCTAAACATAGTTAACTGAATAGAGTGTAATGTGAAGTGCTAGATTTCTATCCCATATGAACCATGTGAGCGTTAGCCCTACTGATGGAAATGGGCCCACACAAGGACAGCGAAAAACTCTGACCAGGGTGGGAATTGGAGGATGGGAATTGAAGTGAGGCTTCATTTTTCGCACGCTTTCTGTCGCTCGACGCGGCTACACGGCCATACTACATCACCTATAGTTCTTACACAGTCAACGCTTTTCGTGTTCAGGTGGAAAACGGTTTGGAAGATGTTTCCTTTCTGCACAGTTTCAATTCAGTTTGACATAATGCCTTTAGGATTAGTGAAAATAAAAGGTTTCGAATTGTCCACGTTTTGATGTTTCCGGTTGCTGCTTTAATAATTAAATCATTTCCTTTGCTTTCTTCTATAAAAAAATTCATTGCCTAACTAGTGAATTCCACAGTAAGTTTTACGCTAAAAACCGATATCACATGAATGACGAAGCGATGAGTACGATATCGGTTTTTCAAGTGAAATTTATTTTGGAATTCACCAGTTTGGCAATGAATTTTTCTTGATCCGCATGAGTTTTAAAAGAGACTGGGCCTACGGTTTAAAGTCCTTATCGGAGAAGACTTGAAAGTCTAAGCATTTGTGGATGTAATTACAAAGCAGCAATTTGTCCTCAGTTATTTAAAGACCCTGAGTGTTGGTCCGGCCGGAGTCAAACTCACGACCTCCCGCAGGGCAGCCTGGTGCACGCTAAAATTAGAAGCCATAAAAAAAAAAAACAAAAAAAAACAACTTTGTCATTTCAAGGTCAAAGAAGAGTTTTGTTGATGTTTTTTATTCCACTTTATCTCTGAAAACGAGATCATTCACATTTTGAAGTATTTTATTGAAACACGCTAGCTTGGCTTGGAACAAGCAAGAATCGACAAAATACGGCAATGCAACCAAGAAAAGACGAACTTCAAACAAGATCCGCTCCAACACTTAAATAACGTTTAGGTGCTTTAAACAAACTTCTGAAAACACAAGCTAGTGAGATTTCCCCCTAATTTTACGAGAACTCATTGCGATTATACGTGTTTATAACATAAGGGCAAAATTTTCTTGTCACTGTCGCGGCAAAACCAAAACCAGTTGGGCAAACGGATTTCCTTATGTCCAAAAAGAGTACAGATAATTATTATTTAATTCCAGTTAACAATAAAAATTCGATTTTCATTCCTGAACAAAGGAAAAACCGATTCAACCACTTTTTGAAAATAACAAACGGTTTAGTGCCCAAGGAAAGAATTTGTGGAGTACCTTCTTCCACTAAGTATGAGCTATTACTGGTTTTCTGTTGTGTCGTGTCGCTCTCCTTTCGTTTCTGTTCTAGACATAGGTCTTCCATGCATCATGTAACCTTATCAGAGCTTCTATAGATATGCCAAAAAAAATGGCAATACAGAGAAAAAAGCTGATCTAAACACTCAACTTTAAGTTTATATCCCGCCGATGCTTGACTTGAATAACTGCGTAGTCACCAGTGTGGACCACAGATATCATGATATGTCAAACTGGATTGAGGCCAGCGAAAAATGGAGAAAGAAAACATCTTCCAAACCGTTTTCCACCTGAACACGAAAAGCGTTGACTGTGTAAGAAGTATAGTTGATGTAGTATGGCCGTGTAGCCGCATCGAGCCACAGAAAGCGCGCGAAAAATGAAGCCTGGCTTATGTTTAGGTGAGTTAACCTGGGTTGAGCCTGCAATTCAATCAAAAAACAGTACCTGATCAGCGGTCAAAAAACAGCTGGCCTCGATGAGCTCTAGGCTTGAGCCCGCGATATGGTCGCGTGATACTAGTCAGCGGATACCTTGTCTAAACAGGTGTCAACTGACCAAAACATGGATGTCCAATATCAAAGATGTATGCTGTAAATTAGCATGATACTGGTCACATTGGCATACACGGAGTGGTGTACGTACGTACGAACGTACAGACGGTCGATGACTTCATGGCTATAAAACCAAGATTTCTCGTATCGATGGGTTACCAAGCTGGGTTACCATATTTTCTTAACAATGGTGCTCTGCGCGCACGCTCGCCTTCATTGCCAAACTGGTGAATTCCACAGTAAACTTCACTCGAAAAACCGATATCGCTTCGTGATTCATGCGATATCGGTTTTAGCGTAAACATTACCGTGGAATTCACGGTAAAAGCAAAGAAAATGATTTAATTATTAAAGCAGCAACCGGAAACATCAAAACGCGGACAATTCGAAACTTTTAATTTTCACTAACCCTACAGGCAGTAAGAATAAATAACCAGGGAGCTCCACATTTAGGCTTGGCTAAATCTATATATTATCCTTAAACAATTTGTTCCTTCTGATGAGTAAAAGTAAGTAAAGTAAAGGAATTAAGTATCAATATTTACCCTCGAATTGCAGAGTAGAGAGTATCTATTTTCTTCGAGCATTGAACAGAAAAACGTTAGAAAAAGATAGAAAAGTGCTGCTGATATTGTTGAGAGGCTACTAGAAACCACAAGGCATTTTCCAATAAGGATAATCAAATGACGTGATTTATTAATACAAGAAAGAAGAAACAATTATTGGTTAAATCCTAGGGGAGAAATTAGTGGAACGATGTTTTTGATCCTACTTGCAGTAAGAACTGTGGAAGAGATTTTAGCCTTGATGCAACAAAAATCTAGCAAAACAGGAACTTAAAGAGACTATGTCGTCCAGCGCTCATGTGTGAGTTGCTTAGAAAGCTTTTAAAACGTTGACCCGACTTTTTCAAATTTTGTTAAAGGTTCGAGTAGCGTAATTCATATGTTTGAACCATGGTCATCTTCAGAACGTTTCATGAGTTCCAAAACAGTGGCAAGCGAAAGCTTCTCTCTGCGTAACGAGAACGTGTGATCGGTTCAATGGTAATAATGGCTAAAAATCAAAACATGTATGAAGATAGCAAGCAGGTGGTTGTGGAGCAACTTAGAAAATTAATTTTAGTGCCAACCGGTCCCCATTGCGCATGTGCCCAGGTGACATAGTCCCTTAAATTCCCTCGTCTCCGATCTCTTAGTTTTCACTTGAAATCAGCTTTTTCAAAAGTCTCCTTGGCCTTGCTATTCCACCTAAATCCGATCTGATTGTGTTAACGTTTTCCTTTCAAATTCGAACAGAAATGGCACAACCATCTGCTAAGGTGGAATGAGTCCGAATATGGTGGAATTAAAACAATTAACATCAACCCAGGAAAAGTCTGGCTTCCGGACATTGTTCTGCATAACAAGTAAGGCGGTTATTACAAACTCACAGCCAATTTATAAAACTCGGCAACAGTTTGCTGGCATTAAGTTAATTAACATATATGATCCAATTTTGCGACCTCTTATCAGTAGGGCAGGGCTGCAGCAGTGGTGAAGGCATTTTCTCCCCCCCCCCCCCCCCTTTACTCTGCTCCGAGTGGTTTTTCTCTAGGTACTCCAGTTTTTCCCTCTCATCAATCAAAAACCAATGTTTGATTTGATTTTTAAGTACAATGTCCTTATTATTTCTATTATTATTTTAATCATTATCAGTGCAGAAGAGACACTTCCAAGTGGCACTCTCTACAACTTCAAAAACAGAGTCATTTTGACTTCGGATGGAGGTTGTACTTGGTACGCTCCAACAATCCTTCGCAGTGGATGTAAAATCGACATCACGTATTTCCCTTTTGATGACCAGGAGTGTGAGCTGAAATTCGGTTCCTGGACGTACAATGGCCTGGAGGTGAACGTGGTTCAGATGAGTGACAAGGCGGACCTCAAATTTTACATGGAGAGTTCTGAGTTTGAGCTGATCTCTGCAAAGGCCGAGAGAAATGTAGTCACATACAGGTAATGAAAGAACGAACGGATAAGCGTAGAAAATAGATGGGAATTCCTGGCAGTTTCCTGTGCTTGTGAATTAAGTTATTTGGAGATGTAAGTTGGCTAAGGTGATGATCACTTCGCAGGAAAAGTGTTAATTCTAGGGATAAAAATTTTGAGAAAGCAGATCTCTACTGGGGTTTGTGTGTTGTACTCCACCTATAAAGGTGGGTAAAGAAGGGGAACCAAAATTATTGCACTGATTCTCTTGTGATGAGTTAATTTTAGTTCCTTGAATAATGCTATATCCATCCCATCATCAAATCTCGTTTCGTTAGGTGTAGGGATAGGATTAGCGTTTCGTGGTAAACGGGGAGACGACTCAGTCACGTAGTCCATGATTGTATTGATTAGAAATTCTGACAGGAAATGACCAAGAAAAGATAAATGAACCTACGTTCTGACTCAACACAAAACAAGGTAACTGACTACATCGTTGGCTAGAGACTACATGATTTGTTGTTATTTAGTTTTTTTCACCGGATTTTCCTTTGATTTCACTCCCCGCTTTTTCCAGAATTTTGGGCCACTTTCATAATGTTTTGAATCACTGCATCCTCGCATGCTGTTTGCCGTCTTGACACCATAAATTTTAAATTCGTTAATACCATCTGCACTCATTGCACTTGCAGTCTAGAAAAAGGGCACTTTGAAAGATTTGATAACGCATTTTGAAAGCACAAGGGGGAACTATCCGATTCATTTAACTATCACTGCATCACTTTGAACTGGATCCCTTCACAACACCTGCACCACTGCACAGGCCACCCCAACTGGCTGGTAATAGTGTGTGTTCTATTATATTCAGCTGTTGTCCAGAGCCGTATCCTGATGTTACATTTACTCTTCATCTACGGCGTAAGCCAGGCTTTTTCCTGTACAACATCATTATACCCTGCTTGGTGATAGCTTCACTGGCCATACTTACATTTGTTCTTCCACCGGAGATTGGGGAGCGAGTGACACTGGTAATCGAGTCGTTTCTCGCTTTATCGTTTGTCATCTTGATGGTCTCGGACAACGTTCCCGTAACTTCCGACAGCTCGCCTCTAATAACGAAGTTTCTGCTTATTTCCATGATTGAAATCGGAGGAGCACTAATCGCAAACTGTGTGTCACTGAATCTCTACCGAAAGTACGAGATGCCGCAATGGGTAAGAGTCGTTTTCCTCCACTACTTGGCTCGTTGCTTGTGCATAAACTCGGGACGACCAAGAGACAGCATTAAGGCCAAGCAACGCAAAGAACGAGCGCCAGATCCGTTTATAGACGTCACAAAACTTTCGGGCACAATGCCTCTTGGCTCGTCATCGGGACCCTCGCCGACTCATTTCAAAATTCCAAATCGAACTCATCAGGACAACACCTCGAAGCTTGCCGAGGGATTGTCGGATTTAGTCAAAATTGAAATCAATCATGAACAAACCCAAGCAAACCGCTTCTTCTGGATCTTTGTGTCTCGCGTTGTGGACAGGTTATTCCTCTTGGCTTTTTCCATTGCATTTGTGGTGTCTGCTTGCGTTATTTTTGCTCAGGTTCCAGATCACTACAATTTACTTCTGTAATTAAGTGTGGTGAATATTGTAAAAGGGCCGTGGAAACCACAAATCGCCGATTGCTCTTCTTAGAAAGAGGCATAAATATGGTCATACAAACTGTTTGAAACCTTTGATTACCCCCTGGTACCAATGCCTTCACTGCCAGTATGGATGTAATGATGTCAATGGATAGCGTATATTGAAATGTTGAAAAAATTGCCATTTTTTTCAAAGCTACAACCACTTGACAATATGATAACAGAAATATCGGGAACTGCTTAATTCATTAAGAGGTGCCCACTCGCAAAAAAGAACAATATTAACGACGTTTATCGATTGTTTTGTAAATAGTCTTCCTTGGGAGTGTTTATTTCTCTAAAAGTAGAGTTGAAAGCTCGGAATAAATAACACTTTCTAAACTTCATTTCTTATTTACGTCATCCATGAGCTAAACGAATACCTACTGAAACGAAGTTAATTGCATTTGTTTTCAAACTAAATGTATCCTGAAAGATATATATGAAATACATCATGTATTGCACTGCGGGTATGAAATCAAATGAAACCATGTTGTCTCGCAGTGATGAGCGCAAATTTCTATTGCGTCGAGAAGCCTGAAAAATTTTCCGAATGAAACGACTTGACAGTCTACTTGGCAATCCAATTAACGCTTGGCTCGACTTCATTGTGATCATCACTAGTTATGCATTCATTTTAGTTTGAAACTGGGTTAAAATCACACCATAATGACTGGTTTGCCTGTATGTTAGTGTCTTTTTCTACCACGCTTGAGACAGTTAATTTGATTGGACAGATTTGTTGCCAAAAGGTGTCTCTAGAAATGCACGTGAAGCAGGTATGCACACCCACGTCACGTGGTGTGCCGTTCTCTTCAGCTTCATCGTTTCTTGTTTGGTAATAAACTCAATTAAACGATCATAGTTATGACAAGCCTAAACCTGACAACTCTTAAATTTTCTTAACGTATTTGATGCTTAGATGTAAAGAGACACTTTGTACGTTTGTGAAAATCGAGCGTCGATCTCATTAAGAGCGTTTCTTTACATACGTGATTTTTTTCAATTGAAATGCCAAGGGAAAGAATATTGTCATCTTTTAAAAATGAAGGGAGAAAGTTTAGGAAATGGAATTTTTTGGACAAAAAAATTCTGTTTTAGGGAGTTGTCCCAAGCCAACTTGTTCGGAGATGGATAATGGATATACCCGCGTTAAGTACGATGAAATTATGAAACCTTATTGGTTGTCGTAAAATGAACTCGGCTTTGCGCAAATTGTTGTTCTAACAACTCGGCCCTTTATACAAAAGAACATTCTATATTTTGGAACCTGGTCCGAAAAGTTTCCTTGAATAATTAATTTATGCTGAATCAGATATAAACCTATTGTAATAAGTTCAGTCAAGAGAGTATGAGGTAAGGGAGCGGATCTCCCATATATATAATAGTTTCGTGTCATACTGCGCGGTTATTATTGTAAAGCCGGCATCTTATTGGTCAGTTGGTGTGAAAGTAGATCGCTCGGTCATGGTATAAACAAGAGATAAAAATAACCTTCACAGCACGGGCGCGATCTAAAGATAGATTGCAAGTAATTATCGTCCGCTCTCTTACCACACATTCTCTTGGTTCAGTCTTTTTGGCACTGAAAAATTAATACCGGTATTTGATGTTTTTTGACCTGTAGAGTAGTAGAAAACGTTCTTTACAGCGTATCGTATATAGCTGTTTATTTTTTATGAATTCCAACGAGAGCATGTTTATTCCATGCAATATTGATTTATCTTCAAGCTTCCAATCATTGACGATTTCAGGATGACTGCACTATGATCTCTTCCGTCCTGTAAGATCTTAATTGGACAGAAACCTCTGAACTTCTCACACCACAAACGTTCGTCCGTTGATCAAGTTCTACGAAAATAAAACAACATAAAGTTACGCATTGTAAGTGGTAGGAGGACATGGCAAATCTGGGCCACACTCATGGTTCTTATAATTTGATGTTTTGACAATTTAAGGCGTCAGCTGGAATGTAGGCTTCGGTATTTTGTTGTAAACCACCCTTTCTCTGTGTCGTACTTGACTTAATTTTCTCCTCAATGCAGCGCGAGCAGGCGGAATTATGCGAATCCTGCAATCTGATTGGTTCTGGGAGCGGGTGGAATTTTTCTACCTTGACCGCCAACCTGAATAAGTTATTTACCAGATAAGGGTCGGTCCTTATAACGAAAAACTGTGACCGAGGTAACATATATTTTTTTCTCAGGGTAAACCGAACATGATCCCAACTTGAATTACACGACTCATATAACATCGTTGGAATAATTAACAACCACCGTGAAACATTCATTTAGACTATTTTTAGTCCTGGTTTTATGAGAAATATTAATAATTGATGTCAATTGGTTGACCTCTATGAACTACATTTATCAAGTCCTCTCCTTCGCAGTTTTTCAAGTGCTCTCCCAAAATACCGTTTTCAGTTATCTCTCGCGGGTTATTTGTTTCCTAGCTGTAACAAATGCCAAAGTTGAAACTAATAAAAACAGTGCAAAAGTCGACTTCAAAACAATTTCAAAGACGTATTAATCTAAACACAAACTGTATTTGAATAAATAACAACACTGGAAAACCTGAAAGAACAGAAGGAGATTCATTGCCAAGCTACAATAAAGCAGGAAACCATGAAAGTTTTAGAAGAGCTAAATCCAGGACGTATTACTTGAAACCCAAACTGTATATGGACAAACTACTGTGCTAAAAACTCTCAGTAAGCAGAAACATTCATTACTTTCTAAGCCACAATTAGAGGGGCTTTCGAGCGCCTTTGCATATGCTACCCACGATATGTTTGTGTAAATAATTCACTCGTCTTGGCGTTTTTCGTCTTCTCAGTCAAACGCATACTCCAAACACTTTTCATGATCTCGTTTAGTTTCTTTTGGACCTAATGAATAATTAGAATTCAAGCAATGAATAATTAGCATGCAGACATATCAGTTTTCTTTTCATATGTTCGTCAAAATAATTTAGTTTTTTTTTTAAATAAAATAAAGTAGTCCGTAATAAAGGAGGAAAATAATATTCCCTTGATGGGCGTTCAGAGTTCTAAAGCAAGGCAACTGTCAAATATCCATTAAAAGAAACGTTTCCACCAATAAACACCAAAATATTTAAATGCGAACGGCGTGTAAAAGGAAACTTATTTGCCGGCACTTTAATTTTGTAGTTGCATAATTTATGTTTGTCGGGAACTGGCGGCTTCTTATCTTGTTATGTAATTTTTTCAGTTCTATTATTTAGGAAGACCAACCGAATTATTTTCGTAAAATTTATCTTCGGTGGTAGAAAAGGAAAGTATTGACCTGAAAGTAGTAATAAAAATCACCACAAGCGCTGTATGGCGCTTTCCTTGACACTTTAAAAGCATGCAACCGTGATAATGTTTGCAATCGAAAACCAGTTGCTTCCGTTTAAGTCTCTATTTGCTGATTTTTTCTTGTTTTTTTTTCAGTGTCATATGTTCGTTTGAGATAGCAATATACACACTATCACTTAACTCTTTTTTTGGGCTGTATTGTAACTCACGCTGAATTACCACACGGTACTGTCATGTGAGCCGCGGAAATGTTCAATTCTTCTTTCAATCAAAGATTTCGTCCTCTGACATTATTACAAAAGAACCTTTTTTTAAATTGAGCTAGCTAAATTGTCACTTTTTTACAGTTAAGTACACAGACACTAGCAAAATCAGAAAGAACTGATGACACTTACCGAAAGAACTTATCCCACAAACGCGTTGAACGAAGAGTGTCGGGACACAAACATGCAAGTCTGATATTTTGTCGTTAAAACTCAACGGTTTTCAAAGGACACGACATCACAAAAGCAACATGGAACCGCTACAGGTACGTTGACAGTGACAATTTGTATTTGTGACTTATTAACGAATGGTTGTAAAGTACTTAGTTATTTTCTTAAGGATTACGAAACGGCTCTGCTATTCATGCCAAAACTGAGAGCTTTCAGGACATCTCTATGGAACTGGAACTGTTCTAAATAATAATGAGTTCATATGTCCTCATTTAGTATTGAAGGGATGGGTTTCTATGTCGCTTTGATCATCCATAGTTCTGATTGGCCAGAGTTAAGTTGATGTGACCGGATTAATAAAGTATGAATCATAACCACTGGGACTGAAAATATGAACATTTCGAAGCCATTAGTTAAACAAGTTACACCGAGCTCTGCTTGACCCTGTATACGAGTTTCCAGAAAGTACTAAAAAGCATTCCTTTATTATTTATAATCGAAGGATTGATCATGTGTGAAAAACTATTGGATGAGGTTGAGCGCTGTCTCTTTGAATTACTCTATACAAAATTAATGTATGGGTGATCAGGCTTTAACTAAAGTCATAAACTACCTTTTTTCACTTATCACTTGTGATGCAATAAGAAACAGTCCGGGAAAAAGACGAAATTTGACGTGAATGGTACCCCTAACTGTTATTATAATAATTGGTGTCACCAGCTCGATTTTGATTGGCTATGAGCATGCAGCTAATTATTGCTTGCTGTGTTTCTCTTACGTCATACCTACGGACAATAGATTTTATATATGTAGAATTGACGTCATACTTACAGACAATAGTTTTATGCATGCAGAAGTGACGCCACCTAATACACTGACCAGCAGTTTGATCAGTTTTGTCATGGCGGAGCTCAGCTCAGGAATATGCATAATAAAACAATTATTAGATTCGTTTTTCGCATGATAGCGATAATTATCATGGCCTCAGTTTGTGATATCCGCCTCAGCCTTCGGCTTCGGCAGATAACACAAACTGTGGCCTTGATAAATATCGCTATCATGCTCAACCTCATCCAATAATTGTTAAATGATAGTAAGCCACTCGTTTGACTTTGAGCAGTGCAAATTACACGAATTTCTGCATAATTATGCTATTTTGGAGGTGTCTAAAAGAAGTCATGCCTTAACAAAGTAAGAAGTTCTTGCATCGCCAGCCTAATTTTCCCTCAGGTTCAGCGGACCACTCCGTTTGGATATAATAAATTTTGGAGAATGTCGTTAAACTAAAGACGTAAAGTCAGAGTGTGTTTAAATGAAGGTCCTGTTCAAGGTGCGATTTGATTGGCTCAGTTCCTCAAACTGAGATCAAGATCAAGAAACGGTCAAAAATGACTTTAACTTAAGAACAATAGAAGCTGCTAGAATTAACAAATGAAAGCAAACGTCTACGCTACCACTCAGACAATACTGGCCTAAATGTAAAGCCTTCTCAAATGACGTCACAGAGGTAATGTTGATTTCCGGAAACACTGACACGGCGGCCGTGCTGCGGTCCCAAACTGACCTTCTAGGGAATATAACTGTACTCTCATCCAAATCGATAGCGACTCGGAGATACTCGGAAAAAAATCCGAGTGCTCCTTTGCAGGAGTCGAACCCACGACCTTCCGATTACTAGTTCGGATACTTTTTTTTGAGGGGAGGGTGGGTCAGGGGGACGAAAGTTCTCTCTATGTATAGAGTGTTTTCACGTGACGTCACGGCAGCCATGTTGGTGTACCTAAACAATGGAACGGCGGCCATTTTGGTGTACCCAATTAATACTCCGGAAATTGAGCTCTATTATCATGCAAATGTTTTTTTTTGTTTCGGTGAAAACAACAAGGTTACTGATCACGTGAGTAAAAACACTCTTTTGATGTTTTGTGCTCTCAAATGAGGCTAACGTCTTTAGAAGGAATAATCAAACCCCGATTGTTCGACTTTTATTTTTCTTTTGTCATTGGTGCAACGGGGAACGCACAATTGCCCTGAATGATGACACTAAGTCTTCAAGGACTATTCCTGTATCTGTCTTACTAACGGACTTTGCCTTTGTTTTTTCTCCACCCTCAGCTGCTGTCCCGAACCTTACCCCGATATCACATTCTACATCCACATCCGTCGCATACCGTTCTTCTTTCTCTTCAACATCATCATCCCTTGTATGGTCGTTACTTCCTTCTCGGTTTTTACCTTTGCGTTCCCCCCGGAATTCGGGGAGAGGATCACGCTTGTCATAGAATCGTTCCTCGCCATGTCTGTTGTCATCCTTACTGTCGCCGACAGCATTCCAGTGACGTCGGATGCCACACCCCTTATTGTGAAAATTCTTCTGGCCGCCATGTTCCAAATAGGCCTCGCGCTCATTGCCAATTGCGTCTCATTGAATTTGTACAAGAAGACGGAGATGCCGCATTGGGTTCGGGTGTTTTTTCTTCACTACCTGGCAAGAATGTTGTGTATCAATACTGGCCACCCTAAAGCGAACGTACGGTCTACAAGACGAGTAGATGTGACGGTAAGATATTTGCGTACTGCTTTCTTTCAGAGTAGTGGACTTCGTAGATTTAATTTTTAATAATGGTCCTAACCAGTGGAGTATGTTTAGTGAAATTGAAAAGAATGGTAACTTGGAAGTAGGCTTCCTAAAAGACGAACAAAATTGTTGTGCGCAACTCAAACGTTTTGGCCAGGATTGTAGTTCATGTTGTTCTTAATGCTCTTCAAGATACGTTCTAATATCCAACAGCTGTGTTCTATTGTTCACCTTTATCTCTACTGTTCTTTGTTCTGTCTTTACTGATAGGTGGATGAGATCGAATTAAACTACCTAAAGCTTGCGGGAGCCAACCCTTTTCAACCCGGCAATTTGATAGCAAGCGTGGTTCCAGGGATGGTCACAAAACCCACAAGTACTCTCGCTACAATCACGGATGGAATTGACGAGGTTGCCAAGAGTTCCCAGAGACAAGAAGACAATGAACAAGACAGAGAGTTCTGGATCTTTACTTCCCAGATCGCTGATAGGATATTTTTGATCATCTTCTCCATCGTCCTTGTTTGCTCAGTCAGTGCCATTCTCTCACAAGTCCCTGATCACTACTCTTTTCCATGGTGACACAGCAAGCGACCAAATTTAAACAGCTACACAGCTTTTTCATTCGACAATAGTCTGAAGTGTCAGCCGTCTCCTCGCCCAAACCCACCAAAGGGGCGAGGCGGAGCCCCTTTGGTGGGTTTGGGCGAGGAGACGGCTGACACTTCAGACTAATTGGGCAAGTGAACAATTAGGTGAGGTTCAACTTTTCAAGCCGTAACATTGCTCATCTCGGTGTGCTGTACAAAGCCTATAATATCGGCTGTGTTTTTATTGATTTACCAATGGCGAAAAATGCGAAATTTGATTTTTGTTTTGCAGAACTGCTAAATCATAATAACGATAGTCATGATGACGTTACGTGACCTAGACAAAGAAACGACCACGTTGATACCCCAAACTAATCTTCCGGGATTGGTTTTTCTAAAAAAAGAAACTGGTGCTGTGTCTGTCGGTGAGAGAAACACTAAAATTTGGCATTAAAGGATTTTGAATTAGCCACAGTTTTGATATTTGGAAGCTCACGTTTCGAGCGCTAGCACTTCGTCTGGGCGAACTTAAGACGAAGGTGGTCATTTTACGTATCTTTACTAGTTTCTTTACTACTACTGAATTTTTTTGTAATCCTTCGGAAATTGAGTTTTTGTCTACTGGCAACGTTATCTTTTGATTCCGGCGGTAATTAAAAAATTAACATTACCGATGATCACTTGGTTGAAGAACAAAGAATATTTGAAATAGGCCATATAGACCATTTCCGAGTTCATGTCTGCCTCCTCTTCAAAGCGAGTCTAAGTGCGAATTTTTTTGTGATGGTAATTAATTCTACTACATATGAATTAAAACTTATTTTCAGAGGAAAAACCTCGCACTTAAACTCGCTTTCAAGAGGAGGCAGACATGAACTCGGAAATGGCCTATTTCAAAACTATTCTAAAATCAACTAGAATATAAAGAGATTTGTATTCGTATTGGTGTAGACGATTTAATTAATGGATGTCCAGCCTTTGCGATAAACGTTAAAGCTGTCTTTTTAGTTATGTTCTTGCATCTTTAGTTACTTTAGTCTCCATGCAGCTGGCATCGAATGTGACCGACTTGCCAATTTTTTTTTGCCCACAGTGTGTTTATTAGTGGACCAGAATTCGAAAACGGATGACCTTCCTGAGTTCAGAGTGATTACTGACCGATGTTATTCCTGATTTGGTGTGACACACCCCTCCCTAAGGCTCCAGGCTGTGAACAGTCGCGAATTATGCCGGTTAAACCATTGAAAAAACCTTTTAATTTGTCTCTGCGTTTTGATTAATTAATCTAAGAAACTGCCTTTTCTTTCGTTTTCGCCATCGCTCTGATTATATCAGAAAGAACGTAGGAACATTTAGTTTTTCGCAGATGAAGCGTCGAAGTGATGCCGGCCATTCACAGAACTCTTGAGTAAAGTGTCATTGCTAACCGGTGTCGGGTTCATGAGAAACGTAACCTGTCAACACCTCTCTAAATTTGCCAAGCGTAACAAGAGGTCACAAGCTCTATAATTCTTGCTTATCTCACTGCCCTGACATCAGCGTGCTCTCCAAAGAAGAATTTTGTGAGATTCTCATTTGTCAATGAAAGATCTCTGATATTTCGTGGAGTAGTCGTAGTTAATCTCACCCGTATTTTTTATTTTGGGTACGGCTGGTGTAAACCTTTGCTCCTTGGTATACGTTCACTGGTGCGATATGCCAGCAATGATGATTTTGGCCTGGGTTTTGGTCACTGCACGCTTGGTTTTCACAGCAGCAGGTATGATGATTTGATTTCATTTTAACACTGAGACGATTATACGTTTACACTCGTGTCTTCATGAGGCAAGGGAGGTTGAGAAGTACGATATTACACAGACAAAAATAAGGAAAAAACACAGGGAACTGGCAGATAGTAATTAAACTCTTTTGTAATGATCAAGGCTGTGCTCATTACATCATTTAGAGCGACAAATTTGCATTGAGAAGTTTTTGCTCTTTTCTTCTACCTCTTGAAAAAACAATTTCCTGGCCCATGGGAGTGTTGGTAAGTCACTCGAGTGCACAGGTCGAGCCGGCCTATTGAGGGTTGGTGTTTATCTCAGTTGAGAACTAACGTACTCCTGCACAATTGTGACATATTTGAAGCAAAGGTGGCCCAGTGGTTAGGCCACTTGTCCTCCAGAACCAGTGTTGTTTTGGATCAATTCCCGGACTTGAATCAATGGGTTCAAATTCTTTGTCCTCAACCCTGCTCCAAGACCGGTTTTTTTGACCGGCAACTCAGCATTTCCCTTTTCATCAAAACCAACAAATTTGATGTGCTTTCATTTGTTTTGTCATCTCCCTACTAACACACGCTGTTGGCTGTACAACTGAAGGGATTGTTATTCGTTTAAGTGTGGGCTCATGTACCACATTATTTCTAACTTCATCTGCTTCATGGGGAAAAAAATTGAATAGGCATTTAAATATATTTAACGATGTGTTGATAATCACAGTTTCTGGAAATGAAACTGATGTAATTGAGAGTTTTCACCGTCACACCATCATCAAAACCATTCAACAAATAAAGTAAAAAATCAAAGGGATACAAGAAGATGAATATTCAAATAGTCTCGCAAAGGTTCGCGTCTGTGCAATGTTTCGTGCGTGAGATATTCGAAGAAATGTTTTACTCAAATTTATAAGGCTTTGTACGGAGACGCCATGTTTGTGTCCCTGTGAGGGGCACAAATATGGCGGCCTGAAGCTAACAAAAACATACGCCATCGAGTTTATAAAAAGCCTGTAGTATTCTTCTGAGGGCTCATAAACATCTAGATGAGTACTTATTCCCATACAAGGAGTACACCATTTTAAAATTGTGTCACGCAAAAACTTAGGAGTTCAACCTACAGTAGCTTTATCACAAGACAAAAAACCCTATAAATCTCAAAAGGACTGACGATTCCTTATTTTATAATTTTGATGACGTCACATGAAAACCAAGAATAAGTTATTAAAGCATGAAACACGAAAGAATCATCTTGAGCGTCCGTCCGGTCAATCATCACGTAAATATCTGCCTGGTCGACTCATTGGTACATGCGCAAATTAAACAGATTCCCGTCTCCAATGCACAGACTCGGCCATAGCTCAATCTAAGAAGAGCAACTTCAAACACGATTTAAGTCGAATCCTGTGATCCATCATATTGAAGTTTGGTCCCAATGAATTCCAGCAGGAGCACATGAGCTCCTGATTCCAACTATTTATGGTTTTAAATTAGCAGCAAGATTGACCACTAGATCAGCAATTCTGACACTGGCTTTCAGAATGCTGCATGACATTGATGTAGCGCAACCTGTTCGAACCAAAATAATACAGGCTATCTTTTGAAACCGTACAATGCAAATTACCTGTAGTTTGCCTACAAAAGAAACTCAGAACCTGGCTTTTGATTCTTTGCAGTCTCAAAAAATCATAATTATATAGCAAATATTAGTTTCTCTTGAAGCTCAAAAAAGGAAAGGGTGCGAAGTCCATTAAAAAGGCACCTTTCTTCCGTCGAACTCATCATTTAGACAACGGATCAATGGCGCAAACTACGGAATCTTCTCTGGTTGCGAATATTAGGGCGGAGCGGGGTTGGCGCAGTGGTGAGAGCAATCCCCTCCCACCAATGTCACCCGGGTTCGATTCCCATACTTGGCGTCACGTGTGGGTTAAGTTGGGTTGGTTCAAGTTAACAACCATCTCGTAATTTTGAATCCTTTCAACAATAGATTATAAGATCATACCTCATTGGTGTACTCGACAAACAGCGGGGCGGCCTTTTTGCGCGCTTTTGAGAATCATGCGGTTTAAAATTTCCATTTCAGATCTTCAGCGGAAGAGTGTCTCTCCGATGCCTGTTGTTGAATTAGAATCTAAGCAGGAAAGAACGCAAACTATCAACACTGCACCAAGTAAGACAGTTGTTGGGTCGCTGTTATTAAGAAAGTTATCATTAAAAAAAAATTGTGCTGAGAATTTCCCACATACTTTCTTCAAGACAAGTCTGCTATAACAACTAGCTCAAGTTTTTGGGAGGGTTAGCTTGGGTACTTAGGGACAAAATTGACAGTCCATGATTACATGATGAAAAAACGTAAAACAGGCATGGATAATAACAAAAGGAGACTAAAATTCTATGACATTATGTTATGATTTCATTGCTCCACAGAGCTTTCTCTTTCATTTTCAGTTCAGGACTAGTGTTGTTGGAATGCTTTTAAGCAATCACTGCAAATGTGCATGCTGCTTCTTATTACGAGCCCCCCAGTTGTTCTGCCGTGTCTCTGTATGTTTCAGTTACAATCCATATTCCGATACCCAACCGTCACACCACCCATGAAACTTCAGGGTCAGATACTCCAGCTGCAATTGCAACAGAAGCACCTGAGGGGACGTACATTCTTCCAGTTACCGAGAACAGTAAGCAGAAATCCCCACCAACAGTCAAACTGGTACTCAATCTTAGGCTTATCATGGACATAGGTACTTCTATGGCGCCATTGATTTTTAAAAGAAATCGTTCTTAATCTCAATCCCAGGTTAATTCCTCATTTTCGAGGATCTTTGGAGCGCATGTTGGTTCAGTACTCTCACGTCTCCCAGCGCAACAAAAAAGCGAAATGAAGACACTTTCAGTGGTCACTTTGGCGTCTCAGGCTGTGCCGTGTATTCTTAGTTTCCCGGACTTTGAACCTTGCCTTGAATGCCCTCGTCTTTGGAGCACAAACCCAGGCCATTCAGAGAAATGCTCATGTTTGCCATTTCAGTGATATGTTTCCGTTTTTAACTTGTCCCGTGGTGTTTCAAACGCAATTATTTTAGAAAAGACTCTATCAATGCTCTTTAATTAGAGCTCTTTGACTTGACCAAAAAGGCCATCTGACTTGTAGAAGAAGTCATTTCGTGTTCCAAAACTTAAATTTGCTCCTACTTCTCACTTTTCGTTTAGAAAAGAAGCGAGAACAGCCCGATGCCTTAACTGTTGTTTCTGGTGGGACACCCAAACCAGAATTAAAGACATATCCCGCTGAGTATGTTGCTCATGAAGTAAAAGTCCTGGCTCCGAACGCAAATCTCGACTCAGTTTCAACCCAGGAGGGTACGTCGACATCACCAACCTCCGAATTATCTGCTGGAGTCCTACAAGGTGACATACCCACAGCTAACCATATAACGCTAAACAACAACACTGGACAACAACAACAACAACAACAGCAACAACAACAACAACGACAACAACAGACAAACACTATTGGCCCATCATTGCTTTTCATTCCAAAAAGACACGTGCTACACAATGTTCGATCCGTTGTCAGAGATTTTGTGCCCTCTGGTAGGTTGTCCCTTAATTTTTGTCGAAGTTGACCAAACATATAGCCATAGTAATTTTAATAAGTCATTGACTTTCTTTTCTTCAGTGGGAGGTAACACATCGCTATATGGGCGTCACTTGAAACTATATATTTGCTATTAATTTGGAGGAGAACACTCCGAAGCTCAGACACAGTCGGGTCCTTGTGACTTCTAACTAACATTCCTCGTCGATTGCGAAAAGTTTCAAGTATGATTCATGGAAGGAGAACGCATTGGAGAAGGCAACAGGATCTACTGCCAACTGGTTTCACTTGGTTCTCTCTTGCAGTTTCAAAGTGTATTTAGCCCGGCCTGATCTCGTCAAGGGTTTCTTTCATCGTATTACGATCAAATGAAGCTTTTACCTTTTAATAGTGCTGCTTGTACTATAATTTCGCAACTGGAGTGCATTGGTGTTTCTCGTTACACAGACACAATCAAACACCCGTCTCTCGATCGAACTTCTCCACAACTGACTTCTAATCATAATCACCCGGCTTATCTCCTCCTTTTCTTAGCCGATCAGTCATTATTTCAAATCGAAGGAATTGGCTTAAGACATGAGAATCCTTCTCAAGCTTTTGTAGCCACCGATCGGCGGTTCAGGGGACACCGTATCGGTTCGCCGCGTGGTAAGTCGTTGGTGGACTTAACTCCGGTGCGGCAGACACTGAGGGAATTCAAACAACGTACTGAGAATAGTATAAAGTGCTGCTTTTGATTGCTACCCCGTCTCTAAATCCTTGATAAATTCTGGGGGACGTTAGAGAACGTTAGGAGTGCACGGAGTTTCCGTTGTGGTGGAGGACTCTGAGTCCATTGGTATTTTCCAATACAATATGATATTATGATACGATACGATACGATACGATACGGGACCATACCATACTATTCACTTCAAAGAAAATCGCGCGGGATTTGCGCCTGAAAATATTGTAATTGTTGCAGTAATAAATGAGTTAAAATCATTTTTTTTTTGTGCCATATAATTTCACTGTTTTAGTATAAACTAAAACAACTATTCACCTCAGTGTCGGTGGCTATCCTGTGGTGGATATTTACTAAAACAGGGAGATAATATATCTCAAAGATGATGATTATGAATGCATGTTGGCCATAATCCGTGTCATATCCAACAAGCGCGAATGGCAGTACACTTGAAACCAACTAATAACCGATGATAATAACCCAAAAGCGACAATCGATAACTGTATGACCATATTAGGTCATACGGTTTATTTAACAATTATTCCATGAGAGTGCGTTGTATATGCCATTTCGGAAAATACCCTAATACTCTTTTTTTGTCCCCCCAAATTTTGCATAATCATTGTTTTTGTTTTCTCTTGGGACCAACAAGCCCGAATGGAATAAATGTTTTATTAACGGTCCCTTTAATTCCAAACGTTTGGAAATACCAGCGAAAAAAGCGAGAAAATCCGAGCGAAATCGAAAAAACTTGATGAAGATGTGATGTTGTGTAAAACCTTGTGGTCAGACAGATGCAGGCTCATCACAAAAACATTTCTTGCCTTTTCGCGAAGTTCTAAACATCGGAATCGATCCAAACGTTCCACAAAAAGGATTTATTTTTGCTTTATTCAGAGAGAAATTTCTCTTTCCGGCGAAAAAGAATATTAGCTTAGCAACGCTTAGCGCAATCAATTGCCACGCAAGGTCAGACTAGTGCGTATAGCTTAGATGGGTAGTGTAGTTCGGATGTTCTGTGTTTATCATAGATAGGTAGCGTAGTTTCGATATATAGCTCCGATGTATAGTTTAAAATTCACATGTAAACTAATCAATGTGAATATATTTAAAAAAAAAAAAAAATGTAAGGTCAGACTAAGGTATATGAGCTGATAACCGAGATTGGGTGAATCAATCAGAGCACGAGAAAGGCATTAATTAAGCGACGTTGAAAATTTAATAATTAACAATTATTAAAAACTGGATCATTGGATAATGCAATTTGAGAGTTTTGATTGGCTAAGCCATCATGGGTTATGAGCCATTATACCATGATCTACAAACACGGCAAGCATATGCGTGATTTTTTGGGCCATTTTATTTTTATTGTAGTCTAGTTTTCTATATTTTGGTGGCGTTTTTAATAAAACAATTATTCCACTCGCACTTGTTGGATATGAGATGATTATAGCCAACTCGGCGCTACGCGCCTCGTTGGCTATCTATCATCTTATATCCAACGCGCGCTCATGGAATAATTGTTAAATATTCTACGAGGCGCGTTGGATATGAGGTGGTAAATAGCCAACGGGGCGCGTAGCGGCGAGTTGGCCATAACCAGTCTCATATCCAACAAGCGCGAATAGAATAACTGTTTTGTTAAATTTTCTTCAAATACTGAACGCTTGGATACTTGGAAATTTCCAGTTTGGCAACGTTTGACGCAACCAGCTTCCATTTTAGCTCATACTGTGTATGAGCTGATAACCGAGATTCAGTGAACCAATCAGAAATCAGAGATCGAAAATTTGATAAACCAGCGTATTATGAGTCTAGCCGAGATTTTCCCGGATATCCGAGAGAACCAATACACATCAAATCGATGGGCAGTGGACTAACGTTAGACACGTTTCTTTCCAGCACATTCACATGCGACCGAACTAACCAAGTTCAGGCAAGAAATCCTTGGTGCACACAACTTTAAACGCCAACTTCATAAAGTGCCACTGTTAACGGAGGATGTTAAGCTCGATAAACAAGCACAGAGTTTTGCTGTGAAGTTGGCAATTCAAGGAAATATCACACATTCACCATTACGAGATAGGATAGGACAGGGAGAAAACATTGCACTTCGCTGCGCCTTAAAAGGTATTATTTTAACTGATGTTACCTTCTTTTTTAAGGCACTAAAAGGACTTGTTGACATTGATGTTTCACATATTTTGTAGATTTTTACTCCAACTGTGACTATAATTTTATTAGACATTATGATCATCTGATGTTAAAGAAAAAATATGCAAGAACTAATACCCTTAAATATTCTTATTTCCATCGAATAGTAGATTCATGGAATATTTTGCCTGTGGACATTCGTACTGCATATTGTACTGGGAATTTTAAATTTAAAGTGAAGAAATTTCTTATGGGCAAATCGTGATTTTACTGTACTGAATTAGTTGGCTGTTATTATTATTATTACTATTATTATTATTATTATTATTGTATAATAAGTATCTCCATTGTATTATATGTATTTGGTGGTATGCTTGTACGTGGGGTCTGGGACCCTTTTGCAGAATCTCCTTATGGCCCTTTTTAATCTCTCTTTATTATACCTGTATATACATTTTTCTGCCATTAAATTGCAATAAATAAATAAATGACTTTCGGTCTTATATGATTAAATACTCGATAAATGTTTCCTTTTCTCAGTTTAATGAGATAAAAAACCAACTTTTAACAGACGAAAAGTATGCTCCATATGTTACCTATCCATTCGTATTGAAAATTTTCCTGTTCTTATGTGTTCATAACCTATTTTCCATACGTTACCCAGTGTTAGCTATTACCATTGCGAGGCTCCCAAGAATTCCCTTGCTGAGTATGAAAGTTCTCTACTTGTTACTTTGTTTCTGTGGCCTTTTTGAGACGACAAACACCATTAACAGCTGCGGGTTTTTTTAAATACTTTTTTCCCCGCTAATATAATTTCGTTATGACAATCAACAGGCCATTTCCGAGTTCATGTCTGCCTCATCTTCAAGGCGATTTGTGATGGTAATTAGTTCTACTTTAGATATGAATGAAAACTTAGTCTAATTTTTATAACAAAAACTTCGCACTTTGACTTTGAAGTGGAGGCAGATATGAACTCAGAAATGGACTATATTAGTAATCTAAGTGAAGTAGACAGCATATGAATAATATGCTAATATGTATAATATAAATTACGCTTCATATCATGTTATACTTAAGTTCATTTCAAGGTCTTTTGTCAGTAGATTGTTAGTTTATCGCATGAAATTTAATTCCCACTGAACGTTACGTTATCCTCACTTTTTGTCAAGGGAAAGGACAAGATTCAGTGTGATTTTGATCTCTTCGTGTATTCACGATATGCTAAATGCCCTAACAAAAAAAAAAATCCTAACCAAACATGCCGATCGATTATCAACGTCATTATAATTAATATTATTTTTTACAAGCGCCAATTTCTGTGCTAACTGGTAGACGAGCCACCAACCTGTGGTACAACGAAAGCAAGAAATTCAACTGGAGCATCAAAGCACTTACTCCAGCAACACAAAGATTTACGCAGATGGTTTGGAAAAATACCTCGAAGGCTGGCTTTGGCCGAGCCAAGTTTGTTGAGAAAGGTACTCATTGTATTTAAACTTAAATACTTGAAAGATTGAATCCATTTTTTAGTTTTGTCCAACTGTTGTGGAGATGGGTCTGTGTATGTAGAATTGAGTTTAACTTTTAATACAAGTACCCCCAATTAAAGTTCTTTGTAGTCGTTTTTTGTTTTATTTCAAAAGTTAATCCATCCACCCTTTGACCTATTCCGAGACATTGAACATTGATTACTTAAGTTGTCATATACCTGGCCGATGCAAGAGAAAACGTTCTTGGCAATGAATTAAAGATGGAGTGGGAAAACGAAATCTCACGAACAAGTTTGAGAGTGCAACCTTAATTAAGAGCATTTAACACCGTCCTTAAGTTAAAAATGTATAATTTTTAAAAGGTATATATTTGGTTGCAGCTTTGTCATCAGTAAAAAGCCGGTACACAATTATCAGTGATTTTACTCGTGGGCGCCTCATTTGATACTTAACAACTACTTTTGGGTCCTAATCGAAGGTCATTTCCGGGCTAATCTAAACCCAAAACATTTTTTCCAGAAAGTTGCGTTTTCGCATCCATGGTAATTGTCGATAGGTGTGGTTCCCAAATACGGGTAATCATTTAGATGAATACTGAGATGTTTTGCCCAACAATTTCTCTAATGTTTAGCCAGAGTAAACAACAAAACTCTTATCAAAGTCTTATTCATGCTAAAGCCCAAATATCTTACAACAGAAAAGATGGTTGTGACCACTTTTCATTTCACTCTTTTTTATGCGCAATACCAGATCGATTATGCGAGAAGAAAAAAATAGCTTTTTATTCGGCGTCTAATTAAAGAGAATCAATAACAAGATGTGGCTATAAAAGTGCATTACACTGGAAGTGTTGATAGCTTGTTCTATTGGATTCTCAGAACTGATCTTTTCGATGATCGTGATTTCTGTTACAGACGGAAAAACCTGCTTTGTGGTTGTAGCACGATACGCACCTGCAGGAAACGAGAAAGGAAAGCTGATGGACAACGTGTTTCGTTCCAACAACGGAACAATGTTCAAACCGAACGTCCCCAGAGGAACACCAATGTGAGCACATGGCATCGGCGGAAACCCCTACAACTGTGACATGCAGGAACTGAGAATAAAAAAGGCCTGACATACTTTTAAACTTTGAGTACACAGAGTTGACTAACTGTTAGTTTGCGTTGTCAAATATAATAGGTAGTAGACGGCTATCATAAAGGAGCTTCAAGCTTAAACTAAGGGTGTGTTCGATTGACTGTATTCCGGAATAGGAATACTTGGAATACAAGTTGGAAATCCTTCGTTTTTGCAGAGATTCATATTAAAATTGTCAACATTTGCTAAAATGCTATTTTAAACATATTTTTGTTATCCTTGCTTCTTCGAAACGCGCCAAACATACCGTTTTAATCATCACTCCTCGTATTCTTATTCCGGAATAGGGTTAATAGAACGCGCCCTAAGATTTCGCACCTGATAATCTGTGCATTGCTGTGACATCAAGAGAAAGGTGGTGACATTTAACATGGCGTAGCGCCCCGGCATAGATGTTCAAGTGGAATGAATGGCTTGGAAGCTCTGCTTCTCCAGTCACTTGCATAAATTTTACACAAAAAGGAATTAATTAGTAATGCATATAACACCCAGACGTAGACAGACGTAGTGGAAACTGGCCTAATATATACTGAACTGGTTTAAATGCCATGAGAACCTTTTGGCTCTGGTAACCTCTTACAAAAGACGCTGAAGAACCTGTTGCGTTCACATATTAACTATAACCCCTGATTCTTGCTTCAGTATTGGGTTAGAGCAAGATATGTGTTATTGACCAAGAGTGAGGTGAATATGGCTAAATATTGATCAAGTTCTTTTCATCAACGAAGTCATGGTCCATATAAACGAGAAAGAAGAACGACGCCGATGATCTCAGCCATTTTGACCGAATAAGCTTGCGGTCAATATATAGGAGCAGTTATATGGTCTCTTTTTTTTCTTACGCGGGAACAAAACGGGCCGTCCCGAGCAGGCAAGATGGAGATTTTTCTTCCTGCTTGGACAGCTAATGAGAGCACGACACAGAATTCGCTTCATCTTGCTCGCTCGTAGAGCCTGAAATACGATAACAAGCTAAGGCTCAACGATCCAGAATAGGCCGAGTTCGATATATCAATTTTCAGGCATGGCTATGTGGCTTTATGGTCAAATTTCACGGCTCATTTCTGTTTTCTTTGTCTCACAAGTCTCAAGAGAGATTTCTAAACTAAACGATATTCAAATTTTAATCATGAAGACTCGTAGCCATGTGCGAATATTGATATATCGGACGTGGTTGACAGGTGATTGTTTTGAGAACACCAACAGGCAAAATCCATCTGAAGAGTCGTTGCCAGTTGTTATAGTCAAACTCTTACTCACAGCCAACTTGGAAAGTCGTTAAATCGAACTCCGCGGCCAACATCCTGGCACTAGCATTATCATATGACTCAAAGTGAATACATGAAATTATTTTTGTGCAAAATATATAACAATGAAAATAAAAAGAAACTGTCATGGTTGACCCATTAAAAGGTAGACATTTTCATCTTCTTAAGGTATCCATGCTCATTCTCGACGACTTAATTTAAATTTTTTTTTGTTTTACAATGCTACAGTTAAGAGACAAATTAATAACGACATTTCGCTGTTTCTTCCTTTAGTAGTTAATTTTAAGTTCAGC
>NC_090874.1:59792728-59817728 GCF_036669935.1 Montipora foliosa
GTGCGGAAAACTCAGGTCAAGGGTGATCCCCAATTGCTCTGCAAACATTCTAGCCTCTTTGACGAGCGACTGATGACCTTGATGTGCCGCATTCTCTTCAAACGCCCGCACCAGGCTCATGGTGCTCATGGTCACTATACAGCTTAATGGCTGACTTGATCTTAGTCATTTTGTACTCTTCCTTTACTGATCTCATTCCAAGTCCTCCCAAAGCCCTTGCCAGATAGACAGTGTCTTTCAGCCCTAGTGGGTGCTTGCCACCACTCTCACACACGATCTTCCGTGCCTGTCTATCGATGTCGTGCAAGTGTGTCAGACACCAGTGCTGGGACCACATAATGAATGACAGCACTCAGTCTGGCATGGCAAGCTGATTGGAAGCTTGAACTCTGTTGGTGTCTGACAGTGGGCTCGATCAGATGACTGAGGGTCTCTGCAGGTAGGACGCTGCAGAGCCAGTTTCTATTCTTGAAGTAACAGTTCCGGTGCTTCTAGGAATCGGTAAGCTGTGTCTTTCTTTAGGCTATCGATGACCGTCTCCCCTGACTTGAACCCTTCAGGTACATCAACCGGAACACCCCTCCTCACATTGAGCACATTACACGTCTTTGTATTCCATTGCAAGCCAATGTCCTCCATCGCCTCCTTTGTCATCTTGAGTACTCTGTGAAGCTTTGCTTGAGACACCGCGAAAGACCTTCAAGTCGTCAATGTACAGTAGATTTGTGACTTTGGACCCTGCCGGTCTTGAGAGCCTACAGCCCTCGGTGCAGCGCAGCTTCCATGCTGCTGGGTTCAAGTACAACGTAAACAAACGCGGGCATAGAGCATCTCCTTGGGGTAGACCTCTGTTAAAACTGATCACGGGGGAGGTCTCATTGCCAACTTTGGTATTAGCAACTATCCTGGTGTTCCACGCCGCGCATAACTTTCTCACGACTTCGCAGATCCAGACTGGGAACCTGTGGACTAGCATGATCTTATTGAGCCACCAATGATCGACCGAGTCATAGGCCTTGCGCACATCTACTACTACGCTTGTGCCTATGATAGTCCAAAGTTACTGTCCTGTCAATCAGTAGGTTGTCGGTCGTTCCACTGCATTCCGCCTTTGCTCCTCTTTGCTGTTCCTCCATTAGATCGTACACCTTCATATGTTGATCCAGGGACCCCAGGGCGCACGAGGTGAACCATTTGTATGACGTATTTAAACAAGTGAAATCACCCTGCTTTTTGGGTATTAGCCTCGTCTTACCCTCTGTGAACCACTCAGGGTACGCGCATGAACTGCTGGTGATGGTTTTGAAGGCATATGTCACGCCCTCATGCAGTGTACATGCTCGCTTCCACCAATAATTAACCACCCTATCAGGACCAGGCCGTTATTTGGTGTTCTAGCCTTCAACCACATTTTGCGTTTATAATCTTCAAAGATCTTTTTTTTTTTTGAAAACTACATAAGACAAGCAAAAAAAGATAAAATGTCCATATATTGCCTTTTATTACGTTGATATTTACCTACTTTCCACTGACTGGCCACCATGATTTCCCGCGTAAGCGTATCCTGATTTCGTCTACAAATCATTCATGGATCAGGCGTAGACGGAAAAAAATACTTCCGGTCACGGTATTAGACACGTAAATAGTCCTTAATTAAAGTCCTTAACGTGGAATACGGAGGCGTTCTTAATTATTAATTAAGTCAACAGCTGCCATATGTACTGTGAAGAGCGCGCTTTTTCATACCTTTGGGCGGTTAAAAGCCCCTCGTCTTTCCTTCTGTTCGTTCAATTTCCAACCGCTAGCCTGGTGACAAGAATGGGACAGCAGTCCGTTTCTTGATCTTCCACTTGTTGATACAGTTTCCTCAGCGAGACAAGAGAAAAAGAATGGCTAATAGTTCAATCAAGCTTATAGAAAGTGTGAATATAATTTTTTTATGTTAATCACTCCATTGAATCAATAAAAAGAACCACTTCCTATTGTTTTAAGGATTAAAAGGAACACTTGTTTTAAAAGAAAAAGAAAATTGTCGAAATATTGATTCGGAAAAATCCAAGTGCGAAACGAAACGTCGTACCAGCTACGACAGTGCATTTTTCTTGATAACCCTTACAACCCTTACAATGAAGACTGTTACCTGCCTCTAGAACGGAAGGATTGTTCAGATCCTATCCAGATTGGGAAGGACAACAACGACTCGTGGTTTGACAAATATGTATTACATGAATGTCACGTACTTGGTTCAATAACTTTATGTCTTCCTATGACTGCTTCTTTGTTTCAAATACCTATATTGATAAATTCATTTCCATGTATTTATTACCTCGCTAACCACACAAGGCGTTTTTTTGCCTTATCTTTTTGCGGTCAAACTTAAGTATATGTGTATTACAACACATAAACCAACGACGATACACAGTACACGCGCGCTCTACACAGTACATATGCGCACGCGCACTCTACACACTACATATGGCAGCTATAGCTAGTAGCACGACATTCAGGTTTCTAGTGGACTTTAACTAGCGCGGACCTTAGAGATTTGTTTAGAGATTTAGAGAGGTTCGAGTATCGTTTTGAGAAACTAAACATTTTGAGCAAGAGCCGATAAAATGTAGATTTGCTTTAGCAATGCAATATATTTCGGCTGGCCAAACCAGCCTTCTTCATGTAATCTACATCCAGTACAAAGGAGAACTTAACGACGTTTAAAGGACGCACTTTGAATAACCCTGACACCAAATCCAAACCCACTACTGTCGCAGAACATTTTGTCTCTTCTCCCCACAATATTCCTAATGACATGCAATTAATTCCTATTGAAAAAATATTTTTGCAATAGAGACTCAATCCATAAGGCCAGGGAAGCTTTTTTTAATTTCAAAAGGCAGGACAATTAATCCCAACAGTCTAATATATTTGCGAAGAAACATATTAGATTTCTCTCTAACCCTAATACCAGAAGTAGATATGAGAAAGTAAGTCATGCTTTTCATTCCTAAGTTCGTTTTTTTTCCATTTTCGTCATGCATTTTCTTTCGGCCATCTTGGTCGCTCACCGTTGACCACTCAGCCGAGCGTGCGCACATAAGCCACACATATGCACACGGATCAAAATTGGAGAACGGAAATATACTTGTGGCCTAAAATCGCGAAACCAGAAATAAGACCCCCTTGATTCGTGGTCAACCCAAAGAACACACAGGGTTGTATGCGATGGAACATCGTCCACCTCAATTTAACTTACATACGGAGTGTCACAGTAGACAGTTATGGGCCTGCTTATCATCAAATCTACTGAGTACTGTCAGCCTTCTTGCAGACGCCGTCGTGCGATTATCTCCCGTGGTGACTCCTACTATGGACTCAACTTCTACAGGGCGACTTGTACATACTTGCAGAGTGGCAGCACTTGTGGAAAATGCAGTTCAACCCGAAAAAAGAATTTCTACTATGTGTGTTACAACGAAGAGAGATTTGCCAACTAGGAGCTTAGACTGTGGACAAATATTAAAGAATGTCACCAGATAACGGTGCAAGATAACAGGTTACGATGGAAAGAGCATATCGAAACAGTAGTTAAAGGGGCAAATAGAATCTTAGGCTTAATAAATCGAAAGTTTTGGTTTCAGAATGTAAAAACTACTCTGTGTAAAACTAGCTTTTTGGTTAGACCCAAGCTTGAATACGCATCACCATTTTGGAACCCCCATTACACCTCAAGTACTTGTGTTAGCAATATGTTGGATGCTCTTGGCCTTAAGCCTTTAGAAAACAGAAAGAGGATCTTTTGACTGTTTATGATGTATAAGATTATCCAAGGCCTTGTATAGACATGAATGTTCAGTACTATTCGTATGTCCCTAAGGAAACACGTACACGCAAGAGCCATGTATTTAAGTTTCACGTGCCTAAGAGCTGCACAAACGTTTTTTAAATATCCATTTCTCCCTCGAACCTAGGGACTGAAACCAACTCCCGGAATTATTTTTATTATATCTAACAACAGCGTTTTCATAAGTGGCTCAAGTTCTACTCGATAATTTTTTCTCTTCCAAGCTGACGTCCACGATCTCACCCTAGAGAAAGAATTGTAAACTGCCATGAGACTTTGTGATATGGGCAGTATATACAGACCATAAAGCCATTAACTACTTATCACTTAGGTAATAAAAGAATTAATGGGGCTTTCAAAATTTGAAAAAATACCAGGTCACCGAATTAGTTTTTCAGATGTCAGAAATTAAATTTTAGAGGGTCTTTCAGCAGTGATGTACCATTGCCATAGCAACAGTTGGGAATCGCGGCCAGCCACTCTTAAAAATTGCCTGACAACATCATTAGTTAAATATCAAAACATTTCCCTACTAAACCGGAATGAACAGTTTCGTAATCCTTTTTCTTTGGAAACCCACCGTTACCTGTCGAAAACCCTTGCTAACTTCCACCACCCAATTCGACTTCGAAACTACTTTCGGCAATTTATTCAAAACAACTAAATGACTCAATGTTTACCACAGTTTCTAATTAATTGCCTGAAACCATCGCGATAATCTTTGTTGAACAGCATACATATACATGGATTCAAAGCACTTATAGCGTGTTTGAAGAAGAAACAAACAAAATATACATCTGCTGGGACACCACAATTGTACAAATTGTTATCGTATGCCACAATAAAGAACATAACATGAAAAGGTAGCCAACACAGTGCAAAACAAATGACAACTGCGATGAACATTTTCAATGCTTTCCGTTTACTTCGCGAAAAAATCGTATCATGTCGAGAGGATGAACAATTCCCTGGACGTTTTCTTTTCCAAAGTCTGTAAAGAACGCAGCCGTAGAGAAAAGAAATGGCAATCAACGGAAGCAGATAGAAAATCACAAAGAGAACTACTGTATAGTTCCTGGATGATTTCATGGAATCCAAAGGAGATGGCCATTCTTCGAGACACAGAATCAAGCCGTGTGATTCAACTATGTTATTAGCGACGAGCATCGGCAAGCTTGAAATGCAGGGTATAAGCCATGAGGTCGCGATGATAAGCTTGCAACGGTTTTGAAGGATAAATCTTCTCAGCGGAAAATTAATAGCAAAAAATCGATCCAATGCGATTATCAAGAGACTTAAAATTGAGCAAAACGCACACACCTGCTGACAAAAAGGCAACAGTTTACACAGCACCACTCCTATAGCACCTGGAAGCCACTCGTCTGTGTTTGTTACTTCTATCACCACAGACTCTGGCATGTTGATGACTGCTGTGCAGAGATCAGCAATAGCCATATTAACAACAAATCTGTACGCAGTTGTCCGCATTCGCCAAGTCCTCAGAGTGATAACTATTAGGAACAAATTTCCGATCAGCGATATCGCTATGATCGATATTAATGCTGTTATCTTGCTTGCCCTCCCCAACATGTCTTCCCCACCTAGCAGAGGACATTCATCGCCATATATGTCCACATCATTGTCGTCTTCTATAAAAGTGTTATTTGCGAAGATACTGCTGTTGTTCATCTTGATTGAAAATAAATAAACGTCCAGCCCAGCCGTCTTTTCGGAAAAGTGGTACAAACGTGGTCGGAAGATCTGAAATGAAAAAAAAAAAGCCTCGACTGTACCAGATGACCCTTTAAGATGGAGAAAAGAGCTTAATGATTCTTTAACTGATCTACTATTGTAGATGGAAAGAAGCGCTTAATGATTCTTTAACTGATCTACTATTGTTTACATCATTAACAGCTCAAGCCGAGGTTGTTATTTCAATGATTTTCTTCCTTAGTAATGGTGAAAAGTGGTCGCCGTTATCTTCTGCGAAAATGTGGAGATGACTCTTAGCCAATCAGATATTGTGAGAGCGTTGCCTACTTTTAGCATTATTTTCCTCAAATGAGACGTTTCCGTCATAGTCTTGTTATTTAACAAATAAATGGCCAAGGAGTGTCAAAATATCAAAGAAGTGATACTGAATTTCGCTCACTAAATTTGAATTTTTACCGGGCTTAATAATTTCTGGTAATGTATTTTTTTTAAACATGCTCTTCAATAAAAAAAACTACCTTTTTGAATTAGTAAACATTAATTCAGCCAATATTTTCAGAGACTTTATACATATATAAATTTATATATTTATAAATATATATACATAAATGAGATCTTCAAATCATTCTGAAAGGATGGATAAATGACAAAATCGCAAGCAAAACTAGAGCTACCAAACGTGAGAAAAAAGGTTTCCCATTTAACTACAGATGCACGACAACAGATGACAACCTCGTTCTTCAATTCAACGAAGACAACAATGGACAATTTTACAAAAAGTGCCAACCTGGAAGTGTAGGTCAGAAAAAAATATTTTTAGTGCGGTGAGGTCATGCAGAGGACAATATTTTTTCCCATTGAATAGACCAATTCGGCTAACTCAATGTTGTGCCCAATTCAAATCTTTCGGGAATAAAACGATTTGTTCCAAGTATTTCCATATCATTTAAATGTGAATGCTTCATTGTCATACAAATTCAACACACAAAGAATGTTAACCCCGAGAGATTTGAATTGGGTACAACTTAGAGTTAGCCGTATTGGTCTATTAATGATTATATCCAATACAATTGGAGGTTAACTATCAATGGAGTTATTTCAGTAGAGTTTATGACTTAGAGTTAGAGTTAACGACTTCCAAAATCCTGAATTCAAGATTTTGGATGTCCAAAATCTTGAATTCCAAAATCTTGAATCCAGGATTTTGGAAACTTAACTCTAAGTCTACGACATAACTCTATGAAAATAACTCTAAGAATAGCTGTCCCCATAAAATTGAAACCAAACAAGGTTTCACTATACATTATCCTGTTTGTCTTACACGTCAAATTTTAGTTCAAAGACATTCCTATAAATCCCTTCAATTAAGTTGTTGCGAGACCAAGTCGGTAAGTAAGACTTTTAACTTCTGTAATTTGTACTACTTTCATGTGATTGAGAACTTATTTTCATAAGAAAAACTTAGACTCGCTTTTACTGGAAAGACGCTGGACTTAACTTGAACTGAAAATAGCGAGTTAGGCCAGTGGGAATGAGCAGCGAATAGGTTAGATATTTTCTAACAGGAACGTTTATCTACTGATCATGATAGTTTGCAACTTTATTTGTTTCTGACCGAAGCTCTTCAGGCAAAACTAGGAGGTTTAACGTTTTATTTGCTTTTTTGCAAATGGTCGGGAACATAGATCCAGATTTGACTTGTGTGTGAGATCAAGAAAATTGATCTCAGAGATTCGTTTTGAATAGGCAATCGGCTGCTATTGTGATGGAAGTCTCAGCAAATGTTGACCCGGTAATTAAAATGAAGAAGTGTACTTTTTCAATGATCACCGTGACTCGAAGATACTCGGAGACTCGTAGAAGATAAGGCATTGAACTAGCTTCAGGTGATGATTGACCCGCTGCACTGCTAGGACTGAAATTGCCCTAATGGTGCATCGAAAGAGATGGCAAATACCAAAGCCTGGTAAATAAGAAAAATAACGGTGGCAATCTCAGTCCAGCAGTACAACGGGTCAACTGCCACCTAAACTTCGTTTAATGGCCTAGCTCTCATGAATCTCCTATAGAGCATCCGAACTGGTAATCGGAAGGTCGTAGATACCACTACTGCAAAGGAACACTCGGATTTTTTTCCGAGTATTCCCGAGTCACCGTCGAAAATTAATCGGCTCTTCAGTTCATTCACCGCGGGTGTTAACATAATTTATAACATCTCTTCAAGTACAATCGCCAATATGCTCTATTTCGACCACCCTAGCAGTATGGCGGGTCAGTTGTCAGAAGAACCTTGTTTAGTGAACGGCCTAGCTCGCACGGGGCTCAGTCATACAGCTCAGTGTTAGACAACCCGAGCTAGTAACCGGAAGGTCGAAGGTTCGACTTCTGGAAAACTGAGGACCACTCTGCAGGCAATCGCCGGATGTCCTTATTGAACAACAGATTTTGAGGATACTCCGTATCCGCGTATCCGAGAGATACTCATAAAATAAAGAACTGAAGACTTGAAATCTGTAAATACTACCATAGAATTCTTGACTTTAGTTTTATTTCACCTTTCAACATGGTTGAAAGGATACTAGAAGAAAGATGGGTACATGACTATTTTATGTAAGCTACTGCCTCTCGTGTTAACTGTCATACCTTATGTTTTACGTCTTATCTCTCGAAGCAAAATCTTGATTCGACTGGACGACATAGAAGTCGCGCCCTGATATTAAGTCTTCCTGAATTGGAACTATTTTTTTTCGCGAAAATCTTCTGCTGCGGATATAGAATGACGTCATTTCATGCTCTTCTATTCTGTCTGTCCGCGAATTACCAGCCATGGCAGTAGTCGTGTCAGCCGGATGCAGTATCGAGGAGTATACGCAACAACACGATGAGGAAAGTTGACGCTTACTTCCCGCGCGATAGTCTTTGTTGAATATTAAATATATACATGGATTGATTGCGCTGATGGCGTGCGAGAAAAATAAAGAAATAAATTCGATATCTCTCGGGAGGCCACAGACGAGGTAGAACTCAACATACGACGATAAAAAGTAGCTGACATGATAAGGAAGCCAGCAAAGCGTGAAACAAACCACGATTGAAATAAACATTTTCAACGCCTTTTTTCTGCTTCTTGAGTAAACCTGAGCTATGACTGTGGATCGGTTACCAGGAGCTCTTCTCCGCCAAATCTTTAAGACGACCAAAGTGTACAAAGACGATATAATGGTCAATGGCAACGCGTAAAACAATACGAATAGGATGATCGTGTAGTAGTTGGGCGCTTTGACAGGGTCAAAAGGGGAAGGCCAGTCCTCGACGCACAGAATATCGCCCTCTTCTTCGACTACATTGTTGGCTACGAACATCGGCGCGCTCGCCACCACTGGTATGAGCCAAGTTAAAAAAATAATCACTGTCGAAAGCTTCTTCGACATTATCCTTTTTAGCGGATGGCAAATTGCAAAGTATCTGTCCAAAGAGATTGCCAACAAGCTCAGGACGGAGCAATAGGCACAAACTTGCTGAAGAAATGGCAAAAACTTGCAAATGACCACACCCACATCACCTGGAAACCACTCATCGGTATTACGCATCTCCACAATTAGAGTCTCTGGCATGTTGATGGCAGTGGTTAGTAGGTCTGCAATAGCCATGTTGACAACAAAACTGTAGGCTATCTTTCGCAGACTCCGAGTCCGTCTTGTGACTATTATAATCAAGATATTCCCAATGGAGGAAGTGATTATTATCACTAATAACGCTGTTATCTTGGTCGTGTTTTCGAGAGCAGTTACCTCTTTTATCGGAGGACAGTAGTCCAGCAAATCATCGGTGTATAGGTCATCCTTGTCTTCTTCAGGAAAGGAGTCGTTCATACCATTTGTTAAATTACCACTCGCGTTCTTCATGTTGTTTAATTGGATATCTGGAAGCCTCACTTGTGAAAGAAAACAATATACTAATCACTTTTACTGAAATATACAACAAATATTTCAAGTTCAATGTTGCAACAACAATGCACACATAAACACATCAAGCTAATTATCCAAAATTTAATAAATAACCAGATACACAAACAAATAAGCAAAGAAGCAAAAACATGGGCTGCGCACACAATTAACTGCATATAAAGTACACGAAGGAACCTGAATCAGTAGACATGTTTCCATAGAAACTTCTACCCTTTTCAGTGCAATCTGAACATAAATAGCTGATAAATGTTCATGAGTCCAAATACGTACATTGAGGAAAGGGTTCTCCCACAGTTCTCCACTGATTCCCAAGTTGCATCTCTTAAAACAAATGCACTGACGAAGGCAGAAGTCTCTGCCGAAACATGTTACTCTGTAACACTGGAAATTGTTGTTTTATATTAAGAGTTAGTGTCTCTACTGCTCTCTAAACCTTTTGGTAAAAAAATAATACGTTAAAAACGAGTAAAATCATCGGCCGATTGCAAAAAATGAAACAATTAGGCAACTATGAGAGACAGATTCCAACGTTTGACTGACATCAATCGAGTTTTTATATACAGAATTTATAAATGAAGATGGCATTTCAATTTGGAAATCTACTCTGAGTAAAACGCTCTAATTATAATCGCTAGTCTAAGCGACAAGTAATTACTTTTTGGCCATATATTTTGTGTATATATTGTGACTAGCGAACGATAGCTAGTTTAGGTGTCTACTGCCCAGAGAAATCCCCAAATAGGCCAATCAAATGGTTCATTGCCTATCACAGCTCTTAGTAAAGAGCGGTGTGTTAAGATTATGTGGTAGGCAATGCAATATACTCGGTTAAATACCGGCCTAGCTTTATAGTTTCAGATAGGGTCTAACCCTGCCGATGAAGGAACAAGTAAATCGTTCTTTGGCAGTTTCAAAGAGAAAATCCAGCCAGCTCGTAAATCACAGGTGCTCTAGTGAGCCAGCTGATTTGCCTAAAAACACACGGACCATCCATGAAGTCACTCATCTAGTCCCGTCAAATGTTTGTTCAATCGACTAGACAATTGATGTTTCCTAAACGGTGACAAGGGGTCTGTTTAATGGTTTTAATGTTTTTATCGCCGAGTTTAAGAAACTTTAAGTTAGGTCCAAGAGTTGATGTTACGATATTGTGGATCATTGGAAAAGACTTAGTCTATCGAGAACCTACTTTAATTTAGTCTATCGAAATCCAATAATGCTTCGTGATTTTGAAATAGTATATTGACTTATACACTAGATGAAAAGTGTTGAACAAGTGTATTTTTTTTTCAAGAGTCTTTCAGAAGAGAGACTGTTTTTGTAGAGTCTTGCAAGCCGGAGCTCGAACTAATTGAATTGAAAAAAAAAATGCATTAACAGAATACATGTCTGCCGAGTTCTGCCAATTATTGGACGATACCTCGTGCCGAAAATGGTCATGCAAAAAAATACATTCGGTACAACTTTCATCACGCCAAATTTAGATAAGATGAGATCGACTTCGGTATTTAGTTCAAGTGTTTTACAATAAACGTACTGGATAAATAACAGTCGGGAACGAACGTTCTAGATAACCAAGCGTCTAAATTACCATAATTACACTGAACGTTCTAAAGAAATCGTAATGCTCGTAAAGTTTCAAAGTTTGAAAAAGACCTACAATCTTAGAAAGTACTCAATGTTATGTTAAGTGTGAATGATCAGTATCACTGTTTTTACCTCACAGATCACTTGAAGGAAATTGGTAATGATCAAGGAAAACATCACCATCTGAAGATACCACCTTCAATGTTTTTCAAATTTGATGCATAGCATAATCGAAGAGGCACTTCCTCAAAATGACAACGGTTGATGAATTCGCCTTCTTATTGGACGGCATGTCATCGATTCACATGAGCCGAGCAGCTGAAAGCAATAAACGCTCGTGTAATGCATGATGAAGTAAAATAACTTAAAGGCAGTTCTCACTGTGTTTTACATGCCTTTCCATATTCTTTATCGCATATACAAGTTATAGCCTTGTTCTGCCGCTCGGCTTTACACTTTTGTATACCCGGCCCTCCGCTTGGTCATTTAGACTGGTAAAACCACTTTCTTTTTTGAAGTGGAAAAATGATCCAACACTAACCTGGACAATATAGGAATCAATGACTTTCATTGCCGATAAGCAACAGCTCGAAATTTGCATAATATTGACAATACTTCGAATGGTAAACGATTTTGAAAAATTCCACATAGATTACATGGCACCCAACCTCATCTTATTGTTCAATGTGTTTTGTTTTCTTTCTCGCAGCTAGCGCTGAGCGCTTTAAGGAACCGGAACAGGTACATGTAAAATGGTAAAAGCAAGTAAGTTGAAGATGGTGTTAATCGCTCTCTTATCAAAGAAAAACAATCTGGAACCCAAAAGCTGCCTGTCTAACTAAACGAAATTTTATCCATAGTTTTAGCCTTTGAAAATTACAAAATTATTCCTACTGCCAATGTTTCAATCATGCTGTTATTTTGAGGATGTTTCCGACGTACATTTATAGTGAAAAAGATACAGGATGTTAATAGCTGGATCTAATTTTCTCAATACCCGCCGCCGGCTTTCCAATATAACATTGAAAGCTGAGTCAAGTTTGAATTAAGCAGGCTCGATATACATGTATGTTAGAGACATCGTATTTTTTCAGTACCTGAGACGCAGCATTGTTTCATTAAAAACGTCTCTGGGTACAGTCATTGTTGTTCTGAATTCGGGGTTCCTCTTGTATCCAAATATTCGTACGCAACAATATAAATCATTTCAACAAATTTCCCTAATAATTTACCTAGTAGCAAAAGACATAAAAAATCATTAGTTATGACATGTACATAACATAAGATATGATTTGTACACTGCATCCAGTCCTATTGGTTATAAAACAAATTCATTATAACAAATCGTTGCAACAGCAAATTCGCAATCACGACAAGTCAACAATAATATGTCAAAGAGAAATTTCGATTACGTTTGGCGAAAAGGAATTATGTGGAATAAGAGACATCAAAATAGGCAAAAGAACAGTACTTCTTTGGCGCTCTTATGCAGCACAGAGTCATTAATTTTAAACCTTTTATTTTGACCACTGCATTAAAAAAAATGTTATAAAAGGAAGAGAATCTCCTGGATGTCCCATGAATTTTTAATGGCTACCTCGTCAAATTTTGCGCGATCGATCGAAGACAAAGGAGGTTAATAACAGGGTCAACCGAGCTACCATCGGAAACATTAGATAATGGATCTTTCATTCATTTGCTGTGGTAAACATTTACATTCTCCTTTTTATTATATTTCAGAGAATGCGCAATTTCGGCAGTTTTAGTCCTGTCAAAATATCATAATACTTTTTGTCTATCCCTCCAATTTTTTGCATACGCTTTGTTTTTAATGGGTTGCCATAAACAATCCAATCAGAAAATGAGTTGAATTCTTCCGTTTTCCCGAGTGGGGAAAATGGAAAAGTTGCGCAACAGGTCTTTTCTGTCACTCCCCTGCTACGTATTGTCTTTGTGTAGAGTCTTCTGCGCGTATTTTTGGTAGATTTCAGGGGGTAGTAGAAATGCGTAGATTTTATCCGGTGGTCACAGTAGAACATTAAATTAACCTGAAATGGCGTTGAAGTCATTGTAACGCCTATGGCGTTTTTTAGTGGACCTTTAAACAAAATATACCCTTATGGAGCTCGAGAATGGAACGTCAATTGGATAAACAAGGCAGGTGGTGAAAAAAAAAGTCTGGAATCTTTAAAAGCGACCAGTAATCAATGCTCAAAAATGAAGATTTTTTTAACAATCGCTCATTTATTATTCTCCGTTTGCATAAAAAGCTGAAAATAAACATCGCAGCGCACACAAGAAATTTAGTCGCATTTACCTCTTTGTCGAATTCGCTGTGATGTTATGTACAACACTGAAACCAAATGGCAAATTCTCTGGTACGTTTTCGGGTTGGATATTGGAGAAGAAACACCTTGAGTGGTTCTCACGGTGTTTACAATTTTCTGGCTATTTTAATAATTTTATTTATTTGTACTCAACCCTGCACAGTCTTCAGGTAAAAAACAATTTGAAATTTGACTAATTCTTGTTAGTCAATAATTATCTGAAAGAAAGCTTGTTGTCCATTTTTCGCTTCATTATAGAAAAAAATGGTTCTGGTTGATCCCGAACACTGGTGGGAAATTTCAGGAAATCTATTTAGTTGCATGTGGTTTTTGACACGTCGTGTGTTGCTTGTTTGAAAGAGAGCAATGAAATGGGAAGATTTTTCTTCCATGCACAGGAAAAGGTTAAGTTCATGTTTGAACTTAACTAATTTTTATATGTGGGTTGATATTTGATATGCAAGTTGTTTTTTAACCATTTTGTATTTCAAGTGTTCTTTCTGGCAAGTGATTAATAAGTAGCTATAGTTTTGCACGCAGTTTGTTTAGTCTGTTTAGTCATTCTATTGTAAAATGAAGTTTATTTGGGAAGCCAACAATACTTCTTTATCTGTTTCCTAGTTAACCCAATTTATTGCTACAACTTACTAGTGCGAAGATTTTTCAACGATATATCGCTTTAATCTAACCCAAAATCATTCAGATAGTAAAAAACGTCATATTTATTTGCCAATTCCTTCGCTTTTGTGTTTGTCAACATTATGATTTGCCATGATTCATGCAGATTCACGTGTTCGCAAGTTTGCTTTTGCGTGTCCGGCATAGATGTTTAGATTCTCAATTACAAACTCTGCTTTGATTGGCCACTCAACCTCATAGTGTAAATAAATGAAGGGGTAGTTTCTAAAGAAACTGTGGTGCTGCGTTGGTGGGGAAGTAGTATACAAAAATTTGGTTTTATCAACGGAGTTGATAATGTAAATTGGCCACCGTACAGAGATTCTAAACATTGTAAATGATAGAGATTCTAAAACTTAATGATAAACTTAATGATAAATTTATGATAAATTTTATGATAAATTTTTGATAAATTTTTCTCGAAACTTAATGATAGAGATTCTAAAAGCTGACGTTTCGAGCGTTAGCCCTTCGTCAGAGCGAATCGAGGGATTATGGGTTACGTGTAGTTTTTATAGTAGAGTAGGAGCTACGCTATTGGTGGTAACATGGCAACGTGAAAAATAGGAATATATTAGTTAAATGAAAAGCGTTCGTTAATACCGTGAGGATTAAGGGTGCCGATTTGAAAGATGAATTTTTGTTCGCTCACGATGCAAAACTTGTCTTTTCATTGTTAACACTAACAAGATATCGGGACCTAAGCGATCTGTTAAGATCACCGATCGTTTCACATGTACCTCCGCAAATGTCATTTATTGCATAACCTGTACGTTATGCAATAAATTATACATTGGTGAGACAGGTAGACGACTAGGTGACCGATTCCGCGAACACCTTCGCGATGTTGAGAAGATGACAAGGATGCATCTAAGCCAGTCGCTCGCCATTTTAATCTGCCTAACCACTCCAAAAAACACATGGCTATCTGCGGCCTTTTCCTACATCTAGGTACGACGGAAAGCCGCAAGAATCTGGAACAAAAATTCATCTTTCAAATCGGCACCCTTAATCCTCACGGTATTAACAAACACTTTTCATTTAACTAATATATTCCTATTTTTCACGTTGCCATGTTACCACCAATAGCGTAGCTCCTACTCTACTATAAAAACTACACGTAACCCATAATCCTTCGATTCGCTCTGACGAAGGGCTAACGCTCGAAACGTCAGCTTTTAGAATCTCTGTACGGTGGCCAATTTACATTATCAACTCCGTTGATAAAACCAAATTTTCATAGTGTAAATAGTTCACCCTGAAGTAAAAATAAATACGTTTTGTTTCCTCAGAAACAAAAAATACGTGATGTTCTTTTCTGAGCTGAGCATTCGAGCTCGATCCTCTAGCCTGCTTCGTTCATTCTAGGAGTTACCAAGGGTACCTATTGGATTCCTAAGCTTTTTTACTGTCTTCACTTTTTTTTATTTTCAGCATTACTCCTAAGAAAACCCAGTTTCAGCTCCTTTAATACCACCCAACTCAGTGCCCTGTGCTTTTGTGTAACAGGTTCCGCAGGCAAACCAGTTTACGCTCATGGAACGTCTAGATATTTTCTCTTGGGACTTAAAATGGTCCTAAGAGGAACTGGAAACAATGCTTATGCAAAATTTTGGAGGGACAAACAAAGAGTATTTTTGATATTGGCTAAATATCACGACCTGAACCTAGTTAAGTGGCCTATTTTTCACAATTATCTATGGCTCCGAACTAGTAATTTGGAAAATCGTAGGTTCGACTCATAGTTACCATCGAAAAAATGCATCTTTCATCAACAGCTAGGGAATATCACTCCATTACTTCTGTGTTTTTGTTGTATGGTGCTCCATTTACTTAGCACTGAGGACACAATCGTTCCAACCATATGACGAAAATACCAGGAAATTTCGAATTGAATGTTACTCGGTAGATTTGGTGTGACCGACCCGAAAGCAACCTGATTTTCTAAAACTTTTAGCCTCTATCAGTAAACTTGAGGAAATTCAATGTATAAATGGAACACACCGATTCCACTGATTAATTGTTCACTTAAAAGCTTTTCCCTACCTTTTGACCAACTGTCCGAGAATCAACAATGGGTTACTACAGTTTTTAAATGGTGAGCCATCTACAGTCGAACCTCCCGTGAGCCTTACGGGAGGTGGTCGCTTACGAAAGCTTTGACCATATTGAGTTAAAAATTTGCCTCATTAGCACATGGTAACTGCAGAGACTTACACCGTGTGCCAATGCCCATCTAAACCCACTATTTATAAATGTTTATTCCCATATGTTGATAACATTTTTTTGCGGAGACAACAAGACATCTATACGGTACCTTGGCTGAAATCGAAAATAAAAAAAAAACCTTGTCCGGGATACAAGTTGAACTGAATAGGGAATGATTGTTGACTGCGTCGAATACTGTACTTCGTTTTTCATACCGTAGTTCCTTTTAACTGTTGACTGTTCAGTGACATTACAGTCAATCAGCAAATCAAGTCTAATTTTCTGTAATTATAAGAAATTTAAGGTCGTCTCTTTTAAGACTGATAGAATACGGCGTGTGCATGTGCAATTTTTCTTAAACAATTTAAACGTGTCATTCATGTAAAAAGTTAATGTCCAGAAAAAACCCGGTACTTCCCATTGAGAAATTCCCATTGTTGTACTAGTCAGGAATGCGATAATTTTAGGTTCGACTGTACTTACAAATTTATACTGAATTATCACACGAAATTCTTAATCGGCGGACAGACGATTTGTAGGAGCTTGCGTAGTAAGATAGATTGAATGTCTTGAATGAAATAAAATAAAACATAATTATATATGGAATCTCGAGTATTCTACGATCGATGACTTCCTTGAGTTCGTGTGATATGAGCCCAATCCTTGAGCAGCAGACTCAGTTGCACTTTGCACAAACGTGCAGGCCAGTTGTTGCCACGGAGGCGCATTCAGTCTTCCGTTTGGTCCTGCGATCTTTGAGATTGGTAGTTCTTTTATCCTCGAATGTATTCACTCCTTTACTGTAAACACGACGCCATGTTTTGCGCTCTTGAGCAGTAACTTCCCAGGCATCAGGACAAATCCCACATTCCTTGAGATTGTATTTAAGGGTGTCTGTATCTGAGCCTTGGTCTTCCTATTGATCTCTTCCCATTTTCTGGCTAGGTGGCCAACGAGGAGCGCTTTAGGTATCCTAAGCCGTCTTCCATTCTTGCAAGGTGACCAGCCCAACGGAGTTGTACCTTGATAATATGGCTCTCGACTCTGGGAGTGTCACATCGATGTAGTACTTCAAGGTTGGATACACTATGTTACCACTTGCCAGTACTGCAGATGGAGCGCAGACAACGTTGCTGGACCTGTTTGAGGAGTTTAACATGTCGACGGTAGATTGTCCAAAACAAAACAAAAATTGGGCCTTCAATTCTGGAGTTCTTGAGCTCAAACAATTGTGAAGTGATAATCTGTATGAGCTTCCAAAATAGACAGTTCTTTAGTGAGGCAAATGAGTGACTATGCCAACATGCCAACAAATTAAATAGAAAATTGAAAGGGAGAAATGATCTTCGCCCTTATTTGGACAATTTACTCAATAGACCAATTTCGATTATTATTTTAAAATTCAAGTTAAAACAATGAACGTGACTTCGAGTGGGGGAATAAAACTAAGGATTTGTATGAGTTTTGCTTAGGACTGAATATCGAAATTGGGCACCTATTGTCTTAGTTATAGACACTGAAAAAAATGAGTTGGCTGGCTTTAACGGGATTCAAACCCATTACCCGGCTGAATTCGTCAGGTATCTATTTAACAATTAGACCCGTTGCCCGAAAGGGCTACGGGTCAATAGCCCATGAGGCGAAGCCGAATGAGCTATTGACCAGTGGCCCTTGAGGGCGAACGGTCTAATTGTTTTAGTATCACCCAACTAGTCGGACAGAAAAGGCAATAATAAAGCTAGCGAATGCAAGTTAAATTTTTGGGATTAAAACGAAAAAAAGCGTCACGCTTTTCGCTACTCGAGGATTATTAATAATAGTCCTCTAGTAGCGTAGCCAATCAAAATGCAGAATTTGCATTAGTCCACTAGTTGGGTGATACTAAAAGATATGATTGCTTAATTTAACGCAAAACTGGTTGCTGTCCTATCGCCAAAGTTGTTGAATGGTGCTAATTTCTCCTGTAGGAGCTGCAGGAGGAAGCTACAGTAGTTCTAAGAATCTCTCATTAAAGATGACATGATTTGTATCATAAGAATATAGCAATAATAGCTGTCTCTTTGCGGTTTTGTCTCTAGTAAATGTCAATATATATCATCCATTTCTGGGTATAAATTTTAAAAATTAAATGACCGTTTTGAGTTTTGTTGGTTAGGTACCAAGTGGAATCATGAAAGGGGCATCGTTTCACTGAAGTCAGAAACAAGTTCAATTTTCGTCAAAAATATAGGTGTGAAGAACAAATAATCTAGAATGGAACGTGACGGTTCCTAAGTTGTGACTTAGGTAAGCTTTGGTTAGTGAAAATGATGAAATCACACATTCAATAAACAAGCAGATAGAAGTAATGACAATGTCAGGGTTTTCAGTTTCTTATACGAAATCTCGCTTGTGTACATGGCAGTTTGGAAACAAATAAGCCTGTAAAACATTGACGCAAATGGGTATTGTCCTTTAAGTACATCTTAACATGCATGATGCTTAAAAAACTGAACTCAGTTCTCGTTAGTTACACTTTATGCCTGACCGTATTTGACCAAACGCTTTATTAAACAGATAAAAAGAGATTTAATGAGAGGATCATGTAAAGGAACTTTACATGAAAGCATTATAACAGCGTTGATTTAACTTTGTCAGGCTGTGGGCTAAAATATGGCCGGTAAACTTTAGATAATGGCTGATGAAACGAATAGCGTTGAAAGTATTCGGTTCCGATTTTTTTGAATGTTTTTCATCCAATCTAGCATTACAAAATTTGCATTCACATTTCTTTGAACCGATGAGTAAAACGCAAAACATGATATCAAACACAAGTCCGCGTTCCTTTGGTGAACCATTGAAGCTCTTTGGACATATATATTAAAATAATTGTTTGAATAAGAAAATGGAAGAAAAAAAATGGAATCCGGGATTGGAAATGTGATGTCTAAATACGAAGTTAAATGTCTTCTGTTCCAAACGACAATGAATAAAATTACAGGAAAATCTAATTGTACCCAATCGGAGAGTTGAAAGAAGAGCGGTAACGTTTATTCGGTAATTAATCGACTTCCTCATGTTTGGAGACCCAAAATTATTATACTCAATTAACATCAATATAAAGACACAACTTGGTGTGGCTCAAAAGGGGAAGTGGGAGACGAAGCGCTCCACTGAAACTTAAAAGGTCAGCCCCATGTACTCCTGGATTTTTGAGCTAAAGAAAAAGTTACCACCAGGGCGGTACACACACCGGTATGGAGGAGGGAGGTGAGCCTCCTCCCAGGGCCGACTGTGACCATTCCTGGGTAAATATGGAAGATGCACACACCGGTATGGAGGAGGGAGTTGGGCCTCCTCCCAGGGCCGACTGTGACCATTCCTGGGTAAATATGGAACGTGCACACACCGGTATGGAGGAGGGAGTTGGGCCTCCTCCCAGGGCCGACTGTGACCATTCCTGGGTAAATAATATGGATGGTGCACAGACCGATAAGGGGGAGGGAGTTGGGTCTCCCCTCAGGGTCGGCTGTGACCGATCGTGGGCCTCCCAAGGACCCCAACTAGCCTATATGTACATCCCAGGAGTGCAAAGTGTCGAGTCTATGGGGGAAAGAGTGTGACGAAAGGAGCAATTAATCTCCATTCCCAATTTTTATTGAAAATACACTCATATCATTGCCTCGAGTTGAAACTTTAAACTGAAAGGGACATCAGTGCGAGGACGCAGAAAACGATTGTGACTATTGGTAACTTGCATAATAATGCCTTGAACTAATGGATAAGTTATATATGTAAAATGAGTGATAAAATGATTGATACCTGACAACATGGCACTTAATAAGGGTTTCGCAAGTCCTATGTCTAAATAAAAAGGGGGAGGGGGGGGGGGGAGGGGGAAGATGGGAGGGAATTTGAAAAGAAAACTTCAAGACATATTGTGCTTGGCCGTGAGAAAAAGACCAGAGTGATAAAGCACGTGGTAATGCAAGCTATTGGACATTACAGAACGCCATGTGATCGGCCAAAAAAACAATGGAGAGATCATACGGTCAGCTCATATGAGGTTGCACGTGAAAATAACTGGACATAGGACAAAGCTCAAACAACAGTTGTCGATTAACTGAAATTTATTTCCGGTGATCAACAAATTATAATAATGGCCCCTGCCGGTAGATGTTTTGATGGGCGAAAAAATAAAGGAACTTTATTTAAGTGTTAAGTCGTTCTAGCGCTGGAGCACTAATTGGGGATACTGTAAACTGAAATTAACAATCAACGTAAATCAAGTCAAATGGTGGTTTTTGAGGAGAGTGGAAAACCGGAGTACCCGGAGAAATCTTCGCAATGCAGAGTAGAGAACCAACAAACTCAACCTACATATGACGCTGAGTCAGGAATCGAACCCTCCCACATTGGTGGGAGGCGAGTGCTCTTACTACTGCGCCATCCCTGCGCCCCTAAATAGATCTAAATATACTAGCTCTGTACTCGGTATACCCTCTTGGTTAACATTTAAATCTCCAAGTTGAAGTTCTAACCATCAGTAGATTAACATACTTACATTTAATTTGAAATTCACCTGGATGTTTGGTTGATCATTAATATAGGCGGGTACGAGTACTCATTATCAGCACCATCGCTTTTGATTCAGATCTCGTCAGTTTTCTTCGATTCAAAGCACATTATTGCCAGCACATCAGTTAAGGATCCCCTATTAAAAATAATCTTCCAAAGTGAAGATGTCAGTCTGTTTAATTAGCGCAATGTGTGGAAAAACATGCAGTTCAATAGCTGTTGCCAAGAAATGGGTTTGTGTTTGCTCTGAATGGCACGTTTTCGATTCTGTGTGGAAAAATATGCAGTTCAACTGATAGCTGCTGCCAAGAAATGTGTTTTTGTTTGCTCTAAACGACGCGTTTTCAATTCTCAGTGAATTCTAACTGTTTGTAAATTTGCTTTCTCATAGACTGCTTCAAATCTCCTGTTCAACGGTAATAAAAAAACGTTATATAGGATTTTCTTAAAAAAATGCTCTGTTATCTTCACAACGGACAACTATGCACCTTTTACTTTGGAATAGTATCTCGCGATCAAAAGGATGAGTCTGCCGCTTGTGCCGGGAAGTAGACTCAAATTACTTAACCATTACTTTGAATAACAGCAGGTTTGTTCACCTGCAAGTGCGGGGCCAACAAGGCATCCGTGTTAACACCCACATAAAAGTAAAATGATGGGTTCACTTTCTCCTAAACGAGATTGTTCGTGCAACCTGAAATTTGGTATGGACTGATCAAATAAGACCCGAGTGTTTTCCGACTTGTCGGTTCGTTTCAGTATTGACTATCATCTAAATAAGAGGATATCGAAAACATTGGGAAAGTGCGATTTAGCCGTTTGTTTTTTTGCTTGCTTTTCATCAAGAAACTCGAGCTCAATTACAGGGTCGTAACGAGGTATATTTTTTCGTAACTGACCCATACTTTTACCCAACATTTTGATCCCTCATTCTAAAAATGATGAGAATTTTGATCCCTGAACCCGCAACAATCTGATTCCTAATCCTTGATGGCTAATACCATGAAAAATACTGCTGATCCCGATCCCACGCATTGTGCACGTGATTAAAGATCCCAGGGCTGTGATCCTTGATCCCGGTCCTTTTCAGGTCTTTGATCCCTGATCCCGTATACCTCGTTACAACCCTGCAATTAGGTAGCTTCCAAATTTAACATGTTATTCATGATAGCTGGAAATCATCGACATTGCAGTTAAACAGCAATTTTCAGTAGTTGTGCGAAGAAAGCCTAAAAAATCCAGGATTGAACAGGGCCTAGATTTTCGTTTTATTTTGCACGCCTTCTTCGACCCTTCTTCGCGATGATATCCACTCACCTCTCAATACGTTTCAATTTACGCAGTTTAAATAGATTTTACCGATACACTTGCAAAGAATAGGTCGATCGATTCCTCTATAAGATTAGCCGGAACCATTTGCACACGAAGGCTTTTTGTTTTCCTTCCTGTGTCGTTTTGGTTGTAATACGAAAAAAGTTGAAGAAACGTCTGAAGTTATGGTATCTTATAGTCTTCAGGTATTAGAGAGGGCCGCCATGTTTTTCAAACGAGCATGACAAAAATTCCCTGGCCATCGAAAAACTCCTTGATAGGAGCTTAGCTGCGGCAACAAATTCCGCTCATGGAGGACTGGATCGCGGATTAGTAAAACTCTGACTGAACTAGTAAAAGTAGGACTACTAAAACTAGTAAGTCGACTTTTTTAAACGTACTTTTGTGAAACAAGAGCCTGTCATGTGATGCAAAAAAAGTGCACATGTCGTAGATGCTTTTGTATAAAGTCTCTGTTACGAGCCTAAGAAGGCCTATCAGGCCGGCGCTTATCTCCGGTTTCCGTAGCATGAAGCTACTAGGAGTATTTATACTCCCCCCTAGATGGGATGCTAGTCCACCGCAGGGTTACCCCCAGCATTACGCCGGTACCCATTTATACACCAGGGTGGAGGGAGGCACCGTGAGAGTAAAGTGTCTTGCCCAAGAACACAACACAATGTCCCTGGCCAGGCCCCGAACCCGGACCACTCGATCCGGAGTCGAGCGCACTAAGCACGAGGCCACCGCGCCTCCCAAAATGCTTTTGTACGAGTATTAAAACAATCGCAAATGCACTGACAGTGGTACAAGAAAAAAATGAGTGAAATTCTGAAAGTTCAAGAGTAATTAAAATTTACAGTGAGCAACCATAGTCGTGTAAAAGTTGTAAGAACAAGTGGTGACAACTCCGCGTTTTACTAGTCCAGTCAGGGTTCTCCCAATCCAGTTCATCCCCGTTTTATAATGTGCCTCTCAGAGACGTCCACCTAGAGATTTTTTGCTGCATTTCACTTGCGACGCAATCATCATCGTCATCATCAACACAAGCAGCATTCGCAGAGGAATTTACCATTGTCAATGTGCGCCTTTTGTATTGCTTTGGGCCCCCTATCAGAAAAAAACCCGTTCAACGACCATGTTCTGAATGGGGGGCCAAAATCAATACCCTCTGGATAAATATTCAACTCTACAACTGCGTTAGTATCGCTCTCCTATTGCTACGTTCTAGCCTCTTTTGCATACACAAAAACGAAGATGGCGGTTTTTGATCTAAAATGTCCATTTTTGAAGCGTTGTTGGCTATTCAAGGCATAATAAACCCAAATGAGTAGTCAAGTATGGCAACACAGGCAAAACTTTCGATTCGGAAAAAAATTTCCTAGGCCCTATTTTCCCATTTTAAAAAAAAAAAAAGATCTAGAACACATATTTAAAAACAGGTCTTAAATATTCGACCAAATAGTTGATTACCCAGACGCAAAATCGTCAGACAAATAAAACATGGATCGGACAGGTTCAAAGTCCAGAAATCAAGAGGGCAGTAATCAATTCAGCCTGCTTAGGCTACACAATTACCTAACTTTGCAGGTGTAAAATTCTCATTAAACACATCACCAATAGATGAGCGTTGCGGAAGGTGCCGACACATCGGTGGGTAACCATGACAACCCTGCGAGTGGCCACCACCAGGCACCGTCACAGTGAAAGGCTACTTCCAGGGATAAGGGGGTACCAGATCTTGAGGAAAGTACTAACCTCCAAAAGGACGGGAGGGACGGGGCACAAGAACGGGTGGGAACGCGAATGATCGATCGCGCACGCGAAATACTGGACAGCAAGGCGGCGCTGAAATTACTGGAGCCCCTGAGCCCCCCCACACAATTTACTGAGCGGAACCGCTGGCCAGCATTGTCCCGCGTTCAACGTTGCCAAAATTATATTTAGCCACATTGAAACGTTCTTTTTCCTGACGGCACAGTTTCAGACGTTTGCTTTTGTCTTCATAAAGTTACTGACGTCACTGTGTACACCCCAAATCATCTGATACCTTCGCACTGTTTAATAGCTTTGCCCCACTCTTCCTTCTTAACAAAATAATTTCCATTATTTTGCCTTTTCATGAGAGCATTCCTCTCTTTAAATCATCAAGGAACAAAGAACTTCCAGGTAAAATCGCAGAAAAAGCCGAATCCTCCATGTTATCAGACGGATAAAATACAATAAACTCTAGATTAGTTAATTCTAGCTATTAGTAAGCGCACTCCAGCCAATTTACGGGCGAAGCTCAGCGCGTCTTCTACTGACGAGTGAAAGACTAAAGATGTGAAAAGAATTGATAGCGTTCATCCTTTTGTATTTCACCCTATCTGAATAAAGTTTATTTTGACGAGTGTTGACAATAAGCAAATCTAGCCATTTTTCTAAGAATCTGTTAATCCCTGTTTACTATTATTCATTTGCTTTCATGTAGGTTTCAGGATCACATTATTTACGATTAATCACTGTTCAGGCTACCATTCAGTGCATTTACGAGGCCATTATTTCCAGGCATACCGCATTTGAAACCAGCTAATTTACAGGCGAAGTTCAACGCGTCTTCTACAGATGGGTGTTTCAAAAGACTGTATATAGCACCAGCTACAAAGGTATCCCCGGCCCCAAGCGTATCAATCACCTTCTTAGGGGGGAAGGCATCACTATGTTTCACTTCACCATTGGGGCCAATGCCATCCGCACCCTCCTCTCCCCAAGCACATATTACAGTAGCACCAGGTTTCGCCATGCTACGAAACGCTTTTACTGCTTCAGAG
>NC_090874.1:59830228-59837728 GCF_036669935.1 Montipora foliosa
AATACTGTGAAATGACCACTCCCACAAAGGGTCGAGGGTTATCATTAATTTATTAATTAATCAACATTATTTTTTTTTAGACATCTTCAAAATATGGTTAAAGGCATTACACTCAGTAATGCTCAAATCCTGCTAAGAGATCACACCCTCAAAGGATGATGGGGAATTTCAAATTTTTACCTTAGGTTAAATACAATAAATTAAGCCCAAATTAGACAAGAAAAGAGCTTTTTCCAAAAAAAAAAACATTTTTGGCCCTAGTTACGCATTTGTACCCCTGGATTGTGCTATAATGATCTAAAGTGATGGAGCATGTCATTTATCCTAGTATCATGCATCACTTGAAACTTCCAATCAACATGGTTTTAGATAAAAATCATTCTAATAAAGTGAAACCCAATTACTGGTTACTGTATTGAAGACCTTGCAAAAAAATTGAATATTGGATCTGAAATTGACCACCAATTTTTTAGTACTTCAGCAAAGCATTTGACAAGGTTCATGTAGGCACACCAGAGATTACTATTTAAACTGCATTATTATGGAATTCAAGGAAAATCACTCGCATAGATTAATTCCTGGCTTATTTAGAACTCAGCGCGTTGTGGAGGACGCTGAAGACCATGGACCCCTTTATGGACCAGGTCCATGGACTACCCTGTGGACCACCCCTCATATTGTAAATTTAATGTGTTTTACAAGCAGAAAAATCTTAAGATGAAAGAGAGAAGTGAATCCTCACACTCACATGTCTGGACAATTTAAGCAGGAGCCCATGACTAGGAGCAAACAACTTCCATACTAAGCCTATGTCATGGCATTTTTACAGACCAATGTATTTCATACTTTTTTGTATACGTCCGACGGTTGTGAAGGTCCCCTCAGGAGTACCACAGGCTTCGGTCTTGGGCCTTCTTATGTTCTTACTGTTTATAAATAACATTCACGAGCACTTACATGTAGATAGCACCCTGAGATTGTTTGCAGATGATACCTTGTTATATCTACATGTACCAATACACCATATTCGTATTCTCAGTATTGGACTGGAACTAGCTTGCAATGGAGGCTAATGCGGGGGAATATATTAAAAAGTATTTGTATTTGAAAAGATTCCCCCGCATTAGCCTCCATTGCAAAGCTAGTTCCAGTCCAATACCGAGAATACGAATATGGTCTATTAATGGACATAACTAAACAACAAAACACCGAAACAATGTATGATCCCACCATACATTGAATACTAACCAAACAGTATTTAATCTCAAATCCAACCATTGTCGGCTAGTATTCAATGTATGGTGGGGACTCATACATGGTGTTTTGGTGCTTAATTTTGCTGTTTTGGTCTTTCATGGTTTAGTAATGCCCACAATTAATATGATAGTAGCATATGATAGCGTTCTTTTGCATAATGATATTGATTTAATAATTATTTAAGCCTCTTGGGCCAAGACATGGCAAATGCAGTTTAATGTGTCTAAATGCCACACCATGAGAATCCCATGAAAGAAGGAATCCATTTTGACAGATTATTACATTACTGGCAAGAAGTTGTCCCAAATAAAAGACCATCCTTATCTGGGTGACTCACACTTACTACAGATCTAAGATGGACCTGCCACATTGAGAACATAGTAAATAAAGCTAATAAGTCATTTGGTTTTGTGAAACGCAATTTATACCCAAGTTGTACTGAAAACATAAAAGGTTTAACTTATGTTACCATTGCGAGGCCAAGCTTGGAGTAATGCCACGGTAGTATGGGATCCATACAGACAAGACCAGATTGATGCAATCAAAGTAGTCCAGCATTAACGAGTGGCAAGATTTCTTAACAGAAACTATAGCACTAACTCTGTCACAGAGATGTTTATACAGTCCTTAGATTTAGACCCTTAAAAAAAATAATAGACATAAAATCCCTGGATTGAATATAAAATTATTCTATGTATTAAGAACTGAACTAAAGATATCAGATTTCCAGCATTTTCACTGGCTTGCCCAACATACATGTAGGCTATCATTTCATACACCTGCCCTACTTAATATGGTCAAGGAACCCATTAGCAATAAAGCGAGCTAAAAACATTTTTTGCAGCTCTGAGAAAAATTGGCCGACAAAAGCCATTTTGGACCAGAATTGAACAAGGCAGAAATCGATGCTTAGATCAACATGTTGATCCTGGAGTTTTTAATAAAACTATTATTCTACCCTGGCTTGCTGCATATACTTGTAAAATGATTATAACCAACTCTGTGCTATGCGCTTCAATGGTTATCTATCACTTCACATCCAGCCCACCCTCGCAGAATAGAGCGAGTTTCAATCAAGTGTCATAAAACCAAAACCAAAGTAATTACTTTGGCCAATCAAAAAGGACGGAGACAATCCAGTAAACCAATCAAAATTCGAAGTAATTACACGTAGCAAACACAAAGCGCGGGAAAATGTGCACGCGCGAGCCACGATTGGTTTTGGTTTCACTTCTGATTGGTTGAAAAAATGGCGAGATATCTTTCAACCAATCACTGAGTGAAGTAAATGCAAAACCAAAGCAATTCGCTAATTACTTTTGACACTCAATTGAAAACCGCTCTAATAATATTGTTAAGTTTAATTTCATAACCTATACCTGCTTATTATTTACTGAAACAATGAATTACCAGGTCTTTTTCAAATAAATCTTTCATGATCATTTAAGTTAATAAGAATTATTTGTAATCATGATTATTATTACTGCAGTTTTTATCAGAGAACAATACGAGATTGGAACTCATTACCAAGTTATATTCAAAGTAGTATGAAGTATTCATTATTAATTTTAAAAATCGTTGATTTCTGACAATTAGAAGTTATTAACATTTTTTTAAATATCCTTTTTATAATTTATATTTATTATATAGATACTGATGAAATAGCAGGATTTCTCCTTTTGCTAAAAAATCACATCTTCACTGCACGCAGTGAACATATCACTTTTATCTTTCACATGAGAGAATATAGGTGTCGTCATGGTAACGGACACTATTAGCCAATAAAACACAAGCTTCCTCTTTATGGTACGATACGTTTGTGCTTTAATATAATTATTCTTCTCTACTGCATTAATATTTTTATTGCAAAATTTTACATTATCGTGATTTGTTTTGTCATAACTTTCAATGTTTCATGTTACACAACATGCGTGTTTTAGCGGTTGGTGACCACTTTTTCATCATTTAGAAAATGAGTAAACAAGTTGTTTTAAATCTAGACATTTCATCAATATCTATATAATAAACAGAATATTACATGACCGCTTGGGGATACGAATTTTATCTTTCAGCACTCGAAGATAAAATTTGTATCCCCGCGCAGCAATGTAATATCCTCTATTTTTATTATTAAGTACTTTTATTTCTTGTATATTTTATATGTAGTTCTTTGACTTGCTTATATTTTTATGTTATGTCAACTTGATGTGTAAATTAACATTGTCGATTAATGAACATAAACGTAAACATAAATCTAAGACATGGCACATTCTTCAAACGGTGCCGCCACCATTTTCGTCACCAGAGCCTTGGATTGACGCGAAGGCTCTGGGAATCTCTATCTAGGAGAACATGCGCCGTAGGGTTCTTGTAACCAAAAATTGGCTATTTGAAACTTACGGTGTCTGATCACTCCTCATGCTAACATGAATGCACCAATTAGGGACGCTTTTGATTGTTCTTCACGAAAACCAAATGAATGAGAAGACAGTTTGTTTGGCCATCATCGCGCCCAACAATTTGATCGACAGTCATCACTACTAACGTCACAAAAAGATAAGAATGACAGAATTCCATTCACCCTCACTTTCCATCCTCATAATCACGCAGTCAAAAGCATCATTCTTAGTAATTTTAAATTACTCCAAAATGATCCCGAGACTGGTAGAATCTTTTCGCAACCTCCACTTATTTCATTCAAACGCGACAAAAACGTAGGCAACTTTTTAGTTAGAAGCGCGCTCAAAACTAACGAGCAACCCGGCACTTTCAAATGCGCGCGCTCACGATGCAAAACTTGTCTTTTCATTGTTAACACTAGCAAGATATCGGGACCTAAGCGATCTGTTAAGATCACCGATCGTTTCACATGTACCTCCGCAAATGTCATTTATTGCATAACCTGCACGTTATGCAATAAATTATACATTGGTGAGACAGGTAGACGACTAGGTGACCGATTCCGCGAACACCTTCGCGATGTTGAGAAGAATGACAAGGATGCATCCAAGCCAGTCGCTCGCCATTTTAATCTGCCTAACCACTCCAAAAAACACATGGCTATCTGCGGCCTTTCCCTACATCTAGGTACGACGGAAAGCCGCAAGAATCTGGAACAAAAATTCATCTTTCAAATCGGCACCCTTAATCCTCACGGTATTAACGAACGCTTTTCATTTAACTAATATATTCCTATTTTTCACGTTGCCATGTTACCACCAATAGCGTAGCTCCTACTCTACTATAAAAACTACACGTAACCCATAATCCCTCGATTCGCTCTGACGAAGGGCTAACGCTCGAAACGTCAGCTTTTAGAATCTCTGTACGGTGGCAAATTTACATTATCAACTCCGTTGATAAAACCAAATTTTTGTATACTACTTCCCCACCGACGCAGCACCACAGTTTCTTTAGAAACTACCCCTTCATTCAGTTTGTTTCAGGGTTCCACAGAGCTCTTCTCTTCCTCAGTCAACAGAAGAGCTCTGGGGTCAAGATTGTGCCGCCACAAGAAGACAAAGTCAGGGGTGAAGAAAGGTAAAATTCGAGAATCGCCGAGACCCCAACACCCTTGTTGGCGAATCTGAGACCGAGACCAAAACAGGCAACACTTCAACCGAAATAAATGCAATGTAAACGAGACTTCAAGACTCTTCTCAAAGGTTGCCTAGATTTCGAGATCGGATGATAGGTTTGCGAGTGCGAAGAGTTTGGAGGTACCATTCGCCTCCCCTAACTCCACTTTGAACTATCACAGTTTTTTCACAATCCGTGACTGTGTTTTAACTACCGGATTCACTTTTGATGTAATAAATTCAAGACTACTGTCATGCATATGAAAACAATCGAGCAGCTCTAGGGCCATAACCGCAGTGAAGTGAAACCGCGACTCGCGAGTAAAAGTTAGGGAAGGAATACAAGGTTTATTCAATTGTTTAAAGAACGAGTGAGATATCCGCGGCTCGCCTATTTAGTGAAATTCAATGTTTAAGAACTGGAAAGAAGCAGACTAACAACAATTTTTATAAAAGTGACTACACATTTGAAATTAAATTTGCAAGACATGTTTCGGTCGTGCAACGACCATCTTCAGTTGAAAGTAGAATTAATTTGAAGTTACATTTGAATTTATAATATGCTAAACAAAGATAAATAACAACGTGAAATAAATTGGGAATCTAACAAAATAGCCAAAGGTAACAAAAAAGAGTGTACAATGGAACATGTTGGGCGCGATCCATTCAACCAAAATTTCCGGAAATTTCGGTCCAAAACTCAATGGATCGGTTCGGTTTCGAAAAAACTGGTCCACCTTTTAAGGTGGTCCTCTTTTCCCGGTCGGACCGGTCGGAAATTTTGGTTGAATGGATCGCGCCCGTTGATTAGAACGACAGTAGAATTCATTTGTTACCTTTGGCTATTTTGTTAGATTCCCAATTTATTTCACGTTGTTATTTATCTTTGTTTAGCATATTATAAATTCAAATGTAACTTCAAATTAATTCTACTTTCAACTGAAGATGGTCGTTGCACGACCGAAACATGTCTTGCAAATTTAATTTCAAATGTGTCGTCACTTTTATAAAAAATGTTTAAGAAAGAGTGAAAGCCCGGGCAAACGGCTTTAACATTAATAATAACTGAATAAACCTCACATTCATTCCCTAACTAATTTGCTTCAACATCCATTCGATTTCGTTGAAGACCTACATAAGGTACATCTTTGAGTGGCTCGCGGCCGCTTCACGGCTCATCAGTTGACTACCGAGCCACTGAAAAAGTACTTGTTTCAAAAGTGGCCCTGTATTCCAATCGGAGCAATATCTGTTGCCATATTTATCTCAAAATGTAGTCAAACATTACTAACCTCAAAGCTTCACACTTAAATCCTCGCTCGATGCTCGATAAGGCCGGACAATCTCATCACCATGGAGCAGTGTGTCACCCGATTCACACAACCATTCAACCTCGAACCCAGGCTCTCTCTCTCTCTCTCTCTTCTCTGCATGAGATTTGTATTGTAGTTCAAAATCGCGTCACTAGGGAGCGTGTAATAATTTAAAATTACTAGTAGAAAGATGACCTTTGAGTGCAAGCGGTGTTGCGTTACAGGCGGCCGTTGAGAATTTAAACGCGTTATAAGACTTTGTATGGGAAATAAAATACCGTCGATTATGAAGGCTAAAAAACGCTCAATTTAACGTTCATTCAATAAAAGGAATGAAAATGACTGACCTCTGGTGTATTCTTGTGCTTTTTGGAGCCTATTTCACCGTTTCGGGAATTCCGTGTTTGCAATTAAATTTGCATGAAAACACAGATTTCCCGAAACGGTAAAATAAGCTCCAAAAGGCACAAGAATACACCAGAGGTGAGTCATTTTCATTCCTTTTATTGAATGAACGTTAAATTGAGCGTTTTTTAGGCTTCATAATCGACGGTATTTTATTTCCCATACAAAGTCTTATAACGCGTTTAATTCTAGCTAATTCTCAACGGCCGCCTGTAACGCAACACCGCTTGCACTCAAAGGTCATCTTCCCACTAGTAATTAATTATTACACGCTCTCTAGTGACGCGAAATTGAGCTGCCTATGGTATTACAGGATAACATTTAAGAAATTAAAAAACATGTACCGTGTTTCTATCGAGTTATAGACGAGACGAGACGAGATTGGCCGAGGTGATTGAAAGTTTGGGAGAACGAGAAATGCTGTGGGAACGCGAGCCGCAGGCGAGTGTTTCCACAGCTTTTTCGAGTTCTCCCAAACTTTCACGAGTGTTTCTATAACTCGCTAGAAACACGGAGTACATATTTTCTATTTCTTTTAGAAAACAACGCGACGAGAAAAAGGAAAACAACTTGTTAACTCTTATCAAAGATAACTGTCATCAAAATGTCAATTCTCTTCTCTCTCGCCATCCCTACGTTACAATGTAACAGCTCTTGCTAGCTACAGAAACACGATTTTTAACCAATCAGCGCGCGTATTTTCTTAGGACTGTTTTCTAAACAGTCTATGTAGGCTATGTACACATTTCAATGGGAAATTAATCCCCAACGAACAGTATATTTCAACGACATTTGAATTGAGACACATTTACTGAATTTAGCTATAAACATGTTTTGACATATTCGAGGGGAAATTAATCATTGCGGTGTCAAAGCAAGGATGAAATGGAGTAGAGACGAGTTTCTACAGGGGCACCCAAAGGAATCTCGCAAATTGCAGCGCAAGA
>NC_090874.1:59842728-59847728 GCF_036669935.1 Montipora foliosa
TGAATCCCGCAAAAACAACTGCGGAGTAACTGTAGGTAAAAAACGTTAAACGCGTCAACATATCAGGACACTTGTTTCCTTATAATACGTTATCCCTGCTCTAAATGGAAATTGCTGAACACAGAAAACGAAAATTGTGCATAAAAAATCAATGACTTAAAATCACTCCGCTTTTAGCTTTTCACGGAAAAGAATTCTCCGCCGAAAACAAACCTCTGTATGCTGGTAAATAACCTCAGTTTATGAAACTCTTTTTGAACCAATAACAATATCGAATTATAATCTTATCTCTTAACCCAACACTAAGGAAATCGTTCCTCCGGTACAAACTGAGCAAAACAAGTGAATACTTTCATTTGATGCAGTGATGCCTTTTTGCGTCACAATACGAAAAGAATTCCTTGCGCGAGCTTTAGCACGAAGATACTTACACTTAGAGGTACGCGTGCGCAAGAGGCAATGTCCAAATTCAGTCGCTTACTTTCGATTTACAAATCAGGTTACTGTAAGGGTTTAACTGATCTCATGAAGTGATCACCTGAAAACAGTTTAGTCGCTGATTGTAGGACCTTCCCATTTAGTTTTCCGGCGCATTTCTACAGCGCGAGCGAAGTGTCGCAACGTTCCTTCTTGTCTTACATTAAGCGCGTGCTGAGTGAAAATGTTGGCAAGCAAGGTATCTGTCATTCCATCATGCTTAGTTATAATTACCTGACTTATTATTTTCATGAATGGTTAGTGATCCCACTTTTTTTAACATTAATTATTTGTTCTGCTTATCCTCGAAGAAGTTCAGTCGCAATATACAAGAACTACCTAACAGTAAATTTCTTTCGTTCTCTCGCAAAGTAACATTTATTTTAGGAGCGCGTTTTGTATTTTGGGTGGTTAACTGCCAAAGTAACTATCTCATATCCAGTGAGTGCAAATGGAATGGTTGTTTTATTAAATGTCATTATTTCTGAACTGGACTATTCCACTTTAATGAAACATCTCCATAAAAGGTCATAGGGTATATGAGCTCATAACCGAGATTGAGTGAGTCATAAGTATAATTTCACTAGGATTTTTACTGCCCTTCAGCGCAGGACACAAGCAAGAGCGAGAGATATTTACCGGTAGGTAGCGATGAGTTAGAAAAGTCACTACTTGAAAATTAAAATTTGGTTGAGACCTTTTACGTACGATTTGCGCATATTTACAAATATTACAAAATATGCGCATGATTTCCGTTGTCGCTTAAAGAATAGCATTTTTATCACAAGATGCAACAGAACTGCCTCGAATTTTAATTTAAGGCCACGCAAAAGAGAAGTAAGCCGGGGTTGAGATTCCAGTCTAAGGAGGCTTTTATTCCAAACGAGTCTCTTGCCCTCTTAATTGTTACAAGTATGTTGAGAATTAGAAACTGTTTATTCGTCGATCTTCTTTAGGAAAAGTTTGGCCCGTCAACAGAAACCAATTTAAGTGAAGCTATGATCCTCGCAGCTATGAACGCAATTTTTGCAATTGCGTAAAGAAGCCTGAAAAATTCAGCACTTCAACGGGATTTGACCCCGTGACCTCGCGATACCGGTGCGACGCTCTAACCAACTGAGCTATGAAGCCACTGACGTTGGGAGCTGGTCATTTGTGGGTTCTAATGTTCCTGCAAGGAATGAATCAACGATGAAATGATATATGAAATGGATCATATATGAACTGCGGATATGAAATCAAGTGTGGTAGGTACTTGGTGTATTTTGTCCGTTAGTGGTTATCTATTGCACAAAATTATCTAAACACAGTAAAACCTGGAGGGTTAGGATTAGGGTTAGCGTTAGAGTTAGCGTTAGGGTTAGGTTAGGGTAATTGTATAATTACTGAACGTTTTATACCTTGTTTAAAAAAATTTGAAACAATAGAAAAAGAGACACCAAGTACCTACCTCAAGTGAAGCTATGATCCTCGCAGTTGTGAACGCAATTTTTGCAATTGCGTAAAGAAGCCTGAAAATAAAAGGACTTCAAGGGGGTTTGAACCCGTTGAAGTGCTGAATTTTTCAGGCTTCTTTACACAATTGCAAAAATTGCGTTCATAACTGCAAGGATCATAGCTTCACTTGATTTCATATCCGCAGTTCATATATGATTCATTTCATATACCATTTCATCGTTGATTCATTCCTCACGGGAACATTAGAACCCACAAATGACCAGCTCCCAACGTCATTGGCTTCATAGGTCAGTTGGTTAGAGCGTCGCACGGGTATGGCAAGGTAAGGGGTTCAAACCCCGTTGAAGTGCTGAATTTTTCAGGCCTCTTAACGCAATTGCAAAAATTGCGTTCACAACTGCGAGGATCATCGCTTCACTTGATTTCATATCTGCAGTTCATATATCATTTCATCGAGTAGAAACCACTTTGTCCGGAGACACATCTTCCGCCTTCCCGATGCTTGCCCATTCGGTCTCGCCAGTTTAATCTAACTCCTCCTAATAAAAGCAAGGAAAGAGTTGATTCATTACAAAGTGTGTATTAAATTGCGTTGATTTTTCGTCGCAACAGCAATAAAAATCTTTTTTCCGGCAGTCCATTCCAATCCAGGTGTGATCTTGCTTATCAACTAGTTCCCAGGGCCGTCCACTTTCGTTTGAAATTACCGGGGAGGAGGTTGCAACATGATCTCCTCTCTAAATTAACGATTACCGTTAATTCGTAATTTGAATTGGGTACTTGTGGTAGCCGAGAAAATAAGGAAAATCAGAAATCGTGCCCGTGGATTGGATTTGAAGGCGGAGTTTAAACGCTAAATCAATAGGCCATTTCCGAGTTCATGTCTGCCTCCCTTTCAAAGCGAGTCTAAGTGCGAAGTTTTTGTAATGGTAATTAGTTCTACTTTACATATGAATGAAAACTAATTTTCATAACAAAAACTTCGCACTTAGACTCGCTTTGAAGATGAGGCAGGCTTGAACTCGGAAATGGCCTATTCTTCCCGCTTAGCCACTGAAGATCAAGACACCGCGCTCTAAATAGCATATACAGGTACAAAACTAAAAACACAATACTAAAAGATATATTAATTAACAAGAAAAGCCGCTGTACAAATGCAACCCTCGATTCCAGCATCCTCATTTTTCATTTTTTTTTTTTTTTTTTTGTAGGCTACGTAACGGAGAGCCAGACCATTTACGCATGCGTGGATGGAATGTTTGAACAAGACAGAAAAACGCAGTACCTCCAGACACCGGCGCTGGAGCGTCGTACCAAACGAGTCATCCCGGGATTTCGGCCTGTGTGATCGCTTTTGGACGCAGTTGGCCTTTCGTTGTTTTCTGCTGCCGACCTCGCCTCCCGGTACGGCATTGAGGGAGAGATATGTCGGCCCCTAAACCATATGTGACAAATCCCACGCCTACTCACAGCTCCAAACCGCCCTTGTCAATTTAACATAAGAATTCGATGGCTTATATATTCAAGTGAAAAGTCATTTTATCTGTCATATGGTAAGCATTGAAGTCGCAGATTACAAAGTGTGCGCATGCGCCCAGCTAAAGGTAACATGCACGCATGCAAAAATTTGGTTTTATCAACGGAGTTGATAATGTAAATTGGCCACCGTACAGAGATTCTTGACTTTTAGAATCTCTGTACGGTGGCCAATTTACATTATCAACTCCGTTGATAAAACCAAATTTTTGTATACTACTTCCCCACCGACGCAGCACCACAGTTTCTTTAGAAACTACCCCCTTCATACATAGATGCATGCTTGCAAAAACTTTATTTCATCTCGAATTTCAGAATAACTACAAGAGCTAATATCTTCGAGACATTACATTTACAGCTAAAATGCATAGCATGTACAGGTATATAACTAAATACACAATACTTAAAGATATATTAATTAACAAGAAAAGCCGCTGTACAAAATACGACTCTCGATTCTCTTTTAAAACCAGTAAACCCAGTGGTAGGGATAAAATCAGATAGCACATTTCGCAACTCAGCTGATACGTTAGAAAAGAACTAAGTGATGAAATAGTATATGAAATGAATCATATATGAACTGCGGATATGAAATGAAGTGAAGCTATGATCTTCGCAGTTATGAGCGCAATTTTTGCAATTGCGTAGACGGGAACATTAGAACCCACAAATGACCATCCTATTAACTTCCTCATACTGAAAACAGCACCTAGTGGTCATAGTTACAACCTGCGGTCCGGCTACAACAATAGAAATATTGTTTACGCTGATAGGAGTTGTTGCCGGACCCAGCGTTCAGTTTTCTTTATCTCATTCGCTAGTAAATATGTAGATGTGTAAATAATTAATTAAGATATTTTTATTGTTTTTATAGTAGTAGTAGTTTTAATTATTTATTGATTGTAAATTTTTAGCCCTTTAATTCAGCTTATTCTGCAATGTGGAAAATAAACGGTATTTCTGTATTTATAAAAAAAGTTGGAATGTTGTAGGAGACCAATTGATAAATCACCTCTTCAATTCTCACGTCTGTGCGTTAGATCAAAACGCCTGCGATTTTGATTTTAGAATGTGATGACATCACTAGGTGAAAACTTATTGAGCACCAGTGCATAAGAGAGTGTGTGAATGGAGTTAACTCTTTTACTTCCAGGAAAATCTCTTTGGAACTCAGCGGATGTGGGTAGTATGGCATTGGAGGTAGTTTAGACCAATTCTACCCATGAGTTCACCCTAATAATAGAGTTTGCTCACAAATAAGCTTGAATGTTACGCAACATTTGAGATCGTTATCGGTACCTAATCAGATAATCTGATTACGATTCTGATTATTGCTTTCAATTAGCGTGCTACAGATGAAAGATGACTGTTTGCTGTGTGGCTTTCCTATCTATATTCATCTATTTCATTATTGGAGGGTGGGTGCCGGGTCTGCTACCCAGATCTCACGCAGTCCCTTTTGAGGCGTATTTTTATTTTCGATTGAGACTAGAAAAATAAAAGAACACGCGGCTACACGCGGTAAAAAA
>NC_090874.1:59855228-59867728 GCF_036669935.1 Montipora foliosa
TTCAGAAAGTTGAAATTGAGTTCAAAGCTAGGAAAATCCTCGACTTCACTTTGAAAAAACGCTCTGTTCGTTTCTGACTTTGCTGACAATGATAATGGTTTTAAAAACATGTTAAAACTGCATTTTTATGTTTCAATTCGCGTTGGCGAAAGTAAACAAAATGCACCAGTCCCGCGTACGGCCAGTGCAATATCGTGCAAATGCCTCGCTTTCATGTTCAAGTCCCGATTCCACGCTAAGTACCTCGCATCGATAGCCAATCAGAGTGCGCGAATTCTCTGAGCTATGCGTCTGGCTAATCAGTGCTGTAGGCTAACCGGAGCGCTATTCTTGGGCTATTAAATCAGTGCTATAGTAGGCTAACCGGAGCGCGCAATACTCGTTCTCAGTTGGTCGCATTTTTTTGAGTCGGGACGACCCGAGGAGCGTTGCTTGACGGGGATAAAAATGGCACGTTCTGATTGGTCCGATTGGACGAGAGCCAATCATATTCTTGGAAAACCACCACGTGACCAAATACTTCGCCTCGTTTATGGCTCTTTTTGGAGAAATGGCTGAGAAATCGACTTTAGAAAGATTCTTTTTAGAACGCTTCTTAATTACAGCGAAGAAAGATCTATATTTTATAGAAATTTCAAACTCCTTTCAGCACAGTAGGCAGTTTCAGAGAAGCAAGCTTTAGGGGATGTCATCACAAAATTAAGTTCTACAATCCTGCTCTCGCGTTAGATGTAAGTAAGCTTAAGTCTTATATATTTTGATCGTTTTATTGTGTACTGAATAATCTTGAACGCCTCAACGTGAATCGCTTTCGCCATTTTGTTGATGGTAAAAATTCGATTAGTCATGAGTTTACGTTTTTCATCGGAAATCGTTCTTTAGTACGCGCCGCAGTTTTCAAGTCTGGGAGTTTTCGAGATCGGAAACTTCAAAGGGATTTCCTTATTTGGTTGGCCACAAAAGGGCAACAAAATTGGGCATGCAAATCCAGGTGTGTGTTTCTCAAAAGTCCTGAAGACTTTTCGGTCCCGAAAAGCTATTTTATGTGCAAGCCATTTACCAACATATACCTTCAACTGTCTTTCGTTTTGAAAGCTAAGCAATAAAATCTTAAGTTGTCGAGAAACTGTGCATTGGTTTTCGGGCTCGGCTTCACCTCGGTGAACATTGAAGGTCTCGGGGAAACAAAACTCACTGTTTCCCTTGAGGCCAGTCATTAAGTGCTTATTAACGTATGGGTTCGATTCCTCGCCGGCGAACCATATTTGTGTGATCGTATGTTATTTCGTGTATTTATACGTTTATTTGTTGACCTCGGCCGACCAAAAACCGCCCAACCGGAAAGGGTCAGTTGACAGTTAACCACTTCATCACCCAGGCTGAAAAAATATTCGCGTGAAAGATTTCCCTTAACCTACCCCACTGAACAAAATTAACGGCTGATCAACATTTGATAACATAACTGACATTGGTCAGATTTTAACTACTATCTTGAAACGTTTGACAGTTGGCGTCAGCATGGAAGTGAGATTCGTACCGACTGCCTCCAGAGGTTTTCTTCTCTCGCCGCTCCGCGACTCGCTTTTGCCGCTTCGCGGCTCGATTAAGGAGAAAGAAAGAAAGAAAAACATTGTGGGTTCTCCAAATTATGTCCCACATAATTTATTATTAGGAACGAATGAGAACATTTTTTTCGTTATCCCTACAGGTCGACATAGACGTGTTGGAGGTGTTCAGTGTGGCAAAGGAAGTCTTTCAGCATCGTTTACACAGTCCAGGTGTCAGCCTTGAAGAGACGTTTGGTAAAGCTGTTCAAAGGGCATATCAACGCTGGTTAGAGTTCCTACATGTCCAGGATGACGTTTTACTTGAGATAAATCAAAAGCATCAAAAGAAACAGTGGGAGAATGAATTTCATTTTAATACATTTGTTGCAAAGAAAATATTACTTCCACTTTCTTCAGGTGGAACGTGTCTGGTCAATAGTGACCACCAGCCTGCTTTAAAAAAAAGTGGGGAACATGGAAAAGGGAAGTTACCTGTATTACTGCCAGAAGAATGTGGCTGGAAGGGACTGGGAATGGGTAAGAAAAATTTTGCTATTATCGAGTAATACAATAATTTTACGTGGATACCTTTTTAGCTTGAAATCCAAGGCATTGTAATCATGACGTAAAAACACTGGAAATGCCGTCACGAATGAGACATGACCTTGACACAACAACGTCAACACGAGCACCAGAAGTCGGGTCTAGACTACTATGCACGCCATCGCATCATTTGACGATGTGTTGTGTTTGCTAAATCTATCTATAAGGAGGTGCAACAAGACTGTCATGATTTCCAAGTTATTGTGAGCTCAGAAGCCTATACATGTTATAAGTGCTAAGCAGAAAGTGTTTATGGCATAAGCAAATACTACACAGTCTCTAAACTTGACACTAAACTATGCCTAAGGTCGCAGACTTTGACCGGAGACGCACGATGGACAAACACAACGGGAGGTTCAAGTCCGCCAAGACTGAAGCTCTGGAAGTGACTATTTTGTTGACCATTTCTTATAGATGTTCTTCACTTTTTCGCAGCACCGGTCTTTCCCCTCACTCTTGAGTATATGGGACAGCACGGTGTCCTCTTTGAAATGCTGCACAACTGTAGAGCGCGGTGGCATCTTGGGAAGCGGACGAAAAAGTATTCAATGGCCTGAGAGGAGTTGGACAGGTGTTCCACTGCCGCCTTGAACCAGATATGAAGGTTGCGACTTTACTCCCCTCCTCGTCAACGTTATCCTCAAAGTGCTTCAGCTGTCAGACCTGATTTGTTTGGTACCGCAGGAAGTCGGAGATCTTTTTGGCTTTAGCGTGCTGTACCGCATACTTCCTCAGGTGGCTGTCCTCGCGCATTTTTGCTCTTACTTCGTGTTTTGTGAGAAGTCGGCCAGCTTCAATCTCTTCTCTAAAGACACTATCAATGACCACTTTGTCAGCCGCGTCGAGCTGTGTCTTGGGACATTTCTCAGAGCCAGTAAGACCATAAATAACATGCTTTCCAGGAAGTCCCAGCCCCTCTACAAGGGGGAGGTCATCGTCGCTCTCCGACACTCTCCGAACTGCCAGTTGTTGGCCGTAACGCTGCACTTTTGCTGGGCTTTTGGTCATCAGCGGCACTTTGGCATTCCTCTGTTGGCACGGCCTCGTCGATGATGTTTCGCATAAGGGCATGGGCAGCGCTGGCTCGCTTGGTGTTTACTTTCAGCACATAGTTTTTATCCGCGGTGGACTCTTTGTGCTTTATATGCGAATTGATGGTTCTTTTTTTTCGTTGGTGACATTTCGGCGGCGCTTGAAGAAAATAACTTGCGGATTTTGGTGGCCGTGACCGTCACGTCATGTCGCATGCCTGCCCTTCTAAAAGCCTTTCCAACGCGTCGGCCGATGGTTCCTTTCCGGAAGCCGTGCCCATCATCCTTTATGAATACATAATCTACGCCACTGGCGACGAAACAGGGACGAAGGTGCCTCACGTAAAGCTTTATGTAAGCATACAGGCGCTCATCCATAACAATCACCGCTGGACCTTGATGTCGAGTGGTCTTGTGCTCATCGACAATTAATGTCCAACGCCTCTTAGACTCGGTAAATTCCGCCTGCTCAAAACGTACAATTTTCGCGTTCTCCAACGGCCCCGGTCTTGATCCGTTTTCGTACATCGCCGTCACTAAAAGGTAATCTCTTACACAAATAAACTCATTCTTGGTGAGGAGGCGATGGTTTATTGCCTCGCCCAAAAGCTTAATGGCGGTCTTTTCCAGCTGAGATCCCTCGAACTGCCTGATATCCTCCGCATTGATCTTAGTGATGCTGTCATTTACTTTCCTGGTGGTCGTCTGGTTGGCCGTTCTTCTATGGATTGTAGCGCGGCAGTCCGGCAAACGAGTGTTTAAGCGGATGATGGCTTCCTTGTCATCTTCAGTGAGCAGGCCCTTCTGATAAAACAAATTTTTATGGATGAACGTAATGAAAAGCTCGAGACTTCTTATGTAAACTTTAAGGGTGCTGCCCGTCAACTCTTTGTTGGTCAGTTTGGGGCCAGCGAACTTGTCCCAAAAGTCTAACCCGTCATTCCTCACAAGGCAACTCAGATCGTCTCTTTGAGGGTCGATGGTGTCCAGGATGATATTCACTTGCCGCGTCTGTATTAAGGCTTGCTCTTCCGAGTGGCACCCTCCTTCGACAAGCATAAGGTACCTGAAGAAGGTGGAAACAAAGTGCCCCCTTGTGGTTGCATCCCTGTCCTTAAGTTGCCGATAGAAATCCGCCCACTTCATGCCGCCTTCAGGCTGAGGCTCCGCTTTATCGCCATAATCATCAGTAGATTCTTCGAGGGAGTCATCAGAATCATCATCATATTTTACCTCAGCTGAGATTTGGCTGCTGGTATCTGACTCCACCTCTACTTTCCTTTCTCTGGGGGTTTGGGGCACGGTTCCTCGGACGACGATGCTGCCTGGTTGTCGTTGCTGCTGCTCTTCTTGACGACTAGTTTTGTTAATTACAAATTATGATCTAAAATCTACATAAATTATAAACCAAAGACTATACTTGAGTTTGCTAACGACTACCACTTAGCATGTACAGGCAAAAAAAATTCAATAATATTTCCACCGCGACATTTAAGACAGATTACTTTAAAGAAACAAATTATCGCAATCAAAAACGTTAAAAACTCTATTCAAATAAAGCGACTAAAACGAGTCAATAGATTGATTCCTTAAATTCCCTTGGTAAGCTGTTCCATATTAAGATTCAACTAAAGAAATTTTCACGGAAAACATTTGAACGAGAAAGATTTGTCTTAAAATGCAACCCTGAGCACGCACGGCGCGTTTGACCTTCAAGGAAAAAGAGAAATAATATTTGAACTCCCGAGGTAGTTCTATATGCCCGTAAAAGCGTTCATAAAAGAAAATTAGGTCAAGATACTCTAGCCAGTAATTTGGTGGCAATAACTTAGTTTGACTAAGCGATCCCCACAGGATAAATAACAATTCCTTAACATCAAACGCGTAGCTCTCCTCTGAATGTTTTCAACCAGGAGTAAGTTGCCGATGACTGATTGCGGTTCCCAAAACTGAGAGCAAAAACAAATGTGTGGGCGCACTAAGGAACAGTGAAGTCGCAAAAGCGCAACACTTCCAACATACCTGCGTAGTTGCTTTCAAGACAGCCTAGCATCTTTAATATTTGCTTTAGCGACAATCATTACTATGCGAGCCTTCCAAGAGGTGTCATTTCAAATCACAATACCTAGATCCCTTTCGGATATGACAACCTCTACATTAATACCACTATAAGGACGAACTGGGCTAAGGCGCTTCCTAGATATACGCAAGTTACTGCAAATATAATTCTCAAGCTCATTAATAATTCGTAAGGTTATTAGATAATCGGAGTGCCCCATTTTGGTCAAGTGCATGTTTCTCATACCCAATAAAACTACAGATCAAGAAAGGCCCGAGTTAAAAAACTGATCAGAAGACACTAATCAAGACAAAATCAAATGACGAACTCAGCTGGAATATTGCTACATCGAAAAAGCTAACCAAAAAGATCGCTTCTGGAATCGGTACCATGAAACGTGTTAGGCACCTGGTTCCTCAGACGACGACGTGAAATCACCAAATTTGAGGTTTTGACGACGATATAAGCATGCAACGTTAACAGAGAACCTGTCGTTCTCTATTTTCACTCTGCAACCGCTCGTACCAATTTACTTTCAGGATACTTCGCCCATATTGTAGGACGTGAACGAGACTAAATAATCGCGAAAGACTTATGATAGAACCATGTTATATTTCAGGGTGACGTTTTCGTCGACCGTCGTTAAGTTGAACTCCCCAACGCAAGCAACCAGGAGTGTCGGTCAGTGAATTGTGGCTGATCAGCTAACACTGAACTCTCTTTGGAGATTTTATTGCTGCTGTTCAAAGAACAGAAATGTTAAGAAAGGATTCTTGGAGGGATCCAGCACATGAACATAATAATTAACTTATGCTGATGTAGACGGCGAGCAGTCTACCTTTTGCTCCAAAATCATTGAAGCGAACCAGTACTTTCAAAATGGCTGAAGGTGCGAGTCGTAATATACCGCAGACGTTATGCAGAGGAACGCAAACCTTCTTGCTAAAATCCGTGCTGCACGTGCAGCACCATTATTCAAGAGGTAGTGTGGCGCAGTGGTTAGGGCGCTTGCCTCGAGATCCGGAGATCCTGGGTTTCTCAGCTGCACTTGTAAATAGCCAACTGGTTTGCCTCCGGCCAGTCGGGATTCTTAACAGTTGTTGTTGTTGCTGTTCTGTTCCGTCGTTTCGTTGTGTTTCATTGGCCCTGAAAAGCACCTATGGGGAGCGGTCAATTAAGAAACAAAGTAAATAAATATTTATGCTGCCTCTTTTAACCAATGATATTCTTGTTTTGTTATGTGGTCGGCAACCTGCACGACATTATTTCGATTTCGCGGCTCGGTAAATATCTGCTACTAGCCACCTCCACCCTTGTGATTGCTAATTATTAAAAAAATGAACCACGGATATCAGATTTCCTTCTTTTTCATTGGCTCGTCGGACACATACCTGCTGTACCTGTTAATATGGTCAAGGAACGCGTCAGCCATAAAGCGAGATGAAAACATTTTTCCCATTTTGTGCCACATAAAATCAACATAGAAGAGTTGTTGGAGTTTTTCATAAAACAATTATCCCAAAAGGGCTTGCTGGATATATAATGATTATATCGCGTCCTCGTAGAATAATTGTTAATCTGTTAATGATCATTCACAAAGCGCCAAGTGAATCAAATGTACGAGTGCTTTTAGTTACCTGATTCATTTGAAGGTTTTGGCAATTGAGAGACGTATCTGGAAATCACAAAGGCTGTTCTGTGGGAGTACTTCCGTCATTGCTTCCTGTTTGCAAGTCAAAGGAACGAAACTGACGAAAACGACATCTCATAAAAGTCAACTTTCTCAGCGGAGAGCAGATTAGTCGCGTGAGTTGAATCAGACCCATCCTGTATTCGTTATGAATGACGAAATAGATGCATGGGTTTATTGCACTGTTTGCATGTCCGACAAACAGACAATAAAACATTATAGTATCAGGGACATCGCAATGCACGTATTTCTCACTGAAGAAATTCAAGAAAAAGATTACGTGGTATGGCAGCCAACAAGCTGCGAAAAGGCTGACGATGATTATGAGCAGTTTCAGGAGTTTCTTTCTCGCTTGTGAATGAGGACGCTGTCCGCGGTGCATTTCGGTCGCAGCCTGTCCAGGAATACTGCGATGCCAAACTTTGAAGACTATGCAAGAATAAAGTACTGTTATGATTACCAGCGGTAGGGCGTAGAGCACTGTAAATTGGATGATGGTATAATCACTGCCGGTCATGCGAAGCGGCGGCCATTCTTCGTTGCAATAGAAATCACCATCGTATTCTATCATTTTGTTCGCGTAAAGCAGTGGAGAGCACATGAAGGCAGATATGATCCAAATGGGAACGATGACAAAGCGTGGCCGTTTCAGTAAAGTCACATGTTTCAAAGGAAACCGGACCACCAAGAATCGATCGACCGATATCACCGTTAGTGATAGTATTGAACTAGCGATGGATACATCTTGAATGTAGCCAACCAGCTTACATATCAGAGTTCCAATCAACCCTCCAACAATCACCGCATAACTGTTTGTCAGCTGGACTTTTAGTTTGTAAGGCATGTGAAAGACTGTTATCAGCAGATCTGCCACCGCCATGTTCACAATCAAGTAATGAGTTAAAGTTCGCATGTTACGATTTTTGCGTACAATCCACACGACCGTGCTGTTGCCGAACAAGGATACAAGCATTGCCACCACATACAGCGTCGTTCTTGTGTAACGTTTGACTTGTGTATATTCTTCCTCCTCAGGGCAGTCAAATGTAGGATCATCCCCACCGAATAAGCTCCCGTTGAGATCCATTATTGATCAAGTCTTCCAGACGGTCACATCTTGAACGATCTGGCATCAAAAGTTGACATTGTTATGTGCTTCTGCTCATTAATTAAACAGAAGCAAAAAGTAACCTTACTTTTCTTGATACCATTAAGAGAAAAGGAAAGAAAAAACTATTATTTGAAATGGGGACCGGGAAAAGGGGAATATCATGTTTAAGAAAAGGCGAATCACCAGAACGTATGGGGAATATTTAAAACCAGCAAATTCTAAAACTTTCGTTATAAAAATCTGCGATAAAATAGTTTTAAACATACTAAGGACTAAAAAGCTTTTTAAAAGTTTAAAAACGACGACATTTGGGCGCTACCTAACGTCATTGTGAAGTCAAATGAAAAAAAAAATGATTATAAATACTTGAGGCACATTTGTTACAAAAATGGATTACAAGTTAAACAAAAAGCTCAGCACAAACGGAATCTGCTTGAGTATTTAAAGAAGGCTTGAGGTTTCTAATGAGTAGCATGTCCAAAACCAAACAATCGATTTCTTTTGCTCAGCAATGCGAAGTGGTCTGCCAAAGATAATCTGCACTGCACAGATCACATGAAGCGAGGATACCTAAACTTCGAGCCAGGATTCGAGCTAGGATCCGAGCCGGGATTCGAGCTAGGACCCGAGCCAGGATTCCAGCCAGGATTCGAGCTAAGATGAGCTTTCTCCGCTATTTATTCTCGAATCTATCGGTTAGGTTAGGTCTCGAATCGGTTAGGTTAGGTCTAGTTAGGTTACTAGTCTAGTTTGGTCTAGTTAGGGTTAGGGTAGGTCTCGATTAGGTTAGGTTAGGTCTCGGTTAGGTCTCGAATCCTGGCTCGGATCCTACCTCGGATCCCGGCTCGGTTACGGTTAGGTTAGGGTTAGGGTTAGGGTTAGGGTTAGGGTTGGGTTTAGGGTTAGGGTTAGGGTTAGCATATCATCCTCTTTCCTTTGTCTTTGTCTCTTTCAAGCTGAATTTTATATATCGAAAGTGGCCTATTGCGTGAGAGCAAATTGACGTTTGGTTTTGGAAATGCCCTTCATTCGATTGATAGAAAACTCAAGCCTTCCTTAAATACTCAAGGATATTCCATTCGTGCTAAGCTTTTTGTTTAACTCTTAACATTATTTTATCTATTGTATCAATGTTTTCACAAGTAACTGTCAACTTTATTGTCAATTTTTCACTCGTGAATTTGCGCGGTCTGGAATCTTTATGAGACCTTATGAGATATAAGGCGAGATTGCTGCCATCATTTCGTTAGCGAACGGGACTTTGGGCGTGATGCCCAACGAGTTTGCCAAGCAGAAAGGTCTCTGATGAGTACCTTGGTCGGGATGAAACGAGCCTCGTAAGACTAACCACGAACAATGTATTTTCACAAGTAACTGTCAACTTTATAGTGTGTTTAGTATTTATAATCAATTTCCAATTTTTAGTACGAAGAACTGTTATGTTTAGAATGGGACATCATCCGTCAAGTATTACTAAGCAACAAAACATTTCCTGATCAAAAATTCCGGTGTTAGATGTCAATATTCCAAAGGGTCGGACACAATGTGATGCCTTACTTGACGCAAAAGAGGTTTAAAATTCTACAAATTCTTTGTTAGACCACGCATAGTGGTGGGTAAGTATCTCGAAATATTTCATCTAGGGGTAGGTGAGTCAAGTGGTCTCTTGAGACCAAACTGGGAAATGTCGCTGACCTACTCCCCTAAAGAAAATCTGTGGTCGATATCCGAAATCGTCGACGGCGAGAGAAGGGTAAGTCGCGTGTCCCGTTCTTAGCGGATCAGTCCGCCATTTTGATGTTACTTTGCTGTGGAAGTTCACATTGTACGGACAGACGTACGGGCTGCACAACAATTTTGTGAAAGGTAAAGAATTTTCGCTACGTCTGAAAGGGAAGTTTTGGTCTATTTTGTGGCATCTATTTTATCTGGAGGGAATCTACCTGCCTACTTTACAACAACAAGCACGTTTATGGCATTTAATTAAATTACTACATGAGTCATGGTTTATTCAAATGTGCCTTTGTCGCTTTTATTTTCCTTTGCTTTTAATATTGGCAAATGATGTTGAAGCAAATCCCGTTGATCAGCGCTCCGGACCAAGGCCACTTCCCTTTTTCATCGTACGTGCTCGTACGTGCAAGACTTTGCACTAACCGTTCGGTACAGCTCGTTACCTTTTTGAGTGAATAATGATGTTAGGATAGCGTCGAAACGTCGTCGTTTTTGAATTTTAAATGTTTAAAAAAATGTTATCGCAGTTTTTTTTTTTATTTTCAAAATCACTTCTTTTACGTTAAACCCGAAAATGGGGTTTCTTTAAATGGTTCAGTTTAAATAACAATAGATCCTTTGCATAAATGGCGCCCAAATTTGAATAACAATACTTGATACATCCTTAGCCTCACATTCATGAGAAAAATCCTTTGTCTTGAAACATAAAAACGAGGCTAAGGATGTATCAAGTATTGTTAATCAAATTTGGGCGCCATTTATGCAATGTGTCTATGAGCTATATGAGCTAAGGTGAATCAAAAGAAGATTTTACGTTGAAACGTCAAACTGTTAAATCAATCCTTTTTCGCGAGACAATGTAGCACAATATAAATAGAAAAAATAAATGAACCTCTACTGAAGTAACTACCTGACCCCTTTGCGGAGGGCAACACCAATAAGCACAAGCACAACGGTTTGCACGCCATCTTGAATCTTACTTGATCTTCGCCGACGTTACTGCGCTTGCGTATACCACTCATCCTTGTGCTTATCGCATAAGTGAGAACCAGGTTTTAAAGGAGTTCGACTGGCAGAAAGTTCTCCAAAGAAAATCGACTGAGGGTACAGAAAATTAATGAAAAACTGCAATCATCGAACTACCTCATTCTCTCTTTTGCCATTGGCAAATCAGTTGTGTTCAATGTAAGATAGTTTTGTATTTTAATTTCGTGCTCAGTCGTTACCTTGAAAATGTTGCGATTTCCTTCAACTGAAACAAGTACAGTACTAGGCAGCAACAGGAGCTCCCATACTTGGCCTAGGAATCAACCTTATCCGGAGTAGATATATTTATATAACGCCTCCCTTGGAACGTTCAGCACGCCAACTGTTGTAAAGGCCAATCTTCCTTCGGGGATCCACAACGTCCACTGTTGTAAAAGCCAATCAAAACAAAGCTGTCTCAGCATCAAGGGAAATATGATACTTTTCGCGGGAAAAAACTGTTCCAGGAGCCCATTACCCGGAACCTCCAGCTTCCATATTAACCCTCTGAGTCAACCCTGTCCCGTATCTTTCTATTTTTAGAAGCACCTCGCAGGGAAGCTTTACTGGGTGTTTTCACAATAGCCAATCATAAGAGACCTATGGTCAGCCATTTATTATGTCACTTACGTATGTGACGTATGTGAACCACTTCACGCATGTTCTCAGTCACATACGTCAAAATGTAGTAGTTGTCCGGGTAATGGGCTCCTGACTGTTCGTAAAAATAAATTTACTCGGGAAAAGGTTGACTCAAGGAATTAATGGAGATAGAGATTCCTGTTGATGAGCTCCTGGCAGCAACACGAAAGGGTGGGCAGGGATACGGAGGTGAGGGTATAGGTAACAGTGCACTCTAAGAACATAGAAATACATAATAGGAAGGTTAACCAAGAGTGAATTAGATGAGGTGGTTGATCTATCACTTTGGGGCCTTGCCCCAGCACAGTCACAAAGGGCCGCCAATTTTAACCAATCATAAGAAGGCATGTCACGCTTGACTGCTTCTGTCGTGTTTTTTTTCAGGTACATGACAACTGATTTTCGTGGGAACGGGTATTCTAAAAATAGACACATTTGTGACTATGCTGGGGGGGGGGGGGGGGGACACAAGACTTATCTTATTCACTCTTGGTTTAAACAAAGACAACGGCAACGTCAAAATAGATATTACTCCAAGTATAATTTAACGCCATGACGACTATTTCGCGATTATTCCATCTTGTTCACCTTGCAACTGCAACTGCAACTGCAACTGGATGCATGGGTACGAAAGGTTTCACGTTGTTGTTTTGTGGAGTACGGCAGAGAAATGCAAGAAAATTTATGCTGCACGTGTAGCAGGTAGTTATCCTTTCTTAAGCAATACTTGCTTTTTCAGTGGAGTTGTCATTGCCGTAACCGTCGTCTTTGCTTAAACTCCCTAATAATTTCAACACGACTTCCCATCAGAGCATTCTTGTTGCATGCAGACAAGTCTTGTCTCTCGAGACGAGAACTGCAAAGAAATGTATCAAAATATATAAAACGCACGTGGAGGGCGTTCAGAACTATTGTTTTTGCTAATTAGACTAAACGTATTGTTGTGTGGGGTTCTCGTAGCCGTCGTCGTCGTCGTTGCTTTTAAGGGCCCTAAATGATGCCATTGAACGACGGAAACGAATTAGGTAACATAAATAAGTGAAACAAAAAAGAACAT
>NC_090874.1:59877728-59880815 GCF_036669935.1 Montipora foliosa
ATGTCCGAGAAAAAAATCCGAATTTGTTCACTTGTTATTTAGACATCAACTTCAGCGATAAGGCCTTAAAAATCTTTTTTTGGGCTTTGGTAATTTCAGCCACCAGGATGAACGTTTAAACTTTGCCTATAATCAGGATATTAAACAAATCAATGTTCTATTCCAAAAACGAATTAATTTACATTAGAACTTGTAAGTTTGGTCCGGAAGGAGACTATTTTACAAGACCGGAACATTCAGCAAAGAAGCCCTGAAGCATAAATAGGCTAAGAAGTTGTGATATGAATCCCTTTATTGCGACCGACTAATTGAAGAACCGAATCTGAAAACCATATTTTCATAAAGGGTAATGCGCTGATGAACTCGAAACTTCAACATCCTTTCCTCCAGGGCAAAGCCCCAGCATTTGATCCTTTGAAGATTGGATTGTTGAAATTCCCGCCCCCTCGGGCATAAATTCTAAGAAGTATGAAGTAATGAAATAAGCACTGATTTTTTTTTATGGGGGGGGGGGGGGGGGGGGGGGAGGGAGGGGGAGGGGGGGAGGGGGAGCGGGGGATACAATTATTTTATTTTACGAGACCGAAATACATTGAACGATGAACTCTTTTGGGACATAAAATTGAAATGAATTAAGTTCATTACAATCTTATTTGTATGCACGCGTTTGAAGATGATAAAAGAAAGCTATAGATATTAAATTTAACTGCAAAACTATACTCCGCGGTAAATATACTATGTCAAATTCTAGCAACAAATAAAACGATTAAATAAAATGCTTGCTGTGGATTGGATGTAATATATTGTTGCAAAAAATTAAATTTGGTTCCCTGATATAATAATCATTAGTCTTCGCAAAAAGGTTCTGAGTTTGTCTTCAGAAGTACGAAGTGCTCGCAGAATCTCACCTGCTTTCGATGGTTCTCTTCAGTAACGTAACCATTTAATGACGAATCCTTCCTAAAGACTTCTACACTTCTTCTTTGCCGCTCTTCTAGCCTTCGTCAGTCAGGTGCGACATGATATTAGACCGTGAATTCCATCGAATTCTACAGCCGCAATAAAGCTCGCCTTGCACTTTTTGTAGCACACTGAGAATGAACGCTTTACGCTGTTTGTTCAGTTTGGCGGCAAATGAAAACACACACAGGTGTAAAAATAATTAAAACTTATTAAATCATCCCGGCAATTTTTTAGTTGCTATGGAATTGGTCTCATAGATCAAAGAAAAGCGACTACCCACCCAACCAATGCGCACAATCGTTTTAACTATTTAAACGTCTGACTGCGTGGCCACTGATGGATTTTTATTACTCTCTCTGTTTAACGGCGCAGTCTTCTTCGTGTAATTAAATATCCATTGCAGTGACTTCATGACGAGTCAGTTCCGCACTACAATGGCATAATTTTCTGCTCCACACCGTTGGGGGAATTTTATTGTCAATTCCTGCTATGTTATGCCCAATTTTATATTGATTTTGAACGCGGTCATGAGATGCAAGACACTGAGAGGGCGATAGCGGCGGTGTTACAGACACCGAAAAAGTCGGCGCGTTTAACAAAGCGTGTAATCCTCCGACCGACTATTTACTGAAGCAATGCCATGGCCTTTGGCCAATCAATCAATCAGAGTGAGTCCAAGGAAATTTATGTTTCTGACCTATTAATTTAACTAGTAAGCGTACACCTGCCAGTTTTAGTAACTCCACAGGTAGAACAATAGCACCTTTTGTAATTAAAAATTATACAGAAGCTCCGGCGGTTCAAAAACCACCGAGGTAAAAATATCAGTATTATAATAGGTTAACTTCCGTTCTCCTAACCTTCAAATATGAGATCAATTCACGCTCTTTTGGGCCATGGTTTTTTTCGGTTGAAGTTCTGGTATTTAATGATGATGGAGCCAATTTACCACAATTTAAATCTTGGCAAAATGATAGAGGTTGTGTCTACTTCTGTTTCAATTGAGTGTCGTAAAACCAAAATCAAAGTAATTACTTTGGCCAATCAAAAACGACGGAGGCAAGCCAGTAAACCAATCAAAACTCGAAATAATTACACGTAGCCTACACAAAGCCCGGGAAAATGTGCACGCGTGAGCCACGATTGGTTTTGGTTTCACTTCTGATTGGTTGAAAAAATGGCGCGAGAACTTTGAACCAATCACTAAGTGAAGAAATCATAAACCAAAGCAATTCGCTAATTACTTTCGACACTCAATTGAAAAAGCGCTCTATCCTAATTAGTAGATCTCTTCTCAGTTCTGCTCGGCTGCAAGATCTTGGGACTCATGCAGACAACGAGATCGTTTTAATCATTCCACTGAAGATGTAACATTTGCCTTTTGCTCTGTCTCACATCCTTTTGCCTAAGTTCTTTGGGATAACTCGTGCACACATTATTTGCAAAGTTAAGATATCTGAGTTTCCGGTGTTGTGGTCTCGCGTCATAACCTTTTTTTTTTTATTTTGTCCGTGTGGGATCGTGAGTCTCACTGAATTTACATTGCGCACACATGTATGCCAAACCAAATATAGAAATGTGTTTAGCAAGAGTAAATTAGATTAGAGTGTTGTTATGGCATGGGTGGGCTACCCAGCACAGTCTCAAATAAGTCTATTTTTAGCATACTCGTTCCCCGCGGAATCAGTTGCCATAGACCGACTAAATAGCGCTAAATGGCAGTCCAAAAAAAACTTTCTTTTGTCTGTGTGCTATGTAGACCCACTAGCCTCGTTAGAACGGACAAAATGACAAAAGAAATGTTACTTTAGAACGAGTCTAGTTGGTCTGATGAGCACATAAACAAAAGAATAATTTTTAGGCCGCCATTTATGCATTTGGTCTATGTCCCTGAAAAAAAGCACGGCAGAAGCAGTCACGCGTGACATGGCTTCTTCTGATTGGTTAAAATGTGCGGCCCTTTGTTTGTTTCGTGCGCAAAGTGTACCTAAAAAGCCTGAATCCATTTGTGACTGTGTTGGGGGCCAGGCCACGCGCAAAGTGATAGACTCAACACTCTATCTAATTCATTCTTGATTTCAGATAGCATAATTTAGAGCATCAGGGACGGTCTGTATGATTGAA
>NC_090874.1:59885315-59895315 GCF_036669935.1 Montipora foliosa
CAGTCTCTAAACTTGAACACTAAACTATTCCTAAGATCGCAGACTTTGACCGGAGACGCACGATGGAAAGCAGAACAACAGCGGGATGAAGGTTCAAGTCCGCCAAACTGAAGCTCTGGAAGATGGACAATTTAGTGTTGACCATAAAGTGCATCTATCATAGATGTTTCTTCACTTTTTCGCAGAACCGGTCCCTTTCCCCTCACTCTTGATTATATTGGACAGCACGGTGGTCCTCTTTGAAATGCTGCACAACTGTAAGCGCGGTGGCATCGTGGAAGCGGAACGAAAAAGTATTCAATGGGTCCTGACGAGGAGTTGACAGGTGTGCCACTGCCGCCTTGAACCAGATATGAAGGTTGCGAACTTGACTCTCCCTCTCACTCGTCAACGTTATCCTCAAGGTGCTTCAGCTGTCAGACCTGAATTTGTTTTGGTACCGCAGGAAAGTCGGAGATCTTTGTGTGGCTTTAGGCGTGCTGTACCGCAGACTTCCTCAGGTGGCTGTTCCTCCAGCGGCATGTGGTGGTTTTTGCGTCTTACTTCGTGAGAATTTTGTGAGGCAGAGTACGCCAGCTGTCAACTTCAATCTCTTCTTCTCTAAGACACTAAATCCATTGACCACTTTGTCAGCCGCGTCGAGCTGTGTCGTGGACATTTCTCAGAACTAAAAGCCAGTAAGACGGCAGAAATAACATGCTTTCCAGGGAGACAGAAGTCCACCATCCCCTCTACAAGGGGTAGGGGAGCATCGGCGCTCTATACCGGACCTCTCCGAACTGCCAGTTGTTGCGAGTACAGCGCACTTTTGCGGCTGGGAATACTTTTGGTCAATCAGCGCACTTCTGGCAATCGCGGGTCTGTTGGCACGGCCACATGACTACGATGATGTTTCGAAAGGGGCAGTGGGAAGGGCAGTGCAGCGCTGGGCTCGCGTTGGTGTTTACTTTCAGGCACATAGTTTTTATCCGCGGGTGGACTCCTTGTGTGCTTGTGGATATGCGAATTGATGGTTCTTTGTTTTTCGTTGTGACATTTCGCGGCGGCTTCTTGAATGCAAAAAGCGGTGTGGCGGCTTTGCGTGCCAGTGCGACCGTCACGGCATGTCGCATGCCCTCCAATCTAACAGCCTTTCCAACGCGTCGGCCGATGGTTCCTTTCCGGAAGCCGTGCCATCCACAGCCTTTATGAATACCTAATCTACGCCACTGGCGACGAAACGGACGTAGGGGGCCTCAACGGTAGAAGCTTTATGTAAGCATACAGGCGCTCATCCATAACAATCAGCCGGGAAAGAAAGCTGGACCTTGATGTCGAGTGGTCCTATGTTCTCAGCGACATTAATGTCCCACGCCTCTTAGAATCTTAGAATTTCGCCTGCTGCACAACGTACAGGCGTTTCGCGTTCCTCCAACGACCCCGTCTTGATCCGTTTTCGTACATCGCCGTCTACATAAAAGGTAATCTCCTTACAGCAACTACGGAGGAAGCCCTCATTCTTTGGTTGAGGAGTCGATGGTTTAATTTGCCCTCGCCCAAAAGCTTAATGGCGGTCACCTTTTCCAGCTGAGATCCCTCGAACTGCCTTATATCCTCCGCATTGATCTTAGTGATGCTGTCATTTACTTTCCTGGTGGTCGTCTGGTTGGCCGTTCTTTCTATGGATTGTAGCGCGGCCAGTCCGGCAAACGAGTGTTAAGCGGATGATGGCTTCCTTGTCATCTTCAGTGAGCAGGCCCTTCTGATAAACCAAATTTTTATGGATGAACGTAATGAAAAGCTCGAGACTTCTTATGTAAACTTTAAAGGGTGCTGCCCGTCAACTCTTTGGTTGTCAGTTTGGGGCCAGCGAACTTGTCCCAAAAGTCTAACCCGTCCTTCCTCACAAGGCAACTTCAGATCGTCTCTTTGAGGTTCCGATGGTGGATCCAGGATGATATTCACCGGATTGCCGCTTCTGTATTATGGCTTGCTCTTCCGAGTTGCAAGCCTCCTATCGACAAGCATAAGGTACGAATCAAGGGGGTTGGAACTAAAGTGCCCCCTTGTGGTATAGCATCCGCTGTCGCTTAAGTTGCGGCATAGAAATCGCGCCCCTTACAAAATATGCCGCGCCTTCAGGCTGATGCTGCCGCTTTACTCTCCATAATCTGCAGTATAGTTTCTGTCGAGGGAGTCATCAGAATCATCATCATATTATACCGAAGTCAGCTGAGATATTGTCTGCTGGATACTGTACGTCCACCTCTCACTTTTTCCTTTCTCTCGGGTAAGGTGTGGAGATCGGCAAGCGTTTTGCCTCTACTAACGACTATGCTGCCTGGTTGTCGTTAGACTCTGAGCTGTGGGCATCATTCGGAGTATACACGAACAGGACTAGAATTTGTTAATTCTAGCAAAATTATGATCTAAGAAGCTGAAGGCGAAGAAGACCTGACCAGCTTCATAAAACACAGACATATGACCACATGATTCAGGATTTTGCTGATAAACGGAGACTAGCGCACAAATAGGGACAATCGTTAACAAAAAAGTCAAAGACACTATCAGTATATTCCAAACCGCCCATTGTTATAGCAGTAATATCACTAAAGAAACAATTCTTCGAGCACATCAAAAACGTTAAAAACTCTACTTCAAAACGAATAAAGCGACATAAACGAGTCAGATAGATTGATTCCTTAATTCCCTTGGGTAATCGGTTCCATATATAGATATCAACTAAAGAAGTTTTTCTCACTGAATCCATTTGAACGAAGAAAGTGATTTGTACTTCAAAACAAGCACAGCTGAAGCGACGCACGGCGTCGTTCTGACCTTCAAAGGAACAAGAGAAATAATCTTGGACCTCCCCGGAGGTAGTTCCGCTATATGCCCGTACAAGCGTTCATAAAAGAAAATTAGGTCAAGATACTCTAGCCTTAATTTGGTGGCAATAACTTAGTTTTGACTACAGCGATCCCCACAGGATAAATAACAATTGTCCTTAACATCACGCGGTAGCGCTCCCTCTGACATGTTTTCACCAGGAGTAAGTGTGTCCCGATGACGGATTGCGGTTCCAAGAAACTAGAGAGTGGCAAAAAACAATGTGGTGGATAAAGCGCACAAACTAGAAACAGTGAAGTCTGCAAAAAGAACGAGACAACACCGCATTCCAACAGTACCTCGCGAAGGTGGTGTCAGGTGATCAACGACAGCCTAGCATCTTTAAATAGTTTGCTATTAGCGTCGCAATCATGTACTATGCGGAAGCATATCACAAGGGAGTGTCCATTTCAAGATCACAATACCTAGATCCCCTTTCCTGGATGGATGTGGAGAAACACGACCTCTGATACAGTAAAATACCACTATCAGTGTACAGAAACGGGGGCATTAAGGACGAGCAGTCCCTAGGGGGGAATATCTACATGAACCAGAAAAGTTACTGCAATATAAATTCTCAAGCTCATTAATAATTCGTAAGGTTATATATTAATCGGAGTGCCCCATTTTGGTCACGTGCCGCTACCATGTTTTTCTCATACCCAATAAAACTACAGAAGTCAAGAAAGGGGCCCGAATTTAAAAACTGATACAAATGACACTAATGCAAGACCCAATCAAATGACGAACTCACGCTGTTAAAGGAAAATTAGCTACATCCCGAAAAAGCTAAACCACAAAAGATCGCTTTACTGGAATCGGTACATAATGGAAACTTGAGAGTATAGATCACCACCACGATGTGTTTTCCCAAAAAACAAGACGACGACGTGAAATGCACCAAATTTGATGTTTTGACGACGATATAAGCATGCACCGATTAACCAGAACCTGTCGTTTCTCTATTAGATTCACTCTGCAACCGCGCGTACCCATTTACTTCCACTTACTTACTGGGTTCGCCCATATTGTAGGACGTGAACGAGACCGAAATAATCGCGAAAGACTGTATGATAGAACCATGTTATATTTCAGGGTGACGTTTTCGTCGACCGTCGTTAAGTTGACCTCCCCAACGCAAGCCAAACCAGGAGTGTCGGTCAGTGAATTGTGGCTGATCAGCCTAACACTGAACTCTTTGGAGATTTATTGCTGCTGTTCAAAGAACAGAAATGTTAAGAAAGTATTCTGTAGGAATCCAGCACATGAACATAATAATTAACTTTATGCTGATGTAGACGGCGAGCAGTCTACCTTTTGCTCCACAATCATTAGAAGGGCGAACCAGTACTTTCAAAATGGCTGAAGGTGCGAGTCGTAATATACCGCAGACGGTATGCATAGGAACGCACACCTTCTTGCTAAAATCCGTGCTGCACGTGCAGTCACCATATTTCAAGAGGTAGTGTGGGCGCAGTGGTTAGGGGGAGGCGGGCGTTGCCGCCGGAGATCCGGAGATCCTGGGTAAAAAAGTTCTCAGCTGCACTTGTAAACAAATAGCGCAACTTGTTTGCCGAAGGTCCGCTGCCGAGAGTCGGGATTCTAAGAAACAACGGAGTGTTGTTGGGTAGAGGTAATGTCTAGCTAATGTTCTGATATCCTCGATCGTGTATCCGTGTGTGGTTAAGCATTATTGAAGCCCTTACAAGCACCCATATGCGGGTGGGAAGTCGTCAATTAAGAAACAAAGTAAAAAATAAGTTGATGGCTTGCCATCTTTTAGCCAATGATATTCTTGTTGATGTTATGTGGTCGGCAACCTGCACGACATTATTTTCGATTTCGCGGCTCGGTAAATATCTGCTACTAGCCCCCCTCCAACCCTTAGTGAGTTGCTAATTTTAAAAATGAACCCACGGATATCAGATTTCCTGTCTTTTTCATTGGCTCGTCACGGACACATACCTGCTGTACCTGTATAATATGGTCAAGTAACGCGTCAGCCATAAAGCGAGAGTGGGTGGCTAGCGGGAGAGCATTTTTTTCCCGATTTGGACCACATAAAAATCAACATAGAAGAGTTGGGGGTTGAGTTTTCATAAAACCAATTATCCCAAAGTGGCTTGCTGGATATATAATGATTATATCGCGGTCCTTCGATAGAATAATTGTTAATCTGTTAATGATCATTCACAAAGCGCCAAGTGAATCAAGTGTACGAGTGGCTTTTAGTTACCAATAAATTCATTTTGAGAGTTTTGGGCAATTGATCAGGTACGTAATCTGAAATCACAAGCTGTTAACAAACAAAAATTAATGGGAGGACTTCCGTCCGAGTGCTTCCGGTTTGCAAGTCAAAGGAACGAAAGACGAAAAACACAATTCATACAAGTCAACTGTCTCAGCGGAGAAGCAGATTAGTCGCGTGAGTTGAATCAGACCCATCCTGTTTTCGTTGGAATGACCGAAATAGATGCATGGGTTTATTGTACACTGTTTGCATGTCCGACAAACAGCCAATAAAACATATAGTAATCAGTGCCAGAATAAAAAACAGCCATGAGCGTATGTCTCACTGAAGAAATTCAAGAAAAAGAGATTACTTTGTCTGGCAGCCAACAAGCTGCGAAAAGGCTGACGATGATTATGAGCAGTTGTCAGGAGTTTTCTTTCCGCTTGTGAATGAGGGGGTCGCTGTCCAGCGGTGCATTTCGGGTTCGCAGTCCTGTCCAGGAATACTGCGATTCCAAACTTTGAAGACTATGCAAGAATAAAGTACTGTTATGATTACCAGCGGTAAGGGCGTAGCGCACTGTAAATTGGATGATGGTATAATCACTGCCGGGCATGCGAAGCGGCGGCCATTCTTCGTTGCAATAGAAAATAACATCGTATCCTATCATTTTGCTCGCCGTAAATCACTGGGCGAGCACAGATGAAGGCAGATATGATCCAGATGGGAACGATGACAAAGCGTGGCCGTTTCAGTAAAGTCACATGTTTCAAAGGAAACCGGACCACCAAGAATCGATCGACCGATATCACCGTTAGTGATAGTATTGGACTAGCGATGGATACATCGTGAATGAATAGCCAACCAGCTTTACATAATCAGATTTCCAATCAACCCTCCAACAATCACCGCATAAACTGTTTGTCAGCTGGACTTTTAGTTTGTAAGGGCCCATGTGAGAAGACTGTTATCCAGCAGATCTGCCACCGCCATGTTCACAATCAGGTAATGAGTTTAAAAGTTCGCATGTTAGCGATGTTTGCGTACAATCCACACTACCGTGAAACATTGTTGGTCCAGAACAAGGATACAAGCATTTGCCGACCGGGGACACCAAAAAAGCGTGTTTCTTAGAAAATTTAACGTTTGACGTGGGTTGTGTATATGGGAAGATCTTCCTCCGAATCAGGGCAGTCAAATTGTAGAGTAACAATTCCAACCGACAGAGGCAGCGTGTGAGAAAAGCTCCCGTTGAGATCCATTATTGATCAAGTCTTCCAGACGGTCACATCTTGAACGATCTGGCATCAAAAGTTGACATTTGTTTATGTGCTTCTGCTCATTAATTAAACATAAGACAAAAAGAAATCCCTTACTTTTCTTGATACCATTAATAGAAAAGGAAAGAAAAACTATTATTTGAAATGGGGACCGTGAAAAGGGGAATATCATGTTTAAGAAAAGGCGAATCACCAGAACGTATGGGGAATATTTAAAAACAAACCCAAATTCATAAAACTTTCGTTATAAAAATCTGCGATAAATATTTTTACAAACATACTAATGACTAAAAAGCTTTTTAAAAGTTTAAAAACGACGACATTGATTTGGGCGCTACCTAACGTCAATGGTGAAGTCAAAGTGAAAAAAAAAATGATTATACATACTTGAGGCACATTTATAATTACCAAATTGATTACAAGTTACACAAAAAGCTCAGTCCAAACCGAAGTGCTGCTTGAGTATTTAAAGATGGCTTGAGGTTTCTAATGAGTAGCATGTCCAAAACCAAACACGTGATTTTCTTTTGCTCAGCAATGCGAAGTGGTCGGCCAAAGATAATCTGCACTGCACATGATCACATGAAGCGAGGATACCTAAACTTCGAGCCCGGATTCGAGCTAGGATCCGATCCGGGATTCGAAGCTAGGACCCGAGCCAGGATTTCCAGCCCGGATTCGAGCTAAGATGAGCTTTCTCCGCTATTTTATTCTCGAATCTAATCGGTTAGGTTAGGTCCTCGAATCGGTTAGGTTTGTCCTAGTTTAGGTTACTAGTCCGAGTTTGGTCCTAGTTAGGGTTAGGGTAGGTCTCGATTAGGTTATGTTTGAGGATCTCGGATTAGGTCTCTAATCACTGTCTCGGATCCTCACCTCGGATCCCGGCTCGGGTTTATTGGTTAGGCAATAGGGGTTATGGTTAGGGTTAGGATTTAGGGTTGGGTTTTTATGGTTAGGGTTAGGGTTAGCATATCATCCTCTTTCCCCTTTGTCACTGTAATCTCTTTCAAGCTGACTGTTAATATATCAAGAAAGTGGCCTATTGCGTGAGAGCCAAATTGACGTTTTGTTTTGGAAATGCCCTTCATTCGATTGCATAGAAAAACCAAGCCTTCCTTAAATACGTCAAAGGTATTCCATTCGGTTGCTAAGCTTTTTGTTTCACTCTTAACATTATGTTATCACTATTGTATCAATGTTTTCACAAGTAACTGTCAACTTTATTGTCAATTTTCACATCGTGAATTTGCGCGGGTCGGAAATCTTTTTGAGACCTTATAAGATCTAAGGCGAGATTGCCTGCCATCATTTCGTTAGCGAACGGGAACTTTTGGGCGTGATGCCCACTGAGTTTGCCAAGCAGAAAGGTCGATGATGATTACCTTGGTCGGGTATGAAAAACGATCCTCGTAAAGACTCACCACGAACAATGTATTTTCACAAGTAACTGTCAACTTTATAGTGTGATTTTTGGTTGTTTTTATATTTATATCATTTCCCCAATTTTAGTACGAAGAACGGTTATGTTTAGAATGGGACAATCATCCGTCCATTATTAACTAAGGCAACAACACATTTCCTGATCAAAAATTCCGGTGTTAGATGTCAATATTCCAAAGGGTCGGACACAATGTGATGCCTTACTTGACGCCAAAAGAGGTTTAAAATTCTACAAATGCTTTGTTAGACCCACAACACGCATAGTGGTGGGTAATTATCTCGAAATATTTCATCTTGGTTAGGTGAGTCAATTGGTCTCTTGATACCAACTGTGTAAATGTCGCTGACCTACTCCCCTAATAAAATCTTGTGGTCGATATCCGAAATCGTCCCCGACGGCGAGAGAAGGGTAAGTCCGCGTGTCCCCGTTCTTAGCGGATCAGTCCGCCATTTTGATGTTACTTTGCTGTGGAAGTTCACATTGTAAACGGACAGCCGTACGGGCTGCACAAACAATTTTGTGAAAGGTAAAGAATTTTCGCTACGTCGGAAAGGGAAGTTTTGGTCTATTTTGTGCCATCTATTTTATCTGTGAGGAACTCTACCTGCCTACTTATTCCACACCAACCCGCACGTTGTATGATCTTTTATTAAATTACTACATGAGTCCAGGGTTTATTCAAATGTGCCTTTGTCGCTTTGGGGGTGTTTTTCCTGCTTTGCTTTTAATATTGGCAAAATGAATGTTGAAGCAAATCCCGTTGTATTCGCGCTACCGGCCCAAGGCCACTCTCCTTTTTCCATCGTACGTTGCTCGCTACGGATTCCAAAAAAAGAGCTTTGTGCAACTAAGCCGATCGGTACGTCTCGTTCCCTTTTTGAGTGGAGAATAGATAGTTTAAGGAAATGCTTCGAAACGCCGTGCGTTTTTGAAGTTAAATGTTCTTAAAAACACATGTTTCCGCAGTTTTTTTTTTTATTTTCAAAATCACATTCTTTTTACGTTAAATCCGAAAATGGGGTTTCGTTAAATGGTTCATTTTTAAATAACAATAGATCCTTTGCATAAATGGCGCCCAACTTTGAATAACAATACTTGATACATCCTTAGCCTCACATTCATGAGAAAAATCCTTTGTCTTGAAACATAAACCACGTATCAAGTATTGTTAATCAAATTTGGGCGCCATTTATGCAATGTGTCTATGAGCTATATGAGCTAAGATGAATCAAAAGAAGATTTTACATTGAAACGTCAAACTGTTAAATCAATCCTTTTTCGCGAGACAATGTAGCACAATATAAATAGAAAAAAAATAATGAACCTCTACTGAAGTAACTACCTGACCCCTTTGCGTAGGGCAACACCAATAAGCACAAGCACGACGGGTTGCACGCCATCTTGAATCTTACTTGATCTTCGCCGACGTTACTGCCCTTGCGTATACCACTCATCCTTGTGCTTATCGCATAAGTGAGAACCAGGTTTTAAAGGAGTTCGATTGGCAGAAAGTTCTCCAAAGAAAATCGACTGAGGGTACAGAAAATTAATGAAAAAACTGCAATCACGAACTCCCTCATTCTCTCTTTTGCCATTGGCAAATCAGTTGTGTTCAATGTAAGATAGTTTTGTATTTTAATTTCGTGCTCAGTCGTTACCTTGAAAATGTTGCGATTTCCTCCAACTGAAACAAGTACAGTACTAGGCAGCAACAGGAGCTCCCATACTTGGCCTAGGAATCAACCTTATCCGGAGTAGATATATTTATATAACGCCTCCCTTAGAACGTTCACCACGCCAACTGTTGTAAAGGCCAATCTTCCTTCGGGGATCCACAACGTCCACTGTTGTAAAAGCCAACCAAAACAAAGCTGTCTCAGCATCAAGGGAAATATGATACTTTTCGCGGGAAAAACTGTTCCAGGAGCCCATTACCCGGAGCCTCCAGCTTCCATATTAACCCTTTGAGTCAACCCTGTCCCGTATCTTTCTATTTTTAGAAGCACCTCCCAGGGGGGCTTTACTGGGTGTTTTCACAATAGCCAATCATAAGAGACCTATGGTCAGCCATTTATTATGTCAGTTACGTATGTGACGTATGTGAACCACTTTACGCATGGTCTCAGTCACATACGTCAAAATGTAGTAGTTGTCCGGGTAATGGGCTCCTGACTGTTC
>NC_090874.1:59905315-59912815 GCF_036669935.1 Montipora foliosa
TTTGATGGGATGGAAACAGTAGAACAAGGAAGAAAACCCGCGAGTCTGGTTGAGATCAGACTGAAACTCGCTCGCAGATGACGACCGCGCCCCGTTAACTCCCTCAGTAAAGCGTACAACGCGGGGTATTCCCATTTCCGATACGGTCACCCATTCGAGCATTGTTTTAAGACAAAAAACGTCAGTCAAACAGCATTAACTTTGTGGGATAGACGGGAGTGGATGTCATTTTTTCTTAGGCCCCTAAGTGCAGCTAGAATCCTTTCATTATCATGAAAGCACACTAACTTGACTCTTACCCGACATACGGGCCAAGAATCTTTGAAAACGACGAGGCAACGCGACAGTAAGCTCTGACTGCAATACAGTGGTAGCTACATTCAGATGATTTTTATAAGGATAATGATAAGCTAGATCGATGGAAATTTATCGGTTAAATTAATCAGCACCTCATTCAGGAAAAAGAATAAGTTCATTAATGCAGACCATTAAGTAAAAAGGGTCTTCTAGTTGACACGCTGTCAAAATATAATAGAAATGGGATTTTAGGCTTATGGCGATTCAGAAGATAAGATTTAATCCTAAGCTTATGTCCTCTGATCACCTTCTTATTTTACTTTATTGTTTTTTATCTTTTTTGCATCTTTAGTAGCAGCTGTGCTCTTCGTGATACTATTTCATCTAAATTACGTGAGGGGAAAGACCATGGATATTGAGTCATACTGGAAAACTATAAGCTATGCACAGCAATAACCTCGTTTATAAGTGTCCTAACCCGAAATTTTGAATAAAAATAAGCTGACTGCTATCACACACTGTGACAACCTGGGTAGTACTTGTCCACGGTGTCACGTTTTCCGCTTCCGTATTTCCTTCTGGGATCTCCCGCCTGTCTCGATCAATTAACAGAGAGCCATGCATCAATCGGCAGGCTATGGTTAAATGCATTTCGAATGTCCAAGAAAAAAATCCGAATTTGTTCACTTGTTATTTAGACATCAACTTCAGCGATAAGGCCTTAAAAATCTTTTTTTGGGCTTTGGTAATTTCAGCCACCAGGATGAACGTTTAAACTTTGCCTATAATCAGGATATTAAACAAATCAATGTTCTATTCCAAAAACGAATTAATTTACATTAGAACTTGTAAGTTTGGTCCGGAAGGAGACTATTTTACAAGACCGGAACATTCAGCAAAGAAGCCCTGAAGCATAAATAGGCTAAGAAGTTGTGACATGAATCCCTTTATTGCGACCGACTAATTGAAGAACCGAATCTGAAAACCATATTTTCATAAAGGGTAATGCGCCGATGAACTCGAAACTTCAACATCCTTTCCTCCAGGGCAAAGCCCCAGCATTTGATCCTTTGAAGATTGGATTGTTGAAATTCCCCCCCTCGGGCATAAATTCTAAGAAGTATGAAGTAATGAAATAAGCACTGATTTTTTTTTATGGAGGGGGAGCGGGGGATACAATTATTTTATTTTACGAGACCGAAATACATTGAACGATGAACTCTTTTGGGACATAAAATTGAAATGAATTAAGTTCATTACAATCTTATTTGTATGCACGCGTTTGAAGATGATAAAAGAAAGCTATAGATATTAAATTTAACTGCAAAACTATACTCCGCGGTAAATATACTACGTCAAATTCTAGCAACAAATAAAACGATTAAATAAAATGCTTGCTGTGGATTGGATGTAATATATTGTTGCAAAAAATTAAATTTGGTTCCCTGATATAATAATCATTAGTCTTCGCAAAAAGGTTCTGAGTTTGTCTTCAGAAGTACGAAGTGCTCGCAGAATCTCACCTGCTTTCGATGGTTCTCTTCAGTAACGTAACCATTTAATGACGAATCCTTCCTAAAGACTTCTACACTTCTTCTTTGCCGCTCTTCTAGCCTTCGTCAGTCAGGTGCGACATGATATTAGACCGTGAATTCCATCGAATTCTACAGCCGCAATAAAGCTCGCCTTGCACTTTTTGTAGCACACTGAGAACGAACGCTTTACGCTGTTTGTTCAGTTTGGCGGCAAATGAAAACACACACAGGTGTAAAAATAATTAAAACTTATTAAATAATCCCGGCAATTTTTTATTTGCTATGGAATTGGTCTCATAGATCAAAGAAAAGCGACTACCCACCCAACCAATGCGCACAATCGTTTTAACTATTTAAACGTCTGACTGCGTGGCCACTGATGGATTTTTATTACTCTCTCTGTTTAAATATCCATTGCAGTGACTTCATGACGAGTCAGTTCCGCACTGCAATGGCATAATTTTCTGCTCCACACCGTTGGGGGAATTTTATTGTCAATTCCTGCTATGTTATGCCCAATTTTATAATGATTTTGAACGCGGTCATGAGATGCAAGACACTGAGAGGGCGATAGCGGCGGTGTTACAGACACCGAAAAAGTCGGCGCGTTTAACAAAGCGTGTAATCCTCCGACCGACTATTTACTGAAGCAATGCCATGGCCTTTGCCCAATCAATCAATCAGAGTGAGTCCAAGGAAATTTATGTTTCTGACCTATTAATTTAACTAGTAAGCGTACACCTGCCAGTTTTAGTAACTCCACAGGTAGAACAATAGCACCTTTTGTAATTAAAAATTATACAGAAGCTCCGGCGGTTCAAAAACCACCGAGGTAAAAATATCAGTATTAATAATAGGTTAACTTTTGGGCCATGGTTTTTTCGGTTGAAGTTCTGGTATTTAATGATGATGAAGCCAATTTAGCACAATTTAAATCTTGGCAAAATGATAGAGGTTGTGTCTACTTCTGTTTCAATTGAGTGTCGTAAAACCAAAACCAAAGTAATTACTTTGGCCAATCAAAAACGACGGAGGCAAGCCAGTAAACCAATCAAAACTCGAAATAATTACACGTAGCCTACACAAAGCCCGGGAAAATGTGCACGCGTGAGCCACGATTGGTTTTGGTTTCACTTCTGATTGGTTGAAAAAATGGCGCGAGAACTTTGAACCAATCACTAAGTGAAGAAATCATAAACCAAAGCAATTCGCTAATTACTTTCGACACTCAATTGAAAAGCGCTCTATCCTAATTAGTAGATCTCTTCTCAGTTCTGCTCGGCTGCAAGATCTTGGGACTCATGCAGACAACGTGATCGTTTTAATCATTCCACTGAAGATGTAACATTTGCTTTTTGCTCTGTCTCACATCCTTTTGCCTAAGTTCTTTGGGATAACTCGTGCACACATTATTTGCAAAGTTAAGATCTCTGAGTTTCCGGTGTTGTGGTCTCGCGTCATAACCTTTTTTTTTTATTTTTGTCCGTGAGGGATCGTGAGTCTCACTGAATTTTACATTGCGCACACATGTATGCAAACCAAATATAGAAATGTGTTTAGCAAGAGTAAATTAGATTAAAGTGTTGTTATGGCATGGGTGGGCTACCCAGCACAGTCTCAAATAAGTCTATTTTTAGCATACTCGTTCCCGCGAAATCAGTTGCCATAGACCGACTAAATAGCGCTAAATGGCAGTCAAAAAAAACTTTCTTTTGTCTGTGTGCTATGTAGACCCACTAGCCTCGTTAGATCGGACAAAATACAAAAGAAATGTTTCTTTAGAACGAGTCTAGTTGGTCTGATGAGCACATAAACAAAAGAATAATTTTTAGGCCGCCATTTATGCATTTGGTCTATGTCCCTGAAAAAAAGCACGGCAGAAGCAGTCCGTGACGCGTGACATGGCTTCTTTTGATTGGTTAAAATGTGCGGCCCTTTGTTTGTTTCGTGCGCAAAGTGTACCTAAAAGCCTGAATCCATTTGTGACTGTGTTGGGGGCCAGGCCACGCGCAAAGTGATAGATCAACACTCTTATCTAATTCATTCTTGATTTCAGATAGCATATTAGAGCATCAGTGACGGTCTGTATAACAGGGAGCTTAAGCACGCGCGTTTTTGAGACGCGGACGGCAACCTGAAGTGAGCTGTTTTCCCTTTTAAGTTGTCTTCAATACAAACACATTTACATTGCCAAGTATCTTTTCCCCATTTGAGATGATTCGTATAAAAATCTGGGAGACACCACTGTCCTGGCACGCGAAATGTTCTCTTCCGGTTGCCGTCCGCGTCTCAAAAACGCGCGTGCTTAAGCTCCCTGATTGAAATACTTGTAACCTTGTAAACATCTATTGGTGAGGACATGCACGAAGTACGCAACTATATAATGGCAGAATTAGCAGCGTATCCTCGCAGAAGGCAATGGTTTTGATTTGCGAGGAGTGCTTCCAGGAAATCAACGATTTTGAAAGACGTTTTTCTTCTCGCTCCCTTAGTTTGATCTCGGGCCAATCAAGAAAAAATCAAACTAGAGATACAGAATGAGTCAGACTTGATCTCCACGCGAGTCACTCAGCAAAAAAATAGGTTTTCATGCCCACTTTGCTTTATAAGGACGAGGATCTGACGATTGAAATATCACGTGACCCCTTTTGTTGTCGCTGTCGTCATATAGATCTCAAAAAGGCTAACGTGTTTCATCGTTGCAACTGAACGCATTCTTTGGCTGGCTTTGTATGTCCTGGCCCGACTGGGGAAACGCTATAGACAGTCTCGGAAACTTTGTCAGCCGTCTTTTCCCTAAAGGACAGTACAGCTACCATGTTTAGCTCTTCTCGTTGTCCTCTTTTTGTTGATCTTTCAGGATCCAGATTGAGACCGTTACCAGTGTGAGTTTTGCATGCTGGTGTGCACAAATGAAAGCATCTCCTAAGGATTACCTTGAACTGCTTGCGATATTCCGAGTGAAATGCCACGTAAATAATTGGATTCATCGCACTGTTGGCGTAAGCAAGAAGAGTTCCCCCAAACCACAGAAACTCGGGTGGGCACCTGTCCAACATGAAGTAGTTGATAAAAAGGGCCACGTGTTGAGGAAGCCAACAAAGTGCAAACACCACAACGCTAGCGACAAGCATCTTGGTGACTTGTACTGTCATGCGCATGCGCGTGGGCGACTTACCAAGAGACGAGACCGCTCTTTGGGCTTGTCGCTTCCAAAGGTGAACACCTATGCTCAAGTACAACACGAAAATGAACATCAGTGGGCATGCGTACAACAACGTGAAGAAAACTACCTGGAACACCTGCAAGGCAAAAGTGGTATCGAGTGGTGACCAATCCTCCACACAGTAGAACACGCCGTCGCCATAGTAATCTTCCACTTTAATGTGGAAGAAAAACGGAAGAGTAATGCAGAAGGAGATCATCCAGATGACCACCATGATGGCTTTGGCGAGTTTTAACGTGATGATCCTTTTGAAGGGAAACATGATTGAGCAAAACCTCTCGACAGCGATGGCTGTTAAGCTGAGAATAGAACAACTCACCGAGATGTTCAACACTACTATTAGGCCGACGCAATACACGTGTCCAGCGAGGCCTCCGAATGCTTCATCGTTGCCAGCAACTTCCGTTTGGAACAGGACAGTCATGTTGATGAACGTTATCAGAAGATCGGCTGCCGACAGGTTGACAATTAGGAAATGAGTCACCGTGTGCAGCTTTGAGTTTCTCCTGACAACGTACAACACGAAGAGATTCCCTATAAGTGATACTATGAATACCACAAGCACGCAGGCCGCTCGGAGAAACTGTTGCGTGGGCGTCAAGTTTGGAAACGGACAGGCCAAAGGCGCGTAGTCTTCAGAGCTGTTGCCGCGGGCAGTCTTGTTCATCTTGCCAGTCTTGTTTATCTCTGCCGGTGAGTTTCTAAACGAAGAAAATGTGAAGTACGAAAAAGACGTTGGTGCCTCTGCAAATGCATTAAAGAACTAACCCCTTGCCTAGCCTCTGTAGGTTTGATTTTGCCAACGCGTGAATGTTACTTTAAATCAGACGCGGCGTAAACGAGTCAAAGTTCCGATTAGGAGTGCTCTTCGGTAGCACTGGAGGTTTATTACATCTTAAATGTTATTCCTGAAAACCGGTTCTTTGTGCAACCAGCTGCCACCGAAATATTGCATTTTGTTTCTATCGCTCATTTTGTTGACACAAAAAGTGTTAATTACTTTCAATATTGTTTCTAACTCGTGTATCCTGAATTTTCCACTGTTCTGTGTGAACCTCATCGTTAAAGTTTGCATTCTGCAAATGACGCATAGTAATGAAAACAATAATTTAATTTAGCTTTTGAGTTCTTTGATTGGTTCTTAAAATTACTTATAGAAGTTATCCTAATGTTTCCTTTGTTCTGTTTACAAAGCGTTTTTGTTACTTGCGGCTTCCGTTGGCATAGTCATCTTTTTACGAGTTCTCTTTTAAATTTATTTAGCGTCTCTAGCCGTGAGAATCAGTGACTGAATCCAATCCACTTCATAGTGTTTGTTCATTATTACCCTACAACACGTTCCATGACCGTGATTCAAAATTCATCGCTCACTGAAAACGGATGTCGATTTTATTGCATATGTATGACGTATAGTTCAAAGTTTTATAATAGGTTGACCGACTCGTTTTCAAAAAATCGTAGGAATGGAGAATATTATGGCTATTTAGTCCAGAATAGGAGGGAGCAAAATCAAGGAGTTGACGAACTTCTTTAAAAGATAATAGACTAAATTACAACGAGCATTCTTTTCACAGCCTCTTTCTGTCAGTTTAAGATTTCGTGTAAACGACATGATATATTTGTCTGGTTTGCATTTACGTAGAACTGATTTTATTTGCAAAATTCTGAGTATTTTTCCACCAATGGATTGGAATAAACCTAAGTGTGTCATCGTCAGCACTAAGAGTGTCCCTCTTCAGTCCCCCTTACACCTCGCAAAATTTGTTCAATTATGTGCTGCTATATACAAATAAAACGGTATGCTGCCTTTTCGTTTGCATCTCAAGAAAAGAGTGGATCTCACAGCATTGTGTTCGACGGCACCCCTCCCAGAAAAGGGAAAAAAAAACAGTGACACCCACCGCGTTCATCGCCTGCTACAGCAAAGGATTCATTTACTTAGAATGAAAGGAAGCGGTGTCATTAAATAAAGCGCATTTGAAAGAAATAACATGGCCCGAAATATCATGTTTGTTTATGACTTACCTTTATTAGCGACCTTTAACGTGTCATTTCAAGGACAAAGTCTGCGAACTGGCTACTGTTTCGATCCAGGAATGACTGAAATGCTATAGATTTTAGAACAAACATCTAGATTTACGAAACCAACGGCTCTGCATTGTAGATGATGACAAAATAATATGAATATGAACAGATGGAGGGATTTGTCATGCTGTTTGTAACGCTGTATGTCGTCTCTCAACAGGACTTTCTTTGCATGCCTTTATCCGGTATATGAGCTAACATATATGTTTTTGTTAGCGATCGTTTTCTTGGATAAAATTACGCTCCAGCCGGTCCAGAACACTCGAGGAATCATACAAACACCGAAGAATTTTTCCTTTGTTTCACCGAAAAAATCAATATAATTTAAATTGCTTCTACTTGGCCTTTCACATCAAG
>NC_090874.1:59927815-59935315 GCF_036669935.1 Montipora foliosa
GTTAGTAAACCCGAAGTGGCTAAAATGCTGAACGACATTGCGAACCAAGTGACCACAAAAAATGGGCCAAAGCAAGCTTTCGAGACCATGCTTGGGGATAGTGTCCCTGAATTTTTTCAGTCCCTCCGTGTCTCCGATTGGACTTTGCTTTACTTCAAACTACAGTCCAGGATTCCAGATCAAGGATGGCAAACTATGCTAAACCTGACTAAGCTTGGGCGAACAGGGGTACACACAATGTGTGTTGTTAAGTTCTTGTTCATCTGGTTTTTTTTTCTTAAAGATTGGATAAATATTAGTGGTTAAAACTATCCCATCAGAGATCAGTCGAATTTCCCATATACACCTTACCATTTCCTAAGCTTTCACATCCAAATATATAGACTATAAAAGTTTGAGCTTTTCCACAGCTCATTACTTTTGGCTCTCAGGGTCAACTGTCAGCGCAGGTTTTTAGACAATATAGAAGAAATTATGGTCAGATACCTGCCAGACCAGAACATGATAAATTTCTTCAAGAATAGAGATGTTGTTGAGACCTACCTTTTAAATCAGATCACATTCTGTGAAGAAATGATCCAGGTAACATTTGTTCCTTTGAAGGTTAGAGTTATCAGTTGGAGCTTAAGGTATAACAACACACAGATTTAAACCATCTTTTTTTAAATCAATGAATTTGCTTGTTATATACAACAATTATTTTTGTTATAGACACTAATAATCTTGATTCATAGATTTAAGCATTGTTGTATATCCTTTCTGGTTCAGCCAGGTAGGAGTCCTGGCACTGAAATGTGCCTGAGTGCTCCTGGGATATACAACAAAGATAATAATCATGTTTAGCCGTAGATTATTGCATTGTTGTATATCTTTTCTGGTTCAGCCTGGTAGAAGTCCTCGCACTCTCGTGTGCCTGAGCGCTTTTGGGATATGAAGTTAATTAAAAAAAAGAGATTGTGAAAACGTGCACATCGAGAAATAGGCAAGTGGGTTCTGATGAAGGACTAACGCTCGAAGTTTTAGCTTTCAAAATTTTTCGCTGAGGATTTTAATTTCTTTCCTTCGAATGCAGCACATGGTTTAATAACTTGAAGGGTTTGTCCGGATCCTGGACATTAAACATGAATGGCATAAACTTCGATGGCTTTGATAAACATCGAGATAGTTTTGAGACAAATGGGAAAAAGAACCAAATATGACATTATACATGTGTAGGTTTGTAGCTGACGCAGTCTTCTTAGGTTCTTTTGCCTCATTAATGACTGTTCTTTTGTCCCTGGCTCAAGTTCTGCTCAGCTATTATGTTAAAAAGGCTATCACGAGTTCGGGTAACGTAATTGGGAATTGGAGGCATAATAGTATCTATTATTGGTGAATTCCATATCTCTAGTTTTACACCAAACTGAAGAATTCCAGGAAGTTTGTTAGAGACTGGGGAACATACTCAGAGTCAATTGATATCAGCAATACAGGTTAGTTTCTTCTCTAAAAGGATGAAAGGATGAGCGACCAATGCCTTGCTGATCGCAGGACACTGACACCTGCCCACGTTACGGACCTCTTAGATTTCGTATTAAGATCTACGTATTTGTAGTATAATGTATTGATCTGCGAATAGAGAGAAGGTGCTGCCATGGGGAGCCCGCTTTCCGCCGTTGTTGCTAATCTCTACAAGGAGGTTTTTGAAGCTTAAGCAATAGAATCCTCAACAGAGCATACGTTTCCTCATGGCAAATCTGTGAAGAGTTAAGTTTCCGCAAAGAATTTCCTCCGTCCTCCCAGACCAAATTTAAATCAAAGTGCCACTGTCGTTTCTCGTGGATATGAAAGTTTCCGCGATTGTTTAAAATTGGCAGGCTGAAGTTTTCTTTATGTACTAGTCAGTGTGATATAACAGCTGGATAATTGTGTAACATCACGGGGTGCTCTCATATGCAACTCGATACCCAAAATAATGCAGAGAATGTGAGGTGATCATGATCCCCTTTCCTGGAATTCAACCCTGTAAAATAAGTCTACCATTTCTCCAATAGGCATAAGATTACTCTTTGACAACATCCTCTATAAAGAGCTGTACCATGTGTTCAAAGTTCCTAGTACAGATGCCAGGTCATATTGTTGATGTCATCAGGTTAGGCAAGTAGAGCAGATCCATTCAGTATTTATTAACACTTTTTGTGCCAGTTATAGACCGAATGCATAAATGGCGGCCAAAAACATATACTTTTGTTTATGTGCTAATTAGCCTCACTAGCCTCGTTTGCATGGACAAAATACAAAAGAAAGATTTCTTGAGAGTCAGCCTAGTGAGTCTCATTAGCACATGAACAAAAGAAAACATTTTTGGCCGCCATTTATGCATTCAGTCAATACATTCCTCCAACAAACTTTGCGAATATTTATCACTATATTTGATTCTGTTACACTTAGAGCGCTTTCCATTTGACAGAACTGACCGGCCAAACCAGGCATTTGGAAGGACTAACTTTACACCGCCTTCAAATTAACTCTCTTCTAGGATGATACATAATCCTCCGGAAGACATTGATACGAGGGGTTATCATGCAAGTGTAATATGGAAGGGTCCAAATCCGCGATAGGGGACTAAATCCGTTACGGGATTTAGTCACCCGGGGTCCAAATTCGCTAGGAGGGTGGCGCCGGTCCGTCTTTTCACATTCTTGCGAAATCTAAATCTATCGCCGAATAGACGTCATGCAGACCTACATCTATCGAGAGCCATGAGAATCCGGAAACGTTTCGGATTCGTGTGCACGGGCAAATTCGATTTGAATACGCTACGTGTGGATGGAAATATTTTTGAATCTGGGAACAAAAAGTTACGGATTCAAAAATATCCGGATACGTGTGGACGGGGCCTTTGTTGGAAGAGAAAACCGTTTGGAGATTTATTGGTGTGTTTTTTGCTCCATTTTTAACTGATATTTTCAACACATGAATTCAAACCAAGATGTTAATCCATTAGCCGGCCAAGCTCCACGAACGAATTTCCACTCAAACACTGTCTCAGCAACCGAGACTCGCGTTGACCTTGAAATTTCCTAAGATATTTCCCTGGTAGCACCGTTAACTCAAAAGAGAATCTCGCTGGCATAGAAACGCACTATGAAGTCAAAACATTAGTCAGTTTTGGACCCAGTCGGCAGTTTGCATTTTGTACCTAGTTTGCATTTTAAACCCAATCTGCAATCTGGAACCTGCAGTCTGTAGTCGGGTTTGTAGTCTGCATTTTATACTGACCGGTAGGTTATCTTATTTCAAAGATCAAAGAAATAACGACGTCTCCTCATCTAACACCAGGTAAATGCTCAAACCATTTTTCATGACACCTTTGATTACAACACGTAATCTTTAAACGTAGTACTACTTAACGTCTGGCATTTTGTCACTGTTTTGGATCAGTCGCTCTCTAAAATGCACATCCCAATTTCTTTTTGTTTAAGTTGTAGCGGCATCGCTTGAATTACGACGCATGTAACAATAAACGCCATTCGCATACAAATAAGTGGCTGGGTATATCCTGCAGTTTAGCTTTTCCCCCCTTTCTACAAAGGTGAAATGGTGTGACATGAATGGACCTTGAATGATTGCTTCGAACATTTCACCTTAGTGCGCATATTTCCTCTTCAGTTTAGCCAGCGATATGTCAGTTCCTGCTCAGGAACAGCTTCGGAAACACGATCATTTTATGATGTTGTCCTTAACGCATTTAGCTCAATGTAAGATATTTATGACTTTCGATTTGCTGGCTAACTAACTCCAATTCTTCCAGCTATTAAGAACCAGTGATTTCCATTGTTTGGTTCTTTACTGGTCAACTTCTGACTTCAATTACTGAGGCGGTTTCTCGAAGCTTCTGTCCTTTGACTTCTTGGGGCCTTGCCCAACGTAAAAGCAAAAAGCACGGTGACACACGCTTTCACTGGCGACAAATGTCTGATTGGTCGACGCCTTGCCATGTGACTTCAATAGGGCTGCCATCGGGTATATTAAAATCAGATCTCCCTCGATAAAAAATATTCTTTTTCAGGCCAGTAAAACCGACGAATGTTTTGACTACATAGTGCGTTTCTATGCCACCAAGCGAGATTCTCCTGTGAGTCAACGGTGCTACCAGGGAAATACCGTACAATGTTTGATCATGAGTCAGATGAGTGGAAATTCGCCGGCTAATGGATAGACATCTTGGTTTGAATTCGTGTGTTGAAATATTTTAAAAATGGAGGAAAAAAGATAGCAATAAATTTCCAAACGGTTTTCTCTTCCGACTAAATAGTTACATAATGTTTTCGCGTGGGTTCGCGTCCAACAGGAAATACGAAGATTTCTGGTGTGTTTTCAAAATTAAGTTGTTAAAATTGCCATTCAAGAGATCCATAGAGGCAAATATATTAAGACTGACGAAAAAACGCAATGCAAGACGTCTCTGAAAGTTTAGAAATGTATTTCAGTTGCTCAAAAATAATTCTAAAGTGAATTTAGCAGCAATATTAACCGATATCATACTTAACATGTCATTGCACCTCATATTGGGTACACTAGAAGGAAACCTTTTAGTTGCAATTACATTTTGCCATAGTCGTTCCAAGCAAAATGAAAATTGTTTGCAAATCTCCAATATATAGCCAAAGCAACAATATTCAAAGTTGAAAATTTTATTCAGGAATCCCGCTTGCAAGCAGGGAGAGTTTTACTGAATTAAAATACTACTACAGCTAATAATACGCTTTCATCACGTTGTAGGGGGTTAATTCTCGACCTATTCTAAAGTTTTAGAATCCACATCAAATTGAACGTATTTTCCTTTAATCGAGAAAAATCTGTGGAAAGGACGCCTTGCCTGAGAGTCTTTCTTCACTTAAAAAATATTCTGAATTGTCAGGAAACGGTGGAACCGTTGATTCTCTTGGATTTTCCCGACATATATAAAATATATCGTCAGAATCCTTTGTAATTGTGTTACTGGAACACGGAGAGTGCTTTTTCGCATCGCTATTTTAAGGGCTGGCGGCAGGGTACATCTTACTATTTTATACCGTTCCTTTAATTATTAACTTAGCGCCCTCAGATGATGACATGATTCCGTGAAATCGCACGCCTCAAACGATTTGCGATGATAGATACAATGGGAATGAAATGTTGCAAGGAACTGGGCATCCAGCTGAGAAACCAGAGTTGACTCCGGCTTCTCAGCTGGATGCCCCAGCCGTTTTTTGGTTGCTAAGAGCGCGTGCGGCTCGTTATGGCATGATTCGTCCCAGCAATTTACATGAAATTTACAAACAGAGTACTGTAAATTTCTTTAAAATATTTCCATGTTATTTACATGTTTTGTTCAAATGTAACTCTTCCAAAGGATCCTGTAGTTCCAATTTCCAATGAATTTACAGAACCAACAAAAGATGTAAATATCATGTAAATTTTATTTACGAAACAAAAACATATTAAATATATTTTACAAAACATGTAGATTGTAATTTACAAGCTGTGAATTTAGATTTACATACGCCTGTACATTTTCAACGTTTCCAGTGTGATCCCCTTTGCTGAACTTCAGCATTCAACCCTGTAAAATAAGTCTACCATTTCTCCAATAGGCATAAGATTACTCTTTAACCATCCTCTATAAAGAGCTGTACCATGTGTTCAAAGTTCCTAGTACAGATGACAGGGTAATTTTGAATAAGGTCTGATTTTTGTTGCCAGGTCATATTGTTGATGTCATCAGGTTAGGCAAGTAGAGCAGATCCATTCAGTATTTATTAACACTTTTTGTGCCAGTTATACGGCATTCCTCCAACAAACCCTGCGAATATTTATCACTATATTTGATACTGTTACACTTAGGGCGCTTTCCATTTCACAGAACTGACCGGCCACACCAGGCATTTGGAAGGACTAACTTTACACCGCCTTCAAATTAACACTCTTTGAGGATGATATACAATCCTCGGAAGAATGCGAGGGGTTATCATGCGAGTGTTCCTTCAAATTGTTGCATTTTCTTTGCAAACTGATGGGTCTGGCCGGGCTGTTCTGACAAAAGGAAAGCGCCCTTAGAGACAGATGGTCTGAACCATAAGTGATCACAGCAAGTGCATATATATTCAGGGCCATGTGTTATCTTATGACGAAAAGACTAAATTACTTTTGACATGGAATGTCTACAATAGAGTCTTGACCTTGACAAATTTCAGCTTGGTTTAGCCTTGACCTCTGCATAGCTTTCCTTAAATGGTTCTGTGCTTTTCTGTTTAGTTCTCTGATATGTTCTGGATTGGAAACTTTACCCTTGTGAAGTGTTTGCTTTTCATATTCCCTTGCTGCTTCAATATTTTCAGATCTTTTTGGTGTTTTGCATTGTTTTTCTTTTCCCTGATCCAAACTCTTTATTTTGTCTCTTCCGTTTGATAGATTCTCTCATATAACCTCTTTTTGCCACTGCTTTGTAGAAATTATTACTGACACTCACATCATTTTTGGCCATGGTTTATTAATCGATTATTACCTCTGAAAAATTGTTGACATTGGTAACACTGCTGATTTCATAACCTGAAATACTGTCATTATAATAATCTAACTGAACTGCTGAAACACATAGTTTCTTTCATCTAGATGTCCAATGTTAATAACAGTAGTTCCCTGTTGTCCGCTTATAGGACTGATAACAGTTAGTGGTGCCCACCCCTCAATGGATTCATTTATATGTATTGCAACATTTAATGCATCGGAAACTGCTTGCACAATAAGTGCATCACACCATGTATGTTAATGTGACAACACACCCACAATTGCGCTGTAATGGGTCCAATAAATTGTTGACGGTTGTTTCTGACATATTCGACTCCAGCAGCATGCACGTTCATGTGATAGGAAGGATCATTGCATAACTGGCGGGCAACAGAAGAAAAGACGCATGAACCATCTGAGGTACATTCTAGTGTCTTCAATCCTTTCTGAGCAAATCGAGCCTGCAACAGTGTTATAGAAGGATTTCTCAGTACTGCACGTGTACACGTTCCGTGAGCAACAGGGTTCGATTTAATGTCTCCTGATATCAATAGCTTTTCTCTTGTTAGACAATAACTCTCATTTTGTTGATTCAGTTTTGTTGAATGCTTAGTAACAGATTGATCCTGACTACACAATAGAACTGACAAGTCTTTTTTGTGTTTAGGAGTCCTGCGGGTAATAAGGTAAAAATGACTATTAGAATCTCCTACTCTCGAAGATTTGTTACGTCTGAGTTGCGGTCTAGGTCTAGACATTCTTAGTGCAATATAATATTATTTTCCAAAAGCGAGAGATAAACACTTTCTCAACTCAGACGAACTCTGTACGTTCTTTTTTAAATAATGCACCATACACTTTCTAATTACCTTGTCTTTATGAAACAAGCTCGACGTTTTCTTATAAGGAATTCTCAGTGGAAGGTTCTTTGTTCCAGGGAGCGTGTTTGCATTTGCGAACGGCCTCAGC
>NC_090874.1:59940315-59950315 GCF_036669935.1 Montipora foliosa
AGCAACTGGGCACCCCTCTGAGCTACCAGGCATATTGCCTGCTATCTCCGCGGGATACCGAGGTACTGTTTTGGTTGTTAAGGGCGTCTGGCTCGTTATGTGAGTTTAAATATTCCCCATACATTCTGGTGATCCGCCTTTTCTAAATATTCCCCTTTTCCGCCCGGTCCCCATTTCAAATAATCGTTTTTCATTTCCTTTTCTCTTAATGATATCAATAAAAGTAAGGTTACTTTTTACTTCTGTTTAATTAATGAGCAGAAGCGCATAACAATGTCAACTTTTGATGCCAGATTCGTTCAAGATGAGACCGTCGGGAAGACTTGATCAATAATGAATCTCAACGGGAGCTTATTCGGTCGGGATGATCCAACATTTGACTGCCCTTAGGAGGAAGAATATACACCAGTCAAACGTTACACAAGAACGACGCTGTATGTGGTGGCAATGCTTGTGTCCTTGTTCGGCAACAGCACGGTCGTATGGATTGTACGCAAAAATCGTAACATGCGAACTTTAACTCATTAATTGAACATGGCGGTGGCAGATCTTTTGATAACAGTCTTTCACATGCCTTAAAAACTAAACGTCCAGCTGACAAACAGTTATGCGGTGATTGTTGGAGGGATGATGGGAACTCTGATATGTAAACTGGTTGGCTACATTCAAGATGTATCCATCGCTTGTTCCGTATTATCACTAACGGTGATATCGGTCGATCGATTCTTCGTGGTCCGGTTTCCTTTGAAACATGTGACTTTACTGAAACGGCCACGCTTTGTCATAGTTCCCATTTGGATCATTTCTGTCTTCATGTGCTTTCCACTGCTTTACGCGAACAAAATGATAAAATACGATGGTTATTTCTATTGTAACGAAGAATGGACGCCGCTTCGCATGACCGGCGGCGATTATACCATCATCCAATTTACAGTGCTCTACGCCTTACCACTGGTAGTAATAACAGTGCTTTATTCTTGCATAGTCTTCAAAGTTTGGCATCGCAGTATTCCTGGACAGGCTGCGACCGAAATGCACCGAGGACAGCGTCCTCATTCACAAGCGAGAAAGAAACTCCTGAAACTGCTCATAATCATCGTCAGCCTTTTTGCAGCTTGTTGGCTACCATACCATGTAATTTTTTTCTTGAATTTCTTCAGTGAGAAACACGTGCATTGCCGTGTCCCTTATACTATAATGTTTTATTGTCTGTTTGTCGGACATGCAAACAGTGCAATAAACCCATGCATTTATTTCGTCATCCATAACGAATACAGGATGGGTCTGATTCAACTCACGCGACTAATCTGCTCTCCGCTGAGAAAGTTGACTTTTATGAGATGTCGTTTTCGTCAGTTTCATTCCTTTGACTTTCAAACAGCAAGCAATGACAGAAGTACTCCCACAGAACAGCCTTTGTGATTTCCAGATGCGTCTCTCAATTGCCAAAACCTTCAAATGGATCAGGTAACTAAAGCACTCGTACGTCTGATTCAGTTGGCGCTTTGTGAATTCCTGATAACACCGCAACAACCTATTTGCACAAATCGTTTGTGCAAATCCAGTTCCAGTTCCAGTTCCAGTTCCTTTATTGACTCTTTTATACCTCCACCGAGTGCACTGATCACAAGAGGAATAACTCTGACTTTGAAACCAGGTCCTCGCTCTCTAAGTACAAATGCAAGCTGTCTGTAATTTGTTTTTTCACTCAATTCTCTTCTTTTCGATGCTATTTTCGTGTGGGCACGCCATATCACATATCCAGATACTCTTCTTTTCTCTTTCTTCAAGTATCAAATCTGATCTTCTAGATGTTGAGTTTTTAGTATTATTATTATTATTATTATTATTATTATTATTATTATTATTAATCTATTTTAGGTTTGCCTCAATGAAAATGGGACAAGTCACGTGTGGAATAATAAAAACGGAATGTCGTTTACACTTCAGTTTTCGATGCGAAACTGTACTCTCTGATCAGCTGGGGACAAATCAAACAAACACTTTCCTATTTACTCTTTTACTTGTGACTTTTACGCACTTGCTGTAATTTCAAATAAACAGCTCGATCACTAAAGAGATCCTTTTACTTTAGTTAATATAATTGTGCGCCTCACAAGATTAGTCACGTCTTCCGATCCGATCCTCTCAGGCTCTTATCTTTCTCAAAGTGCAAGGAGCAAAACAACTCGACGTCGAGGTTTTTGGCTGTATTATCATGTGCATTTCCTCTTTCAAGATTTTATCACCCTAATTTGTCGCGAGATCTAAAGGAAAAAAAAGTGTCCTTTTGATACATATTAAATGGCTATCGTCATTCGTTGCGTGAATTTTACCTAACTGCATTGAAAACCAGTTATCATTTTATCGTTAACAAGTATTTTAAAAGTGTTTTAAAATGCCCTATAGACTTATTTGCCAATTCGTCGTCCTCTGTTATCATCCGTGAAACAACTTTCAAGTTCTAAACTAATCGATAAACTCAGTGCTGAGCACGAAAGCAAGTCAACAATAGACATATAGAAACTGTGGTGCTGCGTCGGTGGGGAAGTAGTACACGAATTTTTTTGGTTTTACCAACGGAGTTGATAATGTAAATTGACCACCGTACAGAGATAATAAAAGCTGACGTTTCGAGCGTTAGCCCTTCGTCAGAGCGAATCGAGGAAGTATGGGTTGTGTGTAGTTTTTATAGTGGAGTAGGAGCTACGCTATGGTAACATGGGAACATGAAAAATAGGAATACATTAGGTAAATGAAAAGCGTTCCTTGATGCCGTGGGGATTAAGGGTGCAGAATTGGAAGATGTATTTTTGCTCCACATTATCCCTGTACCGTGGTCAATTTACATTATGTTTTTCGTTTTCCCGCACTTAGCAACAATTCAGCTTTCTCCGTTTAGCCACTCTCATCTTCGCCAAAACTAGGTTTTGTAGTCACATCAATTTCATCGGTCGTTGCCTCAATTCTAGAGTCATTCCTAAAGGTTTCCGCTCAAACTTTCATGCATCAACATTCTCTCACTCGAATCAATATCTTAACCAAATTCAATGCGCTCTAAATTCTTTTTCACGTAATATTATGAGGATCACAATCAGAGCTATTTGCCAAAAACGAAATGTACTTGGCAAACAAATTCTTCAGTGCCGCTCCGAACTTCCAAAATTTGTCCAGTAGTTTTGGTAAAATCGAGTCGCGCTAAAATGCGGGAACTTAATTCTATACTGTTTTACCCTTTACACCAAACCAAGACCCAGAAACTTCAACAATTAAGAGGTCCGCAAATTACTGACGACGCAACATTGCAAAGCCATAATACCGTAGTTATAATTCCAGAAAATCTTCCGCTTACTGACTTAGAGAAATCTGTTCTCAGTAAGGGCCTAAATTTTGTCCCTATTGCCAAACGCACTATTAAGCGAGATTTTGAAAAATCCCTTCTCCGCGTTCAGTTAAAGGAAAGGAAAGGAACTTTATTTAACTCTCTTTCGCGGTAGAGCACTAATCGGGGACACTGTAAATTGAAATCAACAAGTTAACGCAAATCAAATTCAATTTTGGTTTTTGAGGAGAGGGGAAAACCGCAGTACCCGGAGACAACAACCTCTCGGTGCAGAGTAGAGAACCAACAAACTCAACCCACATATGACGCCGAGTCTGGGAATCGAACCCGAGTCACATTGGTGGGAGGCGAGTGCTCTTACCACTGCGCCATCCCTGCACCAATAAAAGCCATTTTCCATGACAAAGAGGATAATTCGGACACTTCCGACCAAAGATATTTTTCAAACACTTCAAGTTCGCAAATCTAAATGGACTCCTCCAGAGGGACAATTTGCCTCTTTACGTTTTTCACCAAAAAATGCCGTCACCACATTCACAAACTTAAATTCAATCGTAACATTAAATTTTCCAACCTTTCCTCGGAAGAGTGGGCGGCGCTTAAAAATCTTAATAAACGCAATGACATAGTTGTCAAATCGGCCGACAAAGGCGGCGCCGTTGTTGTTGTTTGGCGGTCCGACCTTTAGCGAAAAGAAGCTTTTCGGCAAGTTTCTTTTTTTTTTTTTCTTTTTTTTTTTCCGGCAAGTTTCTAATACCTCGTTTGATGCCAAAGTCGAGAAAGATCTCACCTCCACTCATCAAAAACTCGTCAAGGACAACATTCAGAATCTTATAGTCAATCAAGAATTACTGGACACTGCAACTAATCTCATCATCACTACCCCTAGAACATGTACTTCTTGCCAAAAATTCACAAACCGAACAACCCAGGTCGCCCTATTGTTTCTGCCTGTAATTTCCCTACCGAACTCATTTCTAGCTACTTAGACGAGATTACGACGCCTATCGTCAAATCTTTGCCATCATAAATTAAAGACAGTACACACGCACTAGAAATGTTCCGCGATTTCAATTTCTCCGGCCAAAACAACCTTATTTTCACCATGGAAATTACATCTCTATACACCCTTAGTCATTCCCAATAGCGAAGGTCTTCAAGCACGTAACACTTAACACTTTTTTCGATCAACGTACTGTCAAAGAACCAAGCTCGGAAACGCTACTCCGCCTTGCCAAACTAGTTTTAACGCTTAACTGTTTTTCATTCGCCGGCAGCTATTGCAAACAAATTAATGGTGTAGCGATGGGGACAAGAATGGGACCTACTGTAGTTATGCCAGTCTTTTTGTAGGATATGTTGAACACCAATTTTTTAATCAGTACAACGGCCCCAAACCTGAACTATACGGCCGCTACATTGACGACTGCTTCGGCACTATTTCGTCCAACAGAGAAGAACCCGATCAATTTATAACCACCGTTAATTCCTTTCATCCAACTCTTACTGATATATCTGGGGAATTTCGAAAACTTCATTGGCTTTTCTAGATATCAAAGTTTCTATCAGTGGCAACGTTTTATGTACCAGTGTGCACTACAAACCTACAGATTCTCAGTTATTTGTTGTACTCATCGTCACATCCATCACATGTCAAAAACTCGATTCCTTATTCTCAATTTCTTACACTTCGACGTCTATGTAGTGATGACTCCAATTTTTCCAGCAAATCAGAGGAGATGTACCAGTTCTTCGAAAAACGTGACTGTCCTGCCTCTGTGGTCAAGGTGGGCCATCATCGTGCCCAACAATTTTATCGACAGTCAGCACTACAAACGTCAGAAAAGGATAAGAACGACAGAATTCCATTCACCCTCACTTTCCATCCTCATAATCACGCAGTCAAAAGTATTATTCTTAATAACTTTAAATTACTCCAAAATGATCCCGAGAATGGTAGTTTATTTTCACAACCTCCACTAATTTCATTCAAACCGGCGACAAAAACGTAGGCAACTTTTTAATTAGAAGCGCACTCAAAACTAACGAGCAACCCGGCACTTTCAAATATCACGCTAACGATGCAAAATTGACTTGTCTTTTCACTCTTAGCACTAGCAAAATATCGGGACCTAAGCGACCTGTTAAGATCACCGATCGTTTCACATGTACCTCCCCAAATGTCATTTATTGCATAACCTGCACGTTATATATGCAATAAATTATACATCGGCGCGACAGGTAGACGACTAGGCGACAGATTCCGCGAACACCTTGGCGATGTTGAGAAGAATGACAATGATGCATCTAAGCCAGTTGCTCGTCATTTTAATCTCCCTAACCACTCCAAAGAGCACATGACTATCTGCGACCCTTCCCTACATCAAGGTTCGACGGAAGGCCGCAAGAATCTGGAACAAAATCGGCACCCTTAATTTATTCCTAATTTTCACGTTGCCATGTTAACACCAATAGCGTAGCTCCTACTCCAGACAAACAATAATTCCTCGATTCGCTCTGACGAAGGGCTAACGCTCGAAACGTACATTATCAACTCTGTTGACAAAACCCACAATTTTCGTGTTCAACAATAGACATAGCTTAACTGTTGTTATCACTTAAATGTTTTCATACATCGTTTGATTACATGACCTAAAGTATTTTCTCTTTTCATTTTTAACTGAGGACCGTTTTGTTACATATGCAGGCTTTCATCCTTTTGGACATTTGATGATCCGTTAGTTTTCCACTTTATGTCGAAAATCTTTTCATATTTTCTTAATAAAAATTTTTCTTCACAATTTACCTTCGTCGAACCAGCCACCCCAGTTTGCTCAGTGTATTTCGCTTGAGCAAATATCTTCGTTCTGCGTAAATTGCCAAGCCTTCAGGCAAATCCAAGGGTTTCCGTTATGGTCACACTTTCCACAGCTTCCTGTTAAGGAAAAGTACACATTAATTTTTGGAAGGTTATTGTCATACCATTTTTCAATCAAAGATAGAGAAGTGTAAGGAAGTCGCGTCATGAAAAAAAATTCTTCAAATTGATTGCTCATGGGAAACCTCTATGTATTGGCTGACGCGTCGGACAGATTTGTTCCTGATACGGATATTTGAACTTTGCTACAAGGGTCAATACCATGCTCTCGGCCAATTAAAACTCGTTTCACAAAAGACAGCAATCCATTTATTCAAAACATTTAGAAGTCTTGAATTGTCATTTCGACATCAAATGCTGTCAGAGGGATCTAACATACGTAAAATAAGTTATTTTCGTGCAATGATGTTAAACCCATGATATCTTTCAACCCCCTGACCGGTAGTGGAGTAAGATAAGTAAACCTGCCATAGAACACTGATAAATTTGTATAAGCCAGACTCTTGTCAACTTCTCTGTCGCAGGTCGTAAAAGTTCATTGCTGAGAAGAGTCTTCGATCGTTTAAACCCAAATAGTGTGGTAAGGATATCAATTTTTCATTTTCTTTTCTGAGCTGTCCTTGCTCTTTAAATTGACGCTTCAGGGGGGAAAGCAAATGATGTTTTGATTTTACCGCTTCTGAATCTGACAGGTTGTTAAAGGGGACGACGAAGTTATTGGTTGCTGTGGCTGCCAAGTTTCTCTTTTTTTAATGAAAATTGTTTCTGTTGTCGCCGGGAAAAAATAAAAGGAATCCCTGACGCTATTTTTGGTCAGACTCAATTCTCAAATTTCCTTGAAACAATCTCTTTTTATTGCACTCAGATAAAACTTTATTTCAACTAAAGCTTGACGAAATGAAAGATTTTAAAGTACAATTTTTCTCTCCTTCTGTTAGAGAAAAACAATTTCTTAACTCGTTCTTTAAATTTTGTAGTTAGAGAATAAGAGGGTAGACAGTTTTGGGAATCCCTTCAATTTCGAACATCTCTGGTCTGTAATATGCTCGAAAGCGAACAAACATGCATGACTAGTGCGAAATGTTTTGTTCATATTATTGTTTTAATATATGTGTAATGCAAGGATACTGGTTAAAAGAACCAGAAATAGGAATTCAGTGGACTGGATTGAGTCGTTAGATGAATTTCAGTTGTGTTGATATGAAAATATTATATTGCCGAACTATCCATCCATCATAATAGAAAAAATACAAAGTCAAAACCTAATTAAGAAATTATAAATATCTTAATTTTAACTTTTCCCGATATATGTTTAATTTTGTTTTTTCCGATTCTGTCGACGTTTGATGGCCGGCAAACTTCGTTTTATCTTCAGCTTAATTCACGTCACAACGTTTTTGAAAGTTTTTATTTTTATTATCCTTCCAAAGAAGACAACTCCGAACACGTTTGTGCAATTGAAGATCTTTTTGCAATATGTAGATGTATGATCAATTTGGCGTTGACGTTTGATTAACGTGTGTCTCAAAAAAACAAAAGAAAGTGATAAATGACAGCATGGCGAGTTTTCCGGTCGCTCGTTTCCTCAGCTCGTCACCTTTACTTAGAACTTGTGCTTAATTTCTGTCAAAAAGTATTTATGGAAACAAGTAATCATATATATATTTTTTAAATACACTGATATTTTTATCAGCCAGTGACAACGAAAAGAAGCACCAGTACGTCAGTTTTATTTTTGATCTTAGTGTCAGGGTTGACTACGATGATTCAATATATGGTTATATTGTAGTTTCGGAAGTTCAGTAAAACCATCATCAGTTTTGAATAACTTTTCTCCTTATTTGCGTCTCTCATTGTGTCTTGCTTATTCCAAGTGATGCTATACTAACTATGTACTTTTTCATTATTTAATGTAGATGTCCAACAATACTAGTTCCTGCCAAGTTCCTTACATCCCAATGGCGGGTCTTGCGGCAGCTAAAGCCGCAGCATATCTGATGATCTTTGCGATTTCAGTTCTTGGAAATGTACTTATTATTCTGGTTGTTGGAAAAAACCAACGCTTACGATCAGCTCCAATCAACAGATTCATTGTATCCATGGCTGTGGCTGACATACTAACTACATTATTTAACATGATGATTGAAATATGTATTTACACCAGAGAAGCAACTGGTCAGCGTTTCGTTTGGTTTAACGGACCTGGTAGCAATTTTCTCTGCAAGATCATTGCTTTCATCCAGGGAATATCCTTGGCCAGCTCTGTTCTAACCCTCACTGCTATTGCGGTGAATCGTTTCTTCGCTGTGTTTTTTCCGCTAAAAATGCCGGGCCTCAGCAAACCACTAACTAACTTCGTCATTGGTTTGATTTGGGTTGTGTCTTGTGCCATTGCATCACCGATGTTGTACGCAATGAAAGTCGTCAAAAAGGACTGCATTGTTCAATGCTACGAACAGTGGAGTCCGGCATTCGATGACGAGTCATCGCCCAAAATTTACACCCTTGTTTTGCTGGTTTCATTGTATATCGTCCCTCTATCCGTGATGACCGTGCTGTACACAGCTATTGTGCGAAAGGTTTGGACAAGGCAGGTTCCAGGAAACATCATTGCTCCAAATCAGTTGGTTGAACTGGCCACCAAGAAGCGCGTCCTAAGAATGCTTATAACTATTGTGGTTGTCTTCGCTCTTTGCTGGATGCCTTATTACACTTACCTTCTGCTCAACTTCCTAGTGCATAGCTCGTTTCACGAAATCGCGAGCGTGAACGTGATGTTTGTAGGATTGTTTCTTGGCCATGCTAATTCGGCCATCAATCCATGCATTTATGCAATTTTCAATAAAGAATACCGCAGCGGATTTACAAATGTGAACCGCGCTTTCTTGTCTTCATTGAACCACGCAAGTCGAGTGCCTCTATCACATCTCAATTCTAGCTCCTTGAGACGGACTCAGCTACCAACTGCACAGATGGCAAAGCAAGAAAAAAGAAGTCCAACCTTGATCCGAAGTTCATGAAATGTCACTGCTGTAAACATATTTACGTAGTAGCAAAGGATACACCTCATGAACTTGAATGGAAAATTCATCCTATGGATCACACACATCTTCACAATCTTTACAGAAAGTAACCTAAACTGAACATGGCATTATCTTGTCTCAATAAATGCAATTGATGCTGCATGATGCCGACGTCATGATCCTTGGTTCAGTACGTAAAAGAAAGTAAGAAGCAGCATCAGTAAGTGGAGGACGTTTCAGCCCATCGACGGGCAGCGTTGCTAAATTAGAGTCTCGCCTAAACACATCTTTACCACCGGAAAGAAAAAGACAATGCACAGGAAAGGTCTCTTAGCCTGTGTACAGCCCCCCCCCCCCCCCCCCCCTCCCCGTCGCCACCCAAATTTGTTCTAAGGGAGGGGCGGCTGTACGCAGGCTAAGATTTCTTTCCGAGGAAAGACCATGGCAGTGAGCAAGGACTTCATGCCCTTTTCTGTGGTGTAGCCATACTCAATCTTATTTGAAGTAATGACAACTTGATAAAATGAAAGAAAACGAAAGGACGGATTAACTGCGATGATCTTTTCAACTTTCATTTCATTATATTCCGCAGTTTAAACATATGAAACTTTACACACCTTAGTTGTATTAAAATTCGCGCACGCCTAAGTGCGCGAAATTTAGTACTGCGCCAGATATAATCCGCGCGAAAAGGTTAGTGGTGTAATAACACTCGCTGTTAGAAATGCAAACCATTCGTTTTATTCGTGCGTACAC
>NC_090874.1:59972815-59997815 GCF_036669935.1 Montipora foliosa
TCCAAACTTTTGGAGTTTAAGGAATTTAATAAAACAATTATTCCGTTCGCGCTTGTTGGATATGAGACTGGTTATAGCCAACTCGGCGCTACGCGCCTCGTTGGCTATTTACCATCTCATATCCAACGCGCGCTCATGGAATAATTGCTAAATATATTATTTTTTTATTGATAAGTACTAGTGTAAAACGATGAACATGAAGCAAACTTCTAACCGCTCCGTCTTTACTACGACGTTTCGGCCTTCGGCCTTCTTCAGATGTGGAACTTATTACTTATTTACAAATAAAAAGATAAAAAAAGATAAAAATCTTTTTATCTGTAAATAAGTAGTAAGTTTCACATCTGAAGAAGGCCGAAGGCCGAAACGTCGTATTAAAGCCGGAGCAGTTAGAAGTTTGCTTCATGTTCATCGTTTTCAGGGGCACCCAACGAATCTGTTCCTCACATTATCTGTTCCCCAGAGGAATCTTGCTGGCTGGCAAAAATACAGGTGTTTCGATTAGCTGGCTGGGAAATTTTGTGATTGATAGAGGTTTTGCCTGGGAATTACTGACTTTTTCTAGCATTTCAACCCGACCTGGCTGTAGAAACTCTGAAGACTGACTAAAAAATTAAAAAAAAAAGAACCCCTTCCCTCGCCCAGAGAGTAGTCACAAACATACGACGGCTGGTCAGAGTGATTGCGCTTGCGGAAAAAACCTGTTTTGTCCCGGTTTTGTCGCTTTTGCTCGGTCGTTTTGGATCGAGGGATTTGAAAGCGCGCGGAATTCCTGGCTGGGAAATAAATTTGATCAGCTGGCTGGGAAACCAAACAATTTTATCTAGCTCGCTGGGAAATTTCTTGTGTGTCTTGCTGGGAAAAAGGAACAGATAATGTTTTCCCAACAACACTGAAAAACACCTGAAAATGCCTTAATAACATTTATTTTCATTAACTGGGGTATAATAATACAATTTACAACAAATTGGTCGTTGGGTGCCCCTGCGTTTTACACTTACCTAAAAATTCACATTGAAGCACTGTATCCTTCTGGGAGCTCATCGTTTGGTTACCACATTTATTCCGCTGTCTATATATATGTATATATGTCATTGACTGAACGACAGGGGCATATTCGCAAACTAAAAATTCCCACCCTGGTCAGAGTTTTTCTCTGTCCTTGTGTGGCCCATTTCCATCTGTAGGGCTAACGCTCACATGGTTCATATGGGATTGGAATCTAGCACTTCACATTACACTCTATTCAGTTAACTCTGTTTAAAATATAAGTGCTACACGGCCAACGTTTGTATAAACGTAACCTTTCCTTGTACTTGTACATGTTCATTGCCGTGACTTTAACATCTTAACTTCCCACGGCCTGCTCCCGTCTGACCTTGTAGCTCAGTCGGTAGAGCGGCGGAGATCTAACCCGAAGGTCGTGGGTTCATTTCCCACCCTAGTCAGAGTTTTTCTCTGTCCTTGTGTGGGCCCATTTCCATCTGTAGGGCTAACGCTCACATGGTTCATATGGGATTGGAATCTAGCACTTCACATTACACTCTATTCAGTTAACTCTGTTTAACAATTCGACTGCTCTTTACGAACCTACGCCCTTCGAATCCAATGCCAATGAGTAAGAGGAGACTCAGCAGTTTTAGCTGAAAATGCGGACCTTCTAAACCCTCTAATGATGGCATAGAGCGAGTTTCAATTGAGTGTCGTAAAACAAAAACCAAAGTAATTACTTTGGCCAATCAAAAAGGACTGAGACAATCCGGCAAACCAATCAAAACTCGAAGTAATTACACGTAGCCAACACAAAGCGCAGGAAAATGTGCACGCGTGAGCCACGATTGGTTTCGGTTTCACTTCTGATTGGTTGAAAAAATGGCGCGAGAACTTTGAACCAATCACTGAGTGAAGTAATCATAAACCAAAGTAATTATCTAGTTACTTTCGACACTCAATTGAAAACCGCTCTATTTGCAATAATAACAAATTAGACGGAGCTAAAGACGGTGCAATGTTTTTCATATGCGCATGCGCATGTCTACTGACGCAATTGTATGCGCAGAAAGGGAGTGAAGACCAGAATCAGTAAAGGCTACAACGCCCCTGAACTACGGTTACATTTTGACACGCTTCTTTTCTGTTCATTGCAAATCTGCAACGTGAAATAACTAACCATTTTCTTAGAATGCAACTTGATTCAGATTAAGCAAATAACCATGGCATCGCAGAGGTGTTCAAAACTCAGCCTGAACTTGTCTCCGCACAACGTCAAAAAACGTCTTTGATGTAGACAACATCCAAACAAATTTGACTGCCCAAAATGCCGCCCATTAATCCTGTGAGGTCATGCTCGCACCTCCCAGCATTTTCCTGTAGATTTGCATTTGTATGAAACTAACCGCAACCAATTGGAGTCTATTAAGAACCCACATGGGAGTTCAAGTGAGACAAAAGTAATTTATGCCAGAAAGCAAGTATATGTCCCACAAACAATAGCCATTCTGCGCCATGTGGTTCAGGGCTTACGTCTTAGCCTGGGGTTGGGCTAGGTAGTTTGGCTTTGTAGGGGACCTATGTCCTTTTGTCTCTCGACCTGCCTTAAAGCAAATTTGTAAATAAAAAAATATCTTGTCCCGAACATTTCAGGAATTCCTTGTATTACTGCTTAAAGGGAACCTCCACTCCGACGAATGAATAATTTCAAACATAAAATAATTTTTGCAATCAAATTTGCTCGACCATTTTCTCCAATAAAGAGTTCGGATCGAAAAAAAAAGAGCTTTAGAATCACTTATTTTGGCTTTCAAATTTCCCGGGCGCCACCATCTTGAATAATTGTGACGTGTAATGGTTGCAACGTTCTCAACTCCGATAATTAACAATTATCCTGCTCAATCTTGTGGAATATCGCCTGATACCTAGCCGACGAGGCCGTAGGCTGAGTTGGCTAAAATCAGGCGATATTCCACAAGATTGAGCAGGATAATTGTTTTATTATTTAACACATTGATGACAAAGCACAATTTTCTACGTTTACGGGAAAAAAAGCTGGAAAAACTACCATTTTTCTCCGCGACACACAAAATTACGTATATCGCAGGATATCTGTCGCGAGTACGCACGACGAATATTGAGCGCGTTATGACCATATTTGGACAGTGTCACAATGTGTTGAATAGTAACACAGGATATCTGTTGAGAACGCGCGACGAATACTGAGCGCGCTATGACCATATTTGGACATTGTCACAATGTGTTGAGTATTAAGTGTTAATTAGCCTTTCACTTCTCGTTTATTCCCAGTCACAGGGCGACACTGATTGGAGCGTTAACCAGGATCCAGCGTTGGTTCTTGCTGCTACAATTTAAATTACTAAATGATCCGCCGGCTTCTTGGCTGAGATTTATCACAGATAGAACAACATTTTGTTCCATTTGACTAATATCGTAATATCTCTACCATAGTTTTTATGGCTTTTCGTAACAATAACTTTTCAGATGTTATACGTACCGACAATTAAATGCGCATCATCAGAAGGACCGAAACCCAAAAATGTGTATACAACTCTGACTGCGTGGTCTTTGAGGCCATGGCAGACTCTCATTGCTGAGTCCAACTTCTTGTAAGCGGATCTAAATAAAGGAAATTGCCCCACCGTTTAATAAAACTCAACCGGCAATCTTCAAATAGATACGTAACGTAATCTGCAAGGCAGAAATTTATATCGCGACGAAATTAAATTGTATCATATTGTAGAAGAGTGCCTTGTAATTAATCCACGTCAGGTCATCCTCTTCGAGCGACAAACAAAAGTAAAATTTTATTTCTACTCGTCAAGAAAAGCTCTTTGTAAAATTATAAACGATACTGACATTTTTGTTGAAGAGTGAATAAGAGTATTATGATTTCTCTGAAAGGAATCTGAATGGTGTTTTTATTATCAATGTCATGTCGCGGAAGAAAAACAAATCATTGTTTTACTTAAAGCTAAGCCTCTATTTGCACCTGTCAAGCGGACACCGAGCACTATATTTTGGACTCTGCACGTCCGTCAATTTGTGGCAGTCGTGGTAACATACGGACAGCACTCTATATAGCATTTCATAATTTTTAAGCATAGTCGCTACCGATGCCAATCACAAGACACTCCTAGTATCCTTGGTGAGGCAGAGCAAACCCAAAAAGCACGAAATCAATTGACTTGCGGATTTTATGGTCCAATTTATATCTGAAACAACTCTCAGTGTAACTGATGACAGGTAGGTTAAATTAGTGAGCGCCTTGCTCCTAGCACAACTAAACTGATTTTGCGCTGGTAGTGCTTGACAAAAATTCGTCTCAAGGTCTTCAAAGTCGACTTTTTCATTCACTCTTACTTATTAAGATATTGCGGCAATAAACGAGAAACACAGGGAAGGCGACGACTCTTTTCTGTGTCACCAAAGGCTCTCAAGGCCTGGCCTGGTTGCTGTGATTTTCATATTTTCCATTAAAACAAACGTTGTAAGAGAAAGTTGTTCCCATACAAATCGATACAAAAAGTATCGTTTGTCTTAATAATCCGTTAGAAGCCGCAAAGCCATGATACTTGGCTATTCGTGTACGCCCAATTTACTAACCCATCGAATTTCCTGTATTTCCTCCGCCCCCTCTTTCTATCCACAAATTTAAACCGTGGTGCTATAATTTCCCCTCCATTGTCTGGATGGTAAAACAGCAATATTCTCATTGGTCCGATTGAAATATGCCACCACTTTAAGTTCGTGAATCTTGATCGCGAGACGAGTGACCCGCTGTGGTTGAACGATTTTTGAGACGTGTACTTATGATTTTAAAAATGTCTAGGGCAAAATTGGGATTTCAGTTACATTACATCATCAACCACATTATAGTGTCGATCCCCTTTTCAAATACGATCTTCCAGACCAAAATAGCCGTTCTGACGGTAGTTTTAAAATTGAAAGAAACTCTTTGTGTGGATCACTTGCTCGATTTTATTTGATGTACATTATTGTATGGAAAAGCACAGATGTGTTAGCAAAGACAAACAAACATATGCCTTGTGTTTACTTTAAAGTGACTGTGGATCAATTTCATGAGTGCAGAGCCTTTACGTACAGAGCTTAAAAGCTCTTTAATGGTTTACTTATTCTGTGATTCCATTGGATATTATTGCTCTGCAGGAAAAAACGAAAAACCTCTTGACGTGACAAAAAATTACTTAGCTTAGTATTTCAAAACAATTTCCTCTTTTGCGTCACTGAGACTACTGAGAAATCCTCATTAAGCTTTTAGTTTGACCTGGAATTTAAATTTTAAGTATAGCAATTAAAATATAACATCCAAAGGTAAACCTCGAGATAACAAAGTGACTTTTTTACCCCGCCGTTGCGGGTCGGATGCGTTTTACCAGTAAGTTTCTCTTTCATCCTCTTTTTCAGATCAAGGTAACATTTGTGCGGGCTATGGACGAAAAAGAGAAATGATCGTCGCACTTATTTGGACAATTTAAATTTTCCAAAATTGCCCGAGTCGCGAAGCGACTTCAACGCTATCCACTGTTTTAGTATATGCTTTTGGTGTTTAGTATATACCAAACAACTGAATAATACTTTCCGCGCATTCTAATTGGCTAGCTCGGAGGTAAATAACACTGAGCAAACGGAGAAAAGGAAAATGCATGGCTTCCCCTTTCGCTTCGATTATAATAATAATAATAATAATAATAATAATAGTAATAATAATAATAATAATAACAATAATAATAATAATAATAATAATAATAATAATAACAATAATAATAATAATAATAATAATAATAAATACATTCTTACATGGCGCATTTACAATGCTTACCGAGGAGTAAACATAATTTTATCTCTAAACTCGGCTGATTATTCAACTTGTGTGGTATTAACGTACGTACTAAGACAATTGTTCCCTTCAGTGTAGGAGAATCGAAAGTGGTGGATATCCACCAATATTCACCTCAAATTCGGTGAATAATTGAGTAGCATTTATATAGCGCATTTTTCCCATGGGTTTTACAACAATGAATGTCAAAGGGAATATTCAAATCAAGCAAAATATATTTAAAGAAATGTGTTCATCTGACTGAAGGAACCTAACTGGCTATGATGAAAATGTAGTAGAGTTGAATCCGAGATCAAGAAAAATCCAACCAGGGGAGAACCCAGCGGCACTACACCGCACTTCTCTTGCCTTTCCACCAAACACTGTCATGATCATCTTCTCTTTCCTTTTCCCAGAATGAATGAAAGCTTAACTACCAACAACACAGATCAAGCTGGATGCCCTTTACCACAGTTGACCTTCTTCAGAGCTGCTTCCCAACTGCTTGCATACAGCGCCATTTTCATTCTATCGATGTTTGGCAACTGCGTCCTGATCAACGCCATCACCAGAAATTATGGTCGTTGCTCCGCAGCCATGAATTATTACATCATCAACATGGCAGCCGCTGACCTCGTCACAACCGTGTTCGACATCGGTGTTCAGGTTTACCACTATGCGGTGATGGCGATGAATAAGCAATTTGAATGGTTCGACGGCGTAATGGGCGTCTTTCTGTGCAAATGGTTTGCATTCACTCAGGGCACCGCCATTGCTTGCTCGGTTTTAACGCTAACAGCCATTGCTATTAATCGATTCCAGGCCGTCATGTTTCCATTCCGCCCCAGTATGCGAACCAGCCGTGCTCTACTCGTCATCGGTCTCATCTGGATCTCTTCCTTTGCTATTGCGTCACCCATGCTTTACGCCATGCGTGTGCTGAATTCACATGGTGCACTGTATTGCCTAGAGGACTGGGAACCGCTGTTTGATAATCAGTCCTCCCGAGGCCACTACAGTTTAGTATTGCTGTTCTTTCTCTACGTGTGTCCACTCGTCTTGATTGGGCTCCTATACTCTTTGATCGCTCTCAAAGTCTGGGTCAGGACTGCCCCAGGGCAAATAACAGCCCCGCATCAACTCAATGAGACAAAAAGGAAGAAGAAAATTCTCAAGATCTGTATGACTGTTGTGTCGGTTTTTGCTGTTTGCTGGCTTCCGTTTTACGTTTATCTCATTTTAAATTTCTTAGGTGACGGTAATAATGGCTGCGGGACACCTGAATATGTGGCCTTTATCGGACTGTTCTTTGGACATGCGAATAGTGCTTTAAATCCATTTATTTACATTATTTATAACAGTGATTATCAGAAAAGTTTGAAAAAGGTCTTGCTGCATTGTTGTTGTCATTGGAAATCTGACAGAGTACGCATGCGCACTATTCGAAGTTCGCTGGAGAGCATTCCATCCTTGCGTACATTCAAAGAACTGGAACTGACGTCTCTATAGAAATATTTGTGCAACTTAACCGGAGACAGACACAAATAATCCAAACATATATTAAACTTTATAAAAGCATGCCTCATTTAATTATTGGTTTTTCGAATTATTTTCACTGTTCAAGGGATGGCGCAGTGCGGCAGTGGTAACGGTCCTCGCCTCCCACCAATGTCACCCGGGTTCAATTCTCAGACCCGGCGTTATATGTGGGTTGAGTTTATTAGCTCTCTACTCTGCTCCGAGAGGTTTTCTCCGGGTACTCCGGCTTTCCCCCCTCACCAAAAACCAATATGATTTGATATGTGTTAATTTGATTTCATTTCATTTGTGCACGACCCCACAAGCTATTCAGCTTTAAACATTATCGTTATAAAGTTCTATAAAGTTCTATAAGGATCAAAAACTGGGATCATCGAAAGCCTAGAAATTTAATCAAGCAACGTTTTTTGGACAACATTTACGCTGCCCTATTAACTTTTTACAAATATTCTTGGCATTCAATTATCGCTACAGAGTCATCATCATCATCATCATAATTGCACGACAGATGAACTAAAAGTTAGGAATATAATCGGAGTTATATCCAATTCACACCAACAAAATATGTTTAATTAACTGAGTTTAACAAAATGAAAATCAGTCACAGAAAAATGTAAGACTGGCTTTTACATGAGACTCAGGTGAGTTTCAATACATGCTTTGATCTATGCTAAATTTGTAGTCCAAAAAAATCAGCATACATGGTTTAAAAACTGACAAAACTCTTTAAAACCGTGTTGAACTAAACATGTTCAAAACATGGTTATGAATTGGTGTTAACGGGGCATTTAGATAAGCAACTTAAGAAGCTGCAAGGAAGCTTTAAAACCTCCAGGCTTGGATGGGACTTGAACCCACGACCGTCATATAAAAGATGATTTTCAATCACATGATGACAAGGCCATGTTGGTCAAAAGAAACCATTGCAAATTATGACTCATCTTTTGCATTATGATAGAGTCAAATTAACCAAAAGACTTTTTTTCTCAATTGTTCTGGGTACCAACATGGCTGCTATTACGTCATGTGAAAACCAGCTATTGCGCTGCCGGCTTAACTTGCTCTACGTACCAACCGAGCTATCAAGCTAATTCGTGTCCATTTCTCACTTAAAGTATATGAATTTCAGATATACTATGATCAGAAATTAAATATCACTTAAACATGATAATCATAATAGTAATAATAATAATAATAATAATAATAATAATAATAATAATAATCGCAAGTATACATACAAAAACGACTCAGCTCCACAAGATTGAACCAAAAGCATACTATGTCGCATCTGGTTGCCGGTTCACGTATGACCTTCGTTGGAGCACAGCTTACAGCCAGCTGAAATCATCGTCTCCCATAGTTCAGTGGTGGAGCAAAGGCATTCGTTTCAACTCCTGTTATTAATAATTACAAAACTTGATATTTTGTTAGGAAGTATCCCCAGGTCACTGTGGAAAAATTGCATCTCTTCGTTGTTGTTGCTTTTAATGTTTTCCGACTACTGGAACAAAACAACCCCTTACTTTCGACGATTCTGGGGACGTAAACAAAGACGTATGTATATTTTCTACGTTCCTTTCATATGTCAATGTGAGGCTCTACTAGGGGTTTTGGGGAATAAATGAACACGGCTAACTGATTTGATCTGGGGAACAGGGGAACCGTGAGACTGACTATAAGTACCCTTAGGAATAAAAGGGAACATAAACCAAATGAAAGGTAGCAGTGATTCACGCACTTATCTAAACAATTTAAGTAATTGTCTCCAAGAGATTATGAAGGTAAGAGAGGTAATCCCTCATATTGGCCCTATTCCCACCGTAATCCCTCTTAAGTTATTTTTAGATCTCCTGCAAGATTCGGTATTCCCACGAGGGTTAACTGATAGCCAATCACATGTCCTCATTTTTACCAATGTTGACAGCTGAGCGAATTCCCACGCAATGATTCGCGTCGTTCGCGAAAATGGGGACATATGATTGGCTGTCAGTTAACCCTCGTGGGAATGCCGGATCTTGCGGGAGATCTAAAAATAACTTAAGAGGGATTACGATGTGAATAGGGCCAATATGAGGGATTACCTCTCTTACCTTCATACTCTCTTGTTGTCTCTGAAAGACAACTGGAAAAATTGAGGCGGCTTCAAAGGGAATCATGAAACAAATTGACCTGCTCCTAACTGAGTGGTTCCATTGCTCAGTTGGTAGAGCATTGCATTGCACCGGCATTGCACCGGCATTGAGGCGGCTTCAACGGGAATCAAACAAATTGACCTGCTCCTAACTGAGTGGTTCCATTGCTCAGTTGGTAGAGCATTGCATTGCACTGGCATTGCACCGGCATTGAGGCGGCTTCAACGGGAATCAAACAAATTGACCTGCTCCTAACTGAGTGGTTCCATTGCTCAGTTGGTAGAGCATTGCATTGCACTGGCATTGCACCGGCATTGAGGCGGCTTCAACGGGAATCAAACAAATTGACCTGCTCCTAACTGAGTGGTTCCATTGCTCAGTTGGTAGAGCATTGCACCGGCATTGCAGAGGTCATGCGTGATGTGACTTTCTTTAAGGCCAAATCCTACAAATTCATTTAAGAAGAAAAAAATGTTTAAGGACGGTGCCTACTATTGTTATTGCGCATACGTTCTGCGCATCTCCAGATACTAGGATTTCCTATCGGTAGTGCTTACTAATGCAGGGTTATTTTTGCAAAAAGAAAATTGGGGGTAGCCATGCATTTTTCAGAGATAATTGAGCTTTAATTTGGAAAGGAACGCCATACATTGCTTGTATTTTAGAGCTTTTTGCTAATATTGTTGATTACTATCTTTGAAAAATGCGTGGTTACCCCCAATTTTCTTTTTGGATTTTAATAACACTTGTTGAGATCTGCTTTCCCCGCATATTCATGAAACCGCGCGAAAATACCTTTGAACTAATGTATAGGCACCGTCCTTAACAGAGATGTAGCATGAAACTATGGTATTTTTTAATATAAAGTTGCTGTTACAATACGATCGGGTAAACAAGAGCAAAATTTGAGAAAGAAAAAAAGAGCAGAAAAACTCATCGACAAAAAATCGCGCCGACTGTGGCATTGAAATGGTATTCTCAGCATCTCATTGGCCAAACGAAGTTGCTTGACATCTCTGCGGCCAATCAGAATCACGACGGTAAATGCATTTTCATCCCGGGCATTTCCCGTTTGTTCCGCAAAAAAGCTCGTTTTACAGTGGACAGTTTCTCATTTGGCCGCCGTATTGATAATAATAGCCCTTATGCATGATTTTCTCCACCAATTATGCAAGCCTCTAATTTGAAAATCAAACTTATAAACTTAAGCTTGAGCTGAATCCCAAAGAAGCAAACTTGTAAAGAAAACCCACTTGCCAAAAGTATTACACGAACAATTTTGTGCAAACGAGGTCTGGTGGTGAATTTTCAGCCCGGGCATTTCCCGTTTGTTCCGCAAAAAGGCGCGTTTTATAGAGGACAGTTTCTCATTTTCCCGCTCGTATTGATAATAATAGCCCTTATGCATGACTTTCTCCACCAATTATGCAAGCCTCTAATTTGAAAATCAAACTTATACATTGCAGCTTGAGCTAAATCCCAAAGAAGAAAACTTGTAAAGAAAACCCACTTGCCAACAGTATTACACGAACAAATTTTGTGCAAATGAGGCTTGGTGGTGAATTTTTGAACATATACCATCGTCATGCGTAAGGACTATTACGGGGCCTTTAGCAATGACGACGGGAACGGCAACGAGAACGTCATCTCAAAACATAAATTCTCATTATTGTAATCACTTCACGACCGTGATTCCAAGTTTTTTTAATATGATAAAGGTGTACCACTGAGCTCCTCAGGAATGAAATCGTTATGAGCGGCCTTAATTTAGGGGAGAAAACTAAAATTTATCCTCAAGTGCTGAAGTTCTTCATAAAACCTCAAATTTAGCTATTTCAAGTTTTTGCTTTGCAGAGGACGGCAAAGAAATGAACAAAAGTGAAAATCGCACTTGCAGGGCGTGCAAAGCCATTGTTTTTGGCCACTAAATATGCACATTTGTTACGTTCTCGTTGCTGTTGTTTGAAGGTGGCTCTGAATCTACTCCAGATAATTTTTTCTAACTTTAATTTGCAGAGAGTTTTATCTTAGCCTGCTAATCACGTTTCAGCAATAAAAAAAATGGGGGTTCCGGACCTAGTTCGAGATATAAGCGTTTAAAGACAAAATATACCGTGTTTTTAGAGGACTCTTTTGTTGCCATGGAAACCTATTACGTCACATCAATGAGTGCATCTTGTTAAACAATTATTGGTGTTTTATTTGGTACCATAACATTGCCATGATGTGAAACAGTGTTGTAATATTAATCCTTCAATTAAGACATTCCTCCAAATTATTGAAACCTGTTTGAGCCACCTTTAACTTAGTAAAGCTTTAGTAAGATCGTTTGATATTTTATATACATATACACAAAACTAAGTGTCTCACCTTATTTTTTAGTATCCAGTCTAGTCATAACCTGCGTGCAGCCAGACATGTAACTCGAAACCTGGGTCAAACCCTACAATTCTCTACTTGCACAAATCCCATAATACACCTAGCTCTTTCATCCCCCAAAATTTTGCATGATCATTGTTTGCAATTTCTCCTGGGACATGAAGATGTCCCAAGAGAAATCGAAAACAATGTCTTTGAACAGTACTAGAAATACTAATGATTCCAAGTTCGAGTGAGGCCTAACACTACTGTGAAGTTTTTTATACCCAATTATTCCATCAGAGATCAACCCTACTATTGAAATTGGGCCCACAAAAGGACAGAGAAAAAATCGGACCAGGGTGGGATTTAAACCCACGACCTTCAGATTTGATCACCGTTGCTCTACCAACTGAGCTACAGAACGGGAGCAGGCCGTGGGTATGTGAGATGTTATCACAAGGACAAATTCGGTTCGATCCAAGCCTAATTTAGATAATCGTTAGTTGTTGTCCTTCAGTGGCACATTGATATGAAGGACAACAACTATTAGTAACGATTAACTAGAAATACTAGCTTTTGAAATGTATTCTGTTTCGAGTAAAAAGCCAAACTAGTGCAAAAAAACTAAACCGCTTCCAGTAACGGTTATTAGTTTGTGGTTTCATGTCGCTTCTGATTGGTTGCTGCGCGATGGGAAATGTCAAAATCAAATCAACGTGTTGACGGTTTTTTGGATCCGCACGTGCTACGGCAGATCTTTGATTTCTGTTTGTTTGCGATCAATCACAATTGTTGCCATCTCTTCGCCCGCAATGATTCTTTTCTAAAACACGAAAACAATAATTGCAATAAACAAAATAATCAAACATCGCCATTTCACTTTTGACCTTTTGGCTGTTGAAATGCAAAGCACTTTTTCTGTCATACAAATAACGGATGCTTGATTTGTCAAGTAAGTGAACGTCGAAAAACAAAACGCGTAAGAATCTATCCAATCAGAAAGGGATACAGAAACCCCTGTAAACTCTGAACAAGCTTAAAGCGGCTGTGACACTGTGCAATTTTTGCGTGCAACTTGTGTCGCAACGCCATTGCGAGACAAGTTGCACGAATCATTGCTCAATGCAGCATATCTTGCAACGGTTGCAACGATTTTTTGGTATATACTCCATGCACCCATGGCATTCTCCTATGGAGTATATACCGATTTTTTTAAAGCATTGCGCAGTGTAACATCTGTCCTGCAACATGTATCGCAACAGTTTGCGGCACTAGCCAATGAAAATGTTCCTTTGACGTCATGTGATCATCGAGACGAGACAAGTTGCATGAAACGTTGCTCAGTGTATCACCCGTAAAACAACTTGTTTCGTAATGGGAGAACGTTTCTAGAAATGACGTTGCGAGACAACTTTGCACGAAAAATTGCAAAGTGTAACAGCGCCTTTAGTCTGTCTGCGATGCAGGCTATTCCGGTCACAACCCATCCGATTGCAAGTCAACCTCGTTGATTGCAAGTGCATGAGCTGTCTCCCACGTAGCCTTTATTCTTTTCTATTCTCGTACGGTCCAGATCACTCGTGTCACGCACTCTAAGAGAAGGGAAGGGAAGGGAGGAGAGTGCGTGACACGAGCGATCTGGACCAGGCTATCTCCCAAGCGTCTAGGAACTGGAGACTAACTACTCTTGCCGAGGATCACGGGCTACCTCTCGTAGGGTGTGCAAGATGGCGGCGAAGGAATGCATTGTGACGAACTAACCTACGACGTATGAACTTCTGAAGTCATGGCCATGGTAGATGGCGGTTTAGAGCTAGAGGACGGGGAAATAGATGATTTGGAGGATGGAGAGATAGATGAGAATGTACCTCTCTCAACGGAAGCGAGCAATAATGTATTCTCACGTTTAGAACCACGCAACGGAGACTCGTTCTCTGAGAAATTACAAGACTCGCAGGGAGTAAACAGCAGGGATTTTGTATTTCAAAGTTCAGTACCTCCATCTGGTCCATGGGAACAACAGGGTACATCTTTTAGTTCTTTAAGTCGCAGTAGATTTCGTAGAGGACGGGAAACTCCTGCGATCGCGAGAGGAAGAGGAAAGGGCCGTTTTCGTGGAAATGAACGGGAAATGATGGGTCGGAGCAAGAGCTCATCTGGGAAAAGATTCAGCCAGCGTAGATGTATCCTTTAATTTATCCTTTAAGTCTGAGTATTTGCCAAAAAAGAAAGAAAAATAAAAACAAAATTAAGAATTTTGGACAGAAACTTCGTAGGAAACTTTTGAGAAGCCAAATAAATATTGCTGGTTTGCATGTGAAGTCATTTTGGCCATGGTGGTTGGCAAGAACAATAACCTGTCTCTCCACTGGGAACCAAACCATACATTTCATCCCCTTTTGAAGGAAAATGGGGAGTATTTTTTAGCGCCCAAGGCACGAGCCTGTAGGGGCGCCTGGGGTTATCCCATCTAGGAAATTTTGCAAATTTATTTTCTCTCAAGTGGCATTTCCTGCATTTTGACATCATTTTGGTCGTATTCTAAAAAGTCTTTATCTTACCAATTTTTGCTGTTTAATGGAGTAAGACCGCTGCCCTTATAAGTTTGCACAAGGGGTGTTCAATGGAGAGACTGGGAGAGACGTTATAGGATAACAAAGTGTAATTATAATGTAACATTTTACTCTCAGATCGCAAAAAAAAATGCTTAAGATAAGCAATTTTTTCCTTGTTTTCAGAATTTCATGATAAATTGGGAGAGTCTGATTAAAGTCAGGAGAGCAGGAGGCAACACATCAAATTGGGAGGGTCGGAATGTCTGCTTAACTTTATTATTATACAGATTCTGCCAAAAAAAATTGAATTGTACAGGGCTCAAAATTGCCACCAATACAGTTGCATTTGTGACAGAGTTTTTTCCCTTTGCAACTAAAATATCTGGAGAAGTCGCAAACTTGCAACTTGTTTTCAATGATTTTGGGACTAAAATTTGCGGAATTGCGACTGAATTTTTTTTCATTAATTTTGAGCTCTGTTGTGTTGTATTGCCAACCAAAATTACAATAATGTTTTGTTAAAGCAACTGAATGTGCTTGAATGAGTGAAGAAAATATATGTAGCAGTGAGGAAGTAGGAGTAAGCATGAGTATTTTGCCATAGGAAAATATATTACATGTATCTCTGTAGAATTTGTACATACTGTATTTGAAATATTGTTACAACAGCTTAAAACAGCATGGACCTTTTAATAGAGATCAAAGCATGTGGAACATTTTATGTATTGATAGTTGTAGTCTTCGTTGACCGAATGCATAAATGGCAGACAAAAATGTATTCTTTTGTTTCTGTGCTAATACACCTTATTCCAAAATGGCCACCATTTAAATATTCTTTTGTTTTTATTCAAATTAGCCCTTGATGCCTTGTTCTTAAGCTTAAGATTCAAAAGAATATTTTATCTTGAACGAGGCAACAAGGGCCAATTTGTATCCGCATAAATCAGCGGCCATTTTGGAATAAGGTGTATGAGACTCACTAGCCTCGCTCTCAAACAACATTTCTGTTATATTTTGTCCATGCAAACGAGGCTAGTGAGGCTAATTAGCACATAAACAACAGAATTTTTTTTTGGCCACCATTTATGCATTCGGTGTATAGAATGGACCTTTGAAAAAGAAACATCCTCCTTAATACAATGTATCTTTTCTTAACAACAATTACACTTCAACCAGCCTTCTTTCAAAGGCCTAATTTACCTCATCCCTTGTCTGTTGAAAGGAGAGGGCCTCCTTATATTGACGAAAGAATGCATTCCCACCCAGACTTTGAAAAAACAGGGTTGAGTCATGGTGCAGCAGAGGAAAGGCCAATGCAGGTACCTCTGCACTTTGATGAAAGGCTTCATTCTGATAATGTCCGACTGAGGTTACCACCTGTTCCATTCACCGAAAGATCAAGGATGTCTTTAGTTGGTGGAAGGACTCAGTTACATGCTGTAGCTCACTTTGAAATGACAGATTCCACTCCTCCTGAAGTGGGCAAAGAACCTGGAAAATTACCATCACCTCCAGATGAAGAAGATTTTGATGACTACAGGATCTTGTTGCAGCGTCATCGTCTCATTCAACAGCAGCTGGCTGCGCTTGAAAACCAGGAGAGTTCATCCTTAGTAGAGGATGACGCTATCATTGATGATTCTTTCATTGACATTCCAGTGGAAGATACCCATGCACAGTTACGAGTTATCAATGAAAGACATTTAGGAACGTTAGATGATGTATTTGAACAAGCCCACGAACAGCTTCATAGGTTTGATTCTCATCATTTAATAACAGATGCTAGGAATGTAGCATCAGGTGAAATGGGGAATGACATTTGCAATCTGTTAGAAAGTGAAAGTTCTGGAGATGGTGGTACTCCTAAACCATTCTTACCTTTTAAAATTAAACCTCTTCATAATAATGTCCCATCAATTAAAGAATTGAGTCAGAAGGACTTGGAACAAAGAGGGGTAAGGAAGTACATTGAACACGACACAGGCGGTAACAACATGGAAAATGTCACTGTTAAAGAGAACAGCCTATCTCTAACACAAGGTAAAAAACAGGGTGAATTTACAAGGCCACGAAAAAAAAACCGAAAGAAAAGAAAACGTAAGTTGTCTCAAGTTGGAACTCAAGTCACAGTAAATAGAGGACCAACCGGAAATGCCAGCTCATTGCAGGGTGCACACGTTGATCCTCATAATGAACTTGAAGCAAGACTGATGTCTCTAGCTGGAAGCTCTGTTTTAAATCATGGAGGTCCTGCCACAAATAGGTAGGCAAAGTACCATGTGCGTGATTACATTAGTGCCCTCTTAAGCTCGTTTTGTAGAGCACTGGACTACCGTGTTGAAAGTTGTGGGTATTGGCTTAAATTGACGTGGTGTAAACAAGGCAAAATGTACATGTGTATACTTGTGAAACCAACCTTGAACGGATAAAATGAATATAAGAAGAGTTTTCTCTATAATGATTACATTGTTTGCTATGGGTAATTTGTTTGTTTTAGGGAGGATAAGGATAAAAAACGAGAGAGACGAGAGAAAGTGCGACAGTGGCAGGAGAAATTGAAAAAAAAAGACATTTCTAATGAAAAGACACTTCAAGGAAATAAATCTCGGCTCAAGAAGAAGGTAACCAGGCTTTCCCGAGGTGATAAGAGACGTTCAAACAGTAGTCAATGGGAAGGAGATGGGAAGGTGAATTTATCAAAGTTTGAAAGTGATGATTACTTTGAAATACCCATGGACGTGGAGAGTGATTCAACAGGTGATGATTGTGTATTGATTTTGTTCATTAATTAATTTCTCATTAAATATTTTGTTATTTGTCATTAGTTTAATAAGAAACTATTCTCTGAGACATTCTCGGTGACTGTTTTGAGAAAGGCCAAAGAGCTGACACTGGACTACTATGTGACAGGTTGCGAGCTCATTTCGCACAGGACCCGCATACAGGTTCTTTAAATGCCTGAGAAGAAAGCGCTGCATTTTGTAATCACACTTGCAAAATATTATTTAATGGTTAGGCATGAATCCAAGTTCTCACAAACCCTTTCTCAGTAAATAAATATTATTATTCTGAGGTACATGTATTACTCTGTACAAACAACCCAGATACAGTGTACTTTATATCTGCAAAGCTTTGCATGTAGGCACAGACTTCCTAGTGGTGTCATACAATCAATGTTCAGTATCACTAGTTTTAATACTGCAGTTTTGCTGTAACCTCCATGTTGGAGGTGAAACTAAAACAAAATTGAAGAAAGTTCAGATGGCCATCAAGTGCTCCATCTGTAACATACACTGTAAGTGTAAGTTGATGGCACATTGTACATGTGTTTAATTAATTTATACCAATATATGTATAGAACTTGAGTTGTTGACTGCATTGGTCAATTAAGACAAGATCTCAAGTGAAGCTATGATCTTTGCAGTTATATGAGCGCAATTTTTGCAATTGCGTAGAGAAGCCTGAAAAATTCAGGCAATTGCAAAAATTGTGCTCATAACTGCGAAGATCATAGCTTCACTTGATTTCATATCCGCAGTTCATATATGATTCATTTCATATACCATTATTTTCATCATTAAGACAAGATCTGTTATTGATAGTAATAGTACATATACTTGGTGCAGTATGGAAATATTGGTCAAACAATTTCAATTAATAGACCTTTTTTTCGCTTGTACATTTTGTTTTCCCAATACAGATCATGTGATGATGCTCAGAGGTCTGGTCCCTTGTTTTGTTCATTCAAAAGAGTGCATGCAGAGATGTTCATGCTTGCATGTACTTTTTTAATTAACAAAACAAAGGACCGAACCTCCTGAGTATTTTCATGTGATCTGTATTAGGAAAACAAAATGTACAAACAAAAAGGTCTATTACAGCTGTAATTACATGTACATGTACCAGTCATGAAGTGCATTGTTTTTCAATCATTATGTTAGTTAATTTAAGTTTCACCGACTTTGTGATGTGGCCCACACAACCGTGATGCTACGGTAACACTGCAAATGTGTCTGTACAGCAGTTGACCCTTCACAACATTGCTAGACCACAACTCTTTGCTAGCAGTGGGTTCATAAACTTTCTTCAGAATTAATTGTTATGAACAAGAATTCTGGCATTGGGGCTATGGACATAATGGTTTATAAAGAAGACTTGAAAGTTAAACCAAATTTACACTTGTTGCTGCCTAATCCATGCAAATCATCCTCCTTGTAGACTCACTGTGGGTGGGTTTCATGTACACTGAACAACAGTACATGTAATTTATTACACACATCATGAGAATTTCATTCCATAAAGCTCATTTCTACAAATCTATATGCTCTATACAGCCAATCAAAATGGCGTACAGCTCTTTCACATGTAGAAGTATAACCAATCAACGGTAGTGTAAAGGCCTTTCCAAGCCAATCACTCGTACATCTCGTTCATCTCGTTCAAATCGTACTTTGTTATTGAGTTGAATGAAATTTGCATTTGGTTCTATTGTAAGTGAATTTTTGTTTCTAATTTAAGTTCGGAAAACTATTTCAATGAAAATTCTCATCTTATGTGTAATAAGCAGCTCACGACGTACATGTAGAAAGTGCTTTATACGGGGTTGTATTCACGAGTTGTTTGTGTAAAGGCCTTTCCAAGCCAATCACTCGTACATCTCATTCATCTCGAGCAAATCGTACTTTGTTATTGAGTTGAATGAAATTTGCATTTGGTTCTATTGTAAGTGAATTTTTGTTTCTAATTTAAGTTCGGAAAACTATTTCAATGAAAATTCTCGTCTTATGTGTAATAAGCAGCTCATGACATACATGTAGAAAGTGCTTTGTACGGGGTTGTATTCACAAGTTGTTTGTTTGTCAAAAACCTTCACTCGCTCATACCTCTCTCGTTAGGGTTTTTGACACAAACAACTCGTGAATAAATCCCCGTTTGCTGCACTTTCTATGACGTAAACTATATATATGTAAGGAACCCTCAAGTTAAGAGAGTGATACATGAGTAATATGTTACCTATTACTAGCAGATGGCCATCCAGCTCCACCGCTAATAGAGGAACCAGTTGAAGACTTCCCTCCGCCACCACCACCATTACCAAATGGAGATTTTGGTAATAATTTTATTATAAAAAGTCTACTCTGTCCTACATAACTGGAGGAAAAATGTACATGTATTTAGCATTGAAAGGGCTGTGGGAAAAGGACTGCCAGTTTAGGCCATTTTAACCTGCCATAAATATTATATACAGTAATTATAATAATTTATACAGTACAGCTCAAAATGTAAGTTACCAGTTGTGTAGTGTTTCAGGCGTTGCGCGCTATGTGATTCGAGTCCTGTGTCACCTGCGAATCATTCAAGCAGAATTTTTTGGCATAAATTTAGGAGGACTCCTCTATGCGAAATCAATATTTATGAATTTCGAGCAAGTAACAATTGCATGGTTAGAAGCTGTCTGCGACAGACAAGTCACAGACGCTCATAAAGACTGCAGACAAACATTCCCATTTATCTGTACATTGTACATGTACAGTGCAGTGATCTTAGACAAGTGTAGCCTTAATTTTAATCCTCAGTGCAGCGAGGAAGAAAATTTGGACAAAGATCGTGGCATTATTTAAATCAGAAATGGTGGTTACATTGTCAATAATTTATGATCTTGTGCCGCCAAAGAAGTAGGAACCTGATCTTGTGCTGGTCTGGTGTTTTGAACAGCGATGGGGTTGTTTAGTATACTGTAGTACTTGTTGAGTCACACAGCTACTCAAAATAATTTAGTTGTGTAAAGATTTCGGATAGGCAAAGCCAAAGGTTTTCCTGACTTTCCTTCATGTGTCGGCTAGCCTCAATTTTACAGTATAATATGCTGACTCAAGACCAACAAAAACAATATGATATAATTATGATATGATATGATATAGTATTATAGTATACTATAATATAAGATAATATAATATGACATAATAAGATGAAAAACATAGAAAAAAACTATTTCATTAGATAATGCAACTCTAGAGTTTGATTGACTGCAGACGAAAGAAAAGAATCCCAGCCGAACTTGTAAATCAGCAAGAGGCAAAATTCCATAAATAAGAGGTTTTACATGAGCTAGTACACTGTACTGTACATGCACAACACAACAACATTGTTAACTGATTTTAGATAGGATACTATACTACATGCATTTGCGGGTGTCACAATTCCCGTTGGTTCTCAAGAACGGAGAGGATTTAAGTCGTCAAACATTACAGTTATTTTTCTTTTTGTTAACTTGAAAACATGTGAAAAGATCGGCTCTCCAAAATAAGCGGTTAGCAGTTTCACAAATGCCTTTTCGGGCCTGAAAAGGTTTCGGGACTTCCGAGAAATGGGCCCCTGGACCTGTGACCTGGACCTGTGAACATGGTTCGCACAATCTTGAAAAGGTCTTGAATTTTAGTACCCGTCTTGAAAAGTCCTTGAATTCGTTTGAGGTCCTTAAAAAGTACTTGATTTCTTTATTAGGTCTCGAAAAGTCCTTGAAATTCACAAATTTGTTTAAACCACATCATTTTCTGAGAAATTAAATTATTTTGCCAACGAAAATTTGGCCATTTATGACTAATAGCAAGCCATAAGCGATTACGGTGAGAAAATTCTAGAAAAAAACGCAAAGGCGTACATGAAGCGAAACTGCATCTTCACCGCAATTTCATGCTCATTGCACCAAGCTGTTGGTTGTCCGCCACTTTTTTTGCACCGTATAAATAGTTTGGTTTCTCACTTTGATTTCAATTTAAATGGTTAAACGATCCAAACTGTAGCTGGGTAAGAGAATTTAAAGGCGACAAACGCAAGGCTATGTGTGCATGTGTGTGCATGGAAGAAAGCACTCAAAAGTCTCACATGATTGGCGATAAACATAAAATGAACACTTGTAGAACTTCCAATTTTAACTCAGTCTGTGCTGGTCGGTACATTTTTACCTAAGAAGTTACTTCCAGTTGTGATCTAAGGTCAGAATCGGGTTTCGGTCGTACGGAAGCGAATAACGCTCAGAAAGGCAGCCAAAGATAAGGCAATTTAGAAGGCTGCTATTAAAAACATCATCATCATCTTAGGTTATTACAAAATATTACAGTATAAAATAATGTGACCAACCGTGGCTGGTCTATTTAAAATTCGCAAATGACTCCATTGAGTGGGACCAAGAATGTCAGTTTATTGAATAAATTTTAGTCCTTGAAAACTGTAATTTGTCCTTGAAAAGTCCTTGAATTTCGTTTGCCTTAAGTTGTACGAACCATGTGTGAACTGAGACCTGTCTTTTGTGGATCAAGTTACTGACTAAGAGGAACCCAATATTGTGAATTTGTGAAAGCTTGCATAGTATCCTATCTTTAGAAGCAATGTGCACTTTACTGCCTCAGTGAGCATAGGTTTTAAGTGGCAGCTGGTTTGAGTAGAGTAACTGTGCAACTGTTGTCATAGTCAATTAATGAATTTTAAAACACTACGCCTATTAACTGGAGGGTAGGTGCTGCAAAGGTTGCAAGAGAGGAGGAGCACTCTCGTCAGCAGCAAGGAGGTCACCATGACAACCGAGCCACAGTCCACCTGCCACGGCACCCGTCAACACATCACAAGTGTGTGGAATGTATACTTACCTTAAAACGTGAGAGGGAGGGAGGGAAAAGCAAGCCAGTAAGCAACAAGGTGATTCAAGCCAGAGCACATGGCAATATGCCCCTGCAAATTAAACCTCCCTAGAGTGCCCCCAAATATCACAGGAGAAAGTGCTGCATTGGCTTGGTTTTAACTTTGCCTAAATGATATTTAGTCTCATTTAATCTTAGGTTTGAAAGAAGCTGGCTTTAATTTCCTTAATTTTAAATAAGAAAAAAAAGTACCCAACTTCTCTGAGTGAACTAGGCGATGCTTCGTGTTGGGTGTCAGTACTCGCGGGAAGTACTGAGTGAGCCTCTTTTTTTTTTTGACAGGTACACCGACAACTTCTTCTTATGTAGAGCATGGACAGCAGTCATTGTTGGTAACTAATGATTTTAATGCTTTTAATTGCTTGCGTAACCTAGCATCGATTTCGACAGTTTTATTTGCTTTCTTTATAATTTTTATTTTGCTTTGGCATTGAGAATGTGGTACAATTGTCTTGCAGTGAGTGTTAATGGAAAGTTTTGAATTTGTTTTCTTGCCTTTGGGGCTCCTCTACCTTCTGGCGACTTGAATTAATTACTTATTTGCTACTTAACCTTCTTTGGCGACTTCATTTTTGTTTTATTTCGAGCCCTGCATTGATTTTGCAGAAGGTAAAGCTGCATGTACGTTACAGTGTGGGTCAATGTTCACACTACTTAACAATTATTCGCCGAAGGCGAAGTGATTATCGGTGAATATTCACCGAGACGAAGTTGAGGTGAATATTCACCGATAATCACTGAGCCTGAGGCGAATAATTGTTTTAGGATAAATACACAGGTGATTATTTCAAAAAAGAGAAAAAAAAAAACATTTCAACGCGAAATCATCTTCACTTACAGTGGCAAAACGACTACTGGCAGCCATTTTGTCCGTCAAGGTGATTATCGGCTGATAATCCGAGATAGCGAGCCAATGAGAGCACGCGATTTTGTATAATCACCTGTGTATTTATACTAAATACAGTTATTTAGCAATTATTAATTTTCTTGTCAACAGATGTATCCTCCAGGTTATTTTCACGTAGATCAGGTACACTTTACATGTAGATGTGATGTTTTGTAAGTAATCTGATCTTCATACAGTGAAATTCTTAAACACAATATCCAGTAAGGATGAAAATGGTCATCCTTTAATTTTGATACAAAATTAATAAAAGAAAGCCTACTTATTTTTAAGCTAAAACCAGCTTGTAAATGTTCATACTGATTCTCTGCAATGTAGGGTGGAAAGTGTGTACAACTGTATTTAGCAATGTGTGAAAGGAAACTTTTTGCAGTTTTGAAGACTTGGGATTGTAACGTTTTCCTTACGGCTTATTCAGTTAACCTTGATGTTTTGACTTTTATCATTAATTTTTGCAAGCCATTTTAAGTAATTTGGGAGGGATAAGACTTTATTTTTGTGCAATTAGAAATCTGACAGGGTTCTGCAGCAGCAATTAAGAGGCAATAGATTGCATATTAATTCTTGAATATTAATTAGCTGGACCCCCAAAATTTTGCAATGGACCCCCAAATTTTTTAAAAAGGGGTCCAGTGGACCCCCAAATTTGAAAACCTGGATACATCTCTGAGCCACCTCTGATCAAAAACTACATATAATCATAAAAATTACATTAGGTTGGATCTCATTCTCATGAAGTACATGTACTCTGTACACTGTACTAATGATTTTTCTGTTTTTATAGAACTACCGTGACTGGTCGGGTGCCTCAGCCCCTGTGGCATTGGCAGATCTTCATAAAAAATCCTTGCATTACGGGGGTATGTGACTTACATGTACAATCTGCTTATCACTCTTGAAGTAATAATGTTAGTACCCACCATCTGGGGTGTCTTTATTGGGGAAACGTTGCCTGAGTGTGATAGAGTTTCCTAATACAATATTATTACGTGTATAACCCTAAAATCAAACCAAATTTTGGATTTTAATTATCGGGAAAACCGAAGTTCAGTACCTAGGGAAGAAATATCTCTTCCAAAAGAGTGAAGAACCAACAATTTCAACCCACATACAGTATTTATGGCATAGATTCCAGGAATTGACCCTATGTGAGTGCTTTCGCAACTTCAACAACCCAGCTCCCTACTTGAACCAGCCTTTCATGTTTGTAAATTTGTGTTTGCCAGAACTACCTAGACACACTGCTGATGTGGAGGAAAGTCACAACCAGAGAAAAGTCCATACCCCAGATATCTCAAGCCAAGAAAACTCGGATGAAGATGATGAGGCAGCCCTCAGAGAACAGCTCTTGAAATCCCTGGCTGTTAAAAGGAAAGCCAAATTGAATGTTGGGGTAATGAACAAAGGCATTAATTGTATTATTAACTGTTGTACTGAATCCTCCAAATTGTGGGCAGGTAGAGTCGTTCTAATACTGGGGCAGCAGCAGTAGCAGCAATAGGGAGTTTAAGAAACAACAACTGTTACAGCTACTGCAACGACAACGCCAAAAAGCAGCAATACGTTTGGTTAAAAGAGAAAAATCTGATCGTGCTGCACGTATGACACACATTTTTGTACATTTCTCTCCTGTACTCATCAAAACAACAACGTACATTGTAAAAATGACCAATTTTCGGGTTTTGATGACGACATCGACAAACAACAGTGAATCTTCCCTTCTCTCTCTTTGCTTCAAATCCGTACGTACCAATCTGGTTATGGCACACTTTCGCTCATATTGTACAACATAAACAAGGTGGAAACATCGTGAAACACTTAGGATAGCAGAGACTAATAGTTTGAAGCATGGCATCTGACAGGATGCGGCGATGAGGATCTGCATAATTCTCTAAAATCCGCATCCTCTGCATAATTACGATATTTTCCGCATAAAACAGAAGAAATGCATGACATTAGTG
>NC_090874.1:60000315-60005315 GCF_036669935.1 Montipora foliosa
TGTTTCCCAGGCTCTCTCTTTTGTTTGCGCTTGAAACTTTCGACAAACTCTTGTCAACTCTCGCTCTTTTTTGGCCAATTCTCGATCACTCTCATGCTCTCAAGATTTTCAACTTTCATAAACTCTCGCTCTCGTTTGGCCAGGGCTTTAGAATTTCACAATGCCATGGTCCTTAAAAGTGTTGTTTTCCGATCCCCTGGCTGAGGAACGAAAGAAGGGGAAACGTTTTTCTCACACACATCTTGGAGTCTGGGTGCAAGTGTGTGTGGGGTCATAGGTCACATGGGTTAGCATGAGCACTCTCAGTTTTTTCTGTTGTTATTGGGCATTGCCTGACCCAACCCACCCACCCTTATAAGTTTTCAAGTCATGTGAAGTTACTTGGAATGCCCTTAGTGGGTCCTCTAGGCTCCATTCATTGCTAGTTTTCTCATCTTTTCTCCTGATTTTCATTCTGATTCTAGGTCTTCAGTTGTTAGGCCTTCGTTAGGGTTGTTAGTCTGTCATTGAACTCAAGTTTCCTTTCAGATTATCTACAGCTTTACCTTGTAATGGTTATCTTGTGTTATGAAATATTCAATTTAAAGGTCAGGCTGTGTGGTTCGGCATGACTTGATAATAGTAATTTATTATAACAATATAATTATCTCTGTGCAGGTATCATGTCTTGTACCTCCCAAGCATGATCCTGTGGTAATAAAACTTGGTGAAGATTCAGACTCCGAGGAGTCTGGTGCATCTGACTCAGAAATCGGCCCAAAGACAGTGTCGAGCAATCAAAAATCAGGTGGCAGCTTGTTTGGAGGGCTAGAAATGATGATTAAGGAAGCTCGAAAATCTGCTGAGGTGAGGGCATAATAATAACAATTATTATTATTAGTATCACACAACTAGTGGACTAATGCAAATGAAGCATTTTGATTGGCTACGCTACTAGAGGACTATTAGTAATAGTCCTCGAGTAGTGAAAAGCATGGCGCTTTCTTTTATTATTTTTATTCCCAAATAAATATATTTTCTATTTGCATTTGCTAACTTTATTATTGCCTTTTCTGTGCGACTAGTTGGGTGATACTAAAACAAGCCACGGATCAATAGCCCATGAGGCTTCACCCTTGCAGGCTACGGGTCTAATTGTTAATTATTATTATTAAAAATTTCTCTCATACAGGAAGTGGTTTTTATTTTTAATGAAGCTTGGAGCTCATCACAAATTTCAAATTTCATTTTTTTTCAAATTTCAGGTGGCTGTTAGCTCCTCCACACCTAAGCGTTTTACTCTGGCTAACCCCAGACTATTTTACATGTACTTACCAATAGCCCACTTTCAATATATTAAAATTCAGTCCTAAACAAAAGGCATCATCTCGAGGCTCTGGGGAATAAATTTAATGTAAGGATTTGTATTAGGTTGAATTTTAGTAATATCGAAGGTGGGCTATTGGTTGAGGTGTGAATGGGTTAACAACATTTAGGTCCACTTAGAAGCTTTGTCCCCTTCAAATCAATAGTGGATTTGATATTGCTAAGGCAAAATAGTCTGTCACGTGGAACCTTTGGTTGCGAAGTATTTTATAATAAACCATCTATCTATCTATCTATCTATCTATCTATCTATCTATCTATCTATCTATCTATCTATCTATCTATCTATCTATCTCTCTCTCTAAGACAGCTTACTCGATACAGAGATGCTAACAATAGTTTGGATGTACCTTCAAAAAAATTAACGAAAAAAATAACTATTTTAGGCTTCTAAAGTTAAAGGAAGTGGGATTGAAACAGAACAGGCAACACCAGATGATACAGGAAAGCCAGTGGCAACAAGTGTTCCAAAGACACCGGATGCCATGGACCACATGCCAGAGCAAATGAAAAATGAGTACAGGAGGCTCAAGGAACAGCTAGCAAACCGTCAAAAAACAAAGCAACAGGATAAAGGTAGGTACAGCTGTACATGTAGAGCTGTGGAAAAAAGGGTTGATTTTCACACAATGTACTGCAGCTCAAGTGTGAAAATAGATAATCATATTGAAATTATTTGTTATCCATTGTCAAAAGTCGCCATAAATGACCAGTTTCTTTGTTGTCTTGGTCCATTCTTCAAGTGGGTTAGCAGATATAATTTTATTACATTTTTCGTTATTTTTCACCTCTTACATTTTCAAACTAAGTGGGTTATATTATTGCAAATCCTTAAGAATAAAGCTCGTGTACATTGGCCTCAAATTTGATGGTTTAGAGTGGTGACTGAACCTACAGTACATGTTTATTGTTCGGTTGTATATAGTCATGAACACTGATTAATTATTTGTTCAGTTGGTTGAGCACCAGGCTGTCACGCAGGAGGTCGCGAGTTCAACTCCGGCCGGACCAACACTCAGGGTCCTAACTGAGGAGAAAGTGCTGCCTTTGTAACTACATCTGCAAATGGTTAGACTTTCAAGTCTTCTAGGAAGGACGATAAGCTGGAGGTCCCGTCTCATAGCCCTTGTTAATGAACTCTGTGGGACATTAAAGATCCCACACACTATTCGAAAAGAGTAGGGAACAGAGTTCCCAGTGTTGTGGTCTGACCTTGCCAGCATGTGGTCGGCTTGGCAGGATTAGCTTGAAGAGCTTCTGTGTGAATGAGACCACAATTGTGTATATAACAGCCAGACGTCAGGCTACTTAGCCAAGTGCTGGAGCATCACCGGAACCAGAGCCACACTCACAAGGTTTCTACTCTGTGCTGCAAAAACTTCGGCCACTTGAACATCCATTCAAAGTTGATATTCCCCAACTTTTTTTCTGCTGCCAGAGGTTTTGGGTCCACAGTAGCATTGACTGTACATATGTTCACCTTTCTACTTCTTGCAAGTGATTTATTTACCAGCTCAAGTCGTCATTTTCCGCCTGACTTGCTTTAATTTAGGAGACAGTTCTAGATCATCTGCACCTGAAGATCAAGCGGAAAAAAACACAAGCGATGACAGTAGCCATCTGTTGGACCTCCATAGTTATGTGTGTGGCTGTGAAGAGAATCTGGCAAACCACAAGTGAGTTAAAAATTTAGATCAAATCAGCAGGAATCTTATTCTAAGTATAATTTCTGCCCAATACGTTTTGTTAGGATGATTAAAAACAACAATGGTGATATTATAAGAAACGATTTGGAAATACATGAGACAAGAAATATAAGTGATAGAAACCGACGTTTCGGTGCATCTTGCGCCATTAACAAGGTTGCATAATGATAAAATGCGGTTTTTGAAAAGGCTAAGTTGAAGCGAATTTGCGTAAAAGAGTGCCAAGCTAACAACATGAATACTTTAGCACGAAGAGAATCCGACTGTACATGCAATGCTGGTTTAAGATCTTGAATACACAGCATTTAATTAACAAGGCAGTCAAATTTGCTCGTGCATTTGGGCGTGGTTCAGGCCATCCAAAATTCTGTAGCTGCTGCCAGATCCGGCATCCTGACTAGAGTGTCATCTACGTAGCGGCGGTAAAATTCTTGGAGTTTTCCTTGACTGTTTAGGGACCCTTCAATAGAGCATATTAGTATTAGTATTTAGTATATTTTTAATTTTTATACTTAGCTCACGCCCCTACTGGAAACCAGCTGGTGTTTTTACATTGTTGAATAGGCTAGCGTGATTAAGTAAAGTTGATCATCATCATCATCATATGAAGACATTAGCCAAAAGGGGTCCAAGGGGAGACCCCATAGCTACTCCATCAGTCTGTTTGTATAGGGCCCCGTCGAACTGAAACAGCTGCCCCTTGTTAGCAACGTGTAGAAGATCAACGAGATCATAGCGCCGTGAGCTTCACTATGGAGGTAGAGAAAAATGGAATGCTCCCTTTCCGTGGGGTGCAGCTTTTAAATCGCGGGCCATGCGTTAAAACAAAGGTTTACGTTAAGCCGACAAACACAGGGCTACACCTGCACTATCATAGCCACGTGGACAGCCGCTACAAGCATGGCTTGCTCGTCACCATGCTTGATCGCGCGCACCTACTATTTTCATCTTGGGCGCATTTCTCAGAAGAGTGTGAACGTCTGAGAGAAGTTCTAGCCGCAAGCTTAAACAAGATCTAAGCCTGCGTGAGCCCAAGCCTAACATCGTAACCCAGCAATGCGTTGTGACCTGTGCGGTGCAGGTTATGTCGGGTATACAAAGGGCCACCTTCACACGCGCGTTGAGGGACACCGTCAAAAGGCGTCATCTATTTACAGGCATTATTCCAAAGAACATAACACTGCTGTTCCGAACAATTTCTTAGCACACTTCAATGTAATCAAGAAATGCACGAACAAATTTGACTGCCTTGTTAATTAAATGCTGTGTGTTCAAGATCTTAAACCAACATTGAATGTACAGTCGGATTCTCTTCGTGTTAAAGTATTCATGTAATTAGCTTGGCACTCTTTTATTCAAATTCGCTTCAACTTAGCCTTTTCACAAACCGCATTTTATCATTTTGTAACCTTGATAATGGCGCAAGATGCACCGAAACGTCGGTTTCTATCACTTATATTTAATGGTGATATTGGTCCATGAAATGTAGTGAATCCTCAGTAGATACAGTTGTGTAAAATTATCATCATAAAGAAAAAACATTGGCTATTGGATGAAAAGCAGCACAACTTTTAGCATTTTGCATACAGTTCAGTGCTTGAAATTAGCGGTCGTCCGAGACAACCAGAACGTTTAGCGGATGACCAGTTTTTGGTAAAATTAAAACCCTGGTTGCCCGAGGAAAAGCACGCTGGTGTGACAAAGTCAAAGCCAAAGTTATGGATGCCATGATAAGCGAACAACGCAGACGGAAAATGAACGTGTATACGCGGTGTTTTTTTTTTCGACGCGTCTAAAAGTTCGTATCATACGCGTTTGGTCGTTTGTTATTCACAAACTTAATTTTGCGTTACTAGGCAAAAGAATAAATTGCGTGACCGCATACGGAATGTTGATCGTCAATTTGTTGCCATGGTGACCTTCTACGTC
>NC_090874.1:60015315-60057815 GCF_036669935.1 Montipora foliosa
AGACTTAAGTGCCTGATTTACTGGCAGATCAGCGTGTACACGAGCCGAAGCGTGAACAAGAAAGTGTTCATGATTTAGCCAAGTGCATTACAAATACAATAATAACGAGCTTAGGCACGGACGGCAACCGGAAGAGAACATTTCACGTGCTAGGACGGTGGTGTCTCTCAGATTTTTGTACTAATCATCTCTTATGGAGAAAAGATACTTAAGCCGTGTTCACAGGCCTAGATTATGATCGAATTAGAATCGAATTAAATATGAAATGGGTTCATATCAACTAATTGCAGTCCCAGATTATAACTGGATTATAATTACTTCAAACATCCTCAAAGGGGTTGTTTGAAGTAATTACAATGCGTAATTGAACAGAATGGCGTGCACGTGGTGGTATGAGCAGACGAAACTTCTAATCGCTTTATGGAGCGAAGGTTTGGATTTGTCTTCCTCAATTCTCGGAAGCTGTCCTTAGTTCTCTTCTCGCCTCAAGCACATGATGGTGATGATAATCATGGAAGCCACGCGACACGGCGCCATTTTGTCTCACACCGCGAGGTTACCCTGCGTATTGTACTTGAATTTTTGCAGATGTGAACAGAACCATAATTGAATGAAATTGAATGGAGTATAATAGCCTGATACATACTTCAGTTGATCATAATCAACGTTGAGTGTGAACACGGCTTTAGCAATATAAATGTAGTTGTGTGAAGACAAGTTAAAAGATAAAACAGCTCACTTCCGGTTGCTGTCCGCGTCTCAAAAATGCGCATGCTTAAGCTCCCTATTTTCAAAAGCAAGTGCTTTTATTTGATGGTAAATCATGCATGTACGCTAGAAGTCGCCAGTTTGTTGCATTGAGGAAGAGACATGTTTTGAAGTAACAACGTCAACAGCTGAATGTCTAAGCGCACTTGATTCTCATTTCTCCGTCACTGACAATGTCAAGAATGTGATAAATTATTAAAAGAATTTTTTGTTAACCTGTTGAATACCAGCTTCTACTTCTTCTTCTTCGTTTTGTTCTTGTATGTTGCCAGATGCATTGAAAGCGTGTAGACAGGTAGCAAAGGCGTCGTCAGCAAGATTGTCGGTTAGCCTCCCGCTTTATAAAAACCTGATTGCACTGGAGATGGCTTACGGGCGAGTTAACTCCGCAAGAGGAATCTGCCGCCATCTTCTCAAAGACAATCCTTCTGTGGTAGTATTGTGGTTGTGTCTGGCTGCTCTTGAAGACGCCACTCACGAGAATGGAGATGCAAGGGAGGTGTTTGAAGAAGCATTGGTTAAATGCAAAGGCCACGCTGAGGTAGCCTACAGTGCAGCTCGCTATTACCTGGAGAAGGTTAGTTCGTTAAAGATCTTTATAATGGGCTGCTTGTATTGCAATAGCATATTCCACAAGTGATAAAAATAGATCGTAACGCCTTATTACAGAGCATTATGGGATTGAAATGCTGACAAACATTGCAAAAATTTCTTTGTTTTTTGTCCACATGTTAATCCCATGATGCTTTGGGCGCTAAATCATGACGTCAATTGAAAAGAGTGCTATTAAATGCAAATGTGTTTTCATCGGTCAGGTAAATCTTTGTGGTGATAACACACGCACTTTGCCATTTTCTCCTGGGCCTAATCGTCCAAAAGCCGATTAAGACTAATCAATTAAAGCCCAGGCAACCGAGGTTTAAATGCTATCCGTCAAGAAAAGCTTCAACTATATGTTATGCTGAAAGGTAACAACAAGACTAACTTAAAATTGAAGGCTAAGCATCTTCTGGAAACGTCTTTGATTGTAAACAAACTGAAAGAAGAGTTTTCCAGTATTCCAGGATTAGTTTAATCAGGCTTTGAGCAAATGTCCCCATGGAGATCAAACTTGTACATGTAGTGCACAAGTCACTCTAGGTTAGCAAAACTGGCAGTTTGTTTGTCACATGACCAGCCTACTGCAGTAAGAATCACGCGTGCATTCTTTTTCAACTTCACAGAGTATTTTTTCTCTATCTGCTTTTCGAAGGAGTTTTTGTGAGGTTGAATAGAGAATCAACCCATTCTCCTCACCATCTTATTATTAGCTAAACAGACTGTAATTTCCACTGCTTCCGTAGGTAAAGGAAAGGAAAGGAAAGGAAAGGAACTTTATTTGAGTGTCTAGTCGTTCTAGCGCTGGGGCACTAACTGGGAACACTGCAAACTGAAATTAACAGTTAACACACATCAAGTCAAATGTTGGTTTTTGCAGAGAGGGGAAACCGGAGTACCCGGAGAAAACCTCTCGGTGCAGAGTAGAGAACCATCCAACTCAACCCACATATGACGCCGAGTCCGGGAATCGAACCCAGGCCACATTGGTGGGAGGCGAATGCTCTCACCACTGCGCCATCCCTACACACCTTATGACTGCAAGGTCACATGAGATATTTTATTTAACCCATTCAAAACCTTTTTCAGTCTTTGAAATAACCTCTGTTACACGCTTAAAGGTCACTCAAAGAAGGGTGCTCCCAGGGTAACTTAACTTTGCCTCCTCCCTCCAGAAACTATGCAGTTACACTTTTTTGGTTTCCACAGTAAATAAATACGTGCGCTGCAGTAGGTGTGCTTTAAGCAAATGAACTCCTACTACTGTACGTTATAACGGTATTTTCCGTGAAACCCATTCCACGATCCATTTTATTGGTTAATGTACATGTGTAATTGTCTGTTATCTCGCTGTTTGACCTTTTACAATATTATTTCTCCCCCATAGAGTGAAGTCGAGAAAGCCTTGACAGTTCTCAACAAGTGTGTGCATTACAAGTTTGCTTTGCCAAGCAAATCTTCTCAAGGCGAAATGGTTAGTCTTGCCGACATCTCCTCAGAACATGAAGATGTTGACACTGTCGCGCTTTACCGAAAGCTTTTGTCTCAGCCACTTCCTTATGACTACAAGTGCCTTCCCCTTATGCCAGATGTCACTCCACACAGCTTGAAGGGAGAGAAGCTCTATCTATGGCTATCTTATTGGTATGTGCTTTTTTGACTGTAGTTGCATGGCAGGGCGAAAAGGTTTTCTCATAATTTCAGCTTTTATTTATACTTATTACCTTTGCAATTTTGACTAAGTCTAGGCCTGACGAAAGATAAAAGTAATCCTCGCACCTATTTGTACAATTTAAGTAGTAGGCTGTTTCCAAATTCATGGCTGCCTCCTGTTCAAAGCGAGTTTAAGTGCGAAGCTTTTATGATGGTAATTAGATCTACTTTACATATGAATTAAAACTAATTTGCATAAGAAAAACTTCGCACCAAGACTCGTTTTGAAGAGGAGGCAGATATGAACTCGGAAATGGCCTATTGTCTTGCTAGAGCAGAGGTCATGGGTTCCCGTTTAAGCCGCCTGGAATTTTCAGGTCAGGGGGCCGTTTCTCGGAAGTCCCGAAACTTTACGGGCCATTTTTGGGTGTCACAATTTCCTTTGTAACTCAAGAACGGAGAGCATTTAATTCGTCAAACTTCACAGTTATTTTATTATTTTTTTTTTTTTCACCTTGAAAACATGTTAAAAGATTGGCTTTACAAAACAAGCGGTTGGCAATTTCACAGATGGCTTTTCGGGCCCGAAAAGTTTTCGGGACTTTCGAGAAACGGGCCCCAGGTGTCTGTAAGTGACAATGGGCAGCTATAGTAACGACGACGGCAGCGGTAATTAACGAAAACGTCGTCGATAAATGTGAATTCGCGTTATTGTAATCGCCTGGCGACTATTCCAAACATTTTAACGTGACAAAGGTGTGGCAAACCCTCAAGGAAAACTAGTATGAACTAGTAGATAACGCGCCGAGTTGGTTATAATAATTTTATATCTAGCAAGCCCGAGTAGAATGATTGTTTTATTAAAAACTTCAGGATCAACAACTCTTCTTTGGTGTTCCCGGGGGTAGTATTGTCGACGAAAGCATTGATTTTTGCCTCGGCCTATTCCGGCCCAAAGTGGCTTTTGTCGGCCATTTTTTTCTCAGAGCTGCAAAAATGTTTTCAGCTCGCTTTATTGCTGACGCGTTCCTTGATCATATTAGCTACAGATGGTATTTGAACTGATAGCCTGTGTCCGGCGAGCCAATGAAAATGCTGGAAATCTGATATCTGTAGTTCAGTTTTTAATAAATGCATTGGGTTTAGGTAACTACTCTGTTAGTAGCTTTTTGCTTGATATTCTCTGTGTTGAAAAATCTGTTTTCAGCCTGTTACTTGAGATCGCTCCACCGTCTCCAACAGCTTGGGAAAATCTGTCTGCTGAGTCGGCATTTGAAACAGCTGTACACAGCCCTCTTGACAGACAAGATGTGCATACGCTGTGGACAGAATACCTTTTCTACCAGAGATCCAAATTCCTTTTGAGAAAAAGATCTTTGTCGGTTCATCAGCAGCCCATGAGTGAATTAGTAAACAGATGCTTGATGTCGGTGAGCACCAGTAGCTCCCTTCCTCACTCGTCAAGCGCTGTATGGCAGGATTACAGATTCCACAATCAGGTGAACGGGTAGTCGAATGTTGCATTATCGTACGCCATTTTTACCCTTGGGAATATTGCTATTGCCCTTAAGGAAGCAGTTACTCGTGTGCGACTAATATTTTAATAGCAAAGGGGATTGGTAGCATCCGAACAAGTAGTTCGGAGCACTCGGAGATTTTCCGAGTTTGGCCGAATCTTCATCGATTCATGTATCTCTAAGATCATAGCCATAGGTTCTACTTTTTCAATAAAAGTCAGCGTTATTGGTTTATGATGTATAATTGATGCCTTCAAGACGTGCCCATGAAAGTTGCAGATGTCAAATTCGCAGACAAGCCACTGTGGGCTCGGAGGTTCGAAGCTGAACCCGGCTCAGTTCTGTAGCATGAAGTAACTTAGGTTATTGCTATTCCACCCTGAACGGGATGCTAGGCTATCACAGTCCTATTCTCTGTAGTAGACCAGAGAAACCTTTTTGCTCTGCAAACACAAGCCAAACGATTTTCCCTGCTGTATCCTTGGACATGTGGTCCAGTGGATTCTTAACCACACACACTGTTTTGTGTCACTACAAATGTTGTTTGGTAACACAGGTTACCTACCAGCATTCTGTGGTCGAACATACTCCCAGGTGCTTCTTGCAAAGCGAAATAACAACCTTTTAGGTCATAGGAAGTACGTAGAGGGCATAAGTTCAGCTGTTCTCTTTAGTTTGCTTGTTTTATTTACTTTATAGGTTATGAATATATCATTGAGCTGTGTACCCGAATCGTGTTGGTCTGAGGAATTTCAGAAGTTCCAGAGGATTTTCCCTGGAAGTGTCACTTTAGCACTGTGGTAAATCCATTTGTAATTCAATTTCTATTTATTGCAAAAACTAATCATTATTATTGACAAGTTTATTAAGCATTTTACGTCTCTCTCATATCTTTCGTGCGTGAATTCGTCAGTGCGAGATTGAGAATTCTAAGATGGCTTAGCCCTGTTGTTGTTTCGACTTCCTTGCTTAAGAAATTTGAAAGAAGTTATAGGCCTTGCTTAAGAGTTCATGCGTTGTGGCATTTGATACAGTTTGTTTTCTTTACAGGTCTTGTAAGCATGAGATGGCGAAGAAAAACTATGAGCAAGCTAAAAAGATCTGCGCTTCATTCCTCGCAGATAATCCTTGTAGCATTAGCCTGTGGAAAGTGTACCATTACGTTCTTATTTTGCTTTATTGATTGCATACGAAATTAAGTCTTCTAACATTCAAAACAACGGTCATTTTCAAATTTTGCTCGGTTTTTGTTCCTTTTTTTTCCGTAAGGTTGCGACCTTGATTTAAATGACTTCCTCGCCTTTTTTGCGGCTTTGTTTTTTTTTTTGTACTTTTCTTTACAACAGGGCCATAGCTATTGAGCTGCAGAGAAAGTGCATCAAGGAGGTAATCCTACTAATTCAGGAGTTCTTTTATTGCAGTTAGTCGTTTCCAGACCAACTGGTTTATATTCAAGTGGAAGGGGGCATCCAATAGTTTTTAGTTTAAACGCGACAATTCCTGGGTCCTCGTCAGTTTTCATTTTTCTATATTAACTTCAAGCATTTCCAGTCCCGATTTAAAACGAGGCCTGGAAAAAACGACCGCGCTGGCTGCTGACTTAATGTGGTCGATCCCAGTAAAACATGCCTCAGTGTTTATGGTTCCCTTGATGAAAAGCGCTGTTTTGTTGTTGTTGTTGTTGTTGTTGTTTGTTTTTTTTTTACCCTTTTTCTGCGCAAATTGATACTGTTATGGGCAGCTCTAAAAACGCTGCACTTGGTTGGAGAGTTTTTATGTTAACGCAGATAGTAAACTCTTTCAAAGTGAAGACGTTTGTTTAACGTGGATTGACGCCTCTCTTCAGAAACTGCTGGCAACTAATTCAAGCTGAGTATAAAATGGCTGCATAACGGTTTTAAGTCCAGGTCGCAACTCCAGGCTGGCAACTTCGCTGTCCAAGACACCCGTCACTCTACATTAGTATTTCAAGATGAGAAGAGGATGGGGTTGATGGGGGTACAGGAAAAAACCAATAGGAAAGGAAAAGGAACTTTATTTAGCGCTGGAGCGCCAATTGGGGATACTGTAAGCTGAAATCAACATTAAACGCAAATCAAATCAAATTTTGGTTTTTGAGGAGAGGAGAAAACCAGATTACCCGGAGAAAAACTTCTCGGTGCAGAGTGGAGAACCACCCAACTCAACCCACATATGACGCCGAGTCTGGGAATCGAACCCGAGCCACATTGTTGGGAGGCGAGTGCTCTCACCACTACGCCAGCCCTGCACTCCGATAAACAGCTAGTAAGGCTTCGGCGGATCAAACACGTTGCCACTGCACGAGGAGGCGTTGGACGCATATTCTGATATCCATGAATCGCCGGCTGCCTTGCTGAATGCCTAATTTCTTTGATGTTAAGTTTGGCTAACTAACGCTTTACCGTTTTTCTTCTTTTCTTTCCCTCGTGGTTCGATAAATGTTAATAGTCGAAACGATCGTACCGGCGGCTTTCATTTTCAGGGCCCTATGGATTTGTTACAGGTTGTCCCCAGCCCTGAACAGAGTTAATGGTTTTTAAGCCATTGTAATTTCTTGGTCCGGAACGTGTGTTCTTTGTGAACTGGCTCAATCATCTCTGTTTTCCAGGCTCGCAAGATGTACCAACAGGCCACCGAAATTTTACCATTTGCCTCAACACTGTGGAAAGATGTAAAGTCACTGTTTGGTTTGCTTGTTTTTTCGTTTTTTTGTTTTGTTTTTTTTTTTTGTTTTTCTTTTTACCGGGTGAATGTTCCGTTGTATTGCCCCCGTAAACTGTTGACTTCATTTTGATTGTACTCTTTCAATTTCACAGTTTTTGATGTTTGAGCTCGCTCAGAGTGGCGATGGCGCAGCCGTCCAGGAGATTGTGTCAAAGAGTCGGGAAATAGGTGTTGACCTTGAAGATTATTTGAATACCCTTCTTGGCAAATGAGTCGAGGTGTTCAGTTTACAGTAAACTGTTGCAAGTACAGTTTACCAACGAACTTTTAAGTGGCACAGATTGCCTCTCTTGGGGGTATCGTCCAGTCACATTACTCTGTTGCATGGTGCATGGTGTTTCCTGTTAATAGACTCTAATATCAATCATGCCAAATGATTCCTTCAAGGACTTTATAAGTGTCGTCTTCCTCGGCTCGGAAAACTCAGTAGGATGCCCAAAATTGTGCGACAATCCACAATATTATCTTCCTATTTTGGTATCTTTCTTTGTAAGACTTTTTCACGCACAAAGATACTCAAGTTACCACGCTGACCGGTCAAAGTAGTGAAGTACTTTATATCTTTTTGAATCTGAGATTTTGCTTTGTGTTTTACAATTCCGTATCCAAGACTTTGAAGTATTTTTGAATATCTTACAGATCTTTACCTTATATTAGATTATAGTTCGCCGACAACTCAAACTGTTTTGTGATAAAGGAAGTTGGTAAAAAATCAAATTCGAAGGAAAATTTTTCAAAGAAAATAGTCTTCTCTGCCGTAGCTCGTAGCCGCAGGAGGAGGGGCAAAAAAATGAGTATATTCTCATGCCAAGGGCAAATTACTTATTTTTTAAAAGAAGATTATTTCTAAATTCATCGTTTGTTGAGATTTATTAAAGAAAATCGGACACGATTGGTGCATTCCTGTAAGGTTGTGTGTTCAAAATGCAGGTTTTGTGAGTCTTGCGTTTTTGTTCTGCTTTGTCTCGTCTAAGTAAGTGGAATTTAATGTTGCAATGCGTAGGTTACCAGTTCCGTTGAACACAGCTTTATGTTTAGTGTCTGTGGATTTGCGTAAGGTTGCAAACGTATTCTCAGTGTTACTTTATTGTGATTTCATTATACATCAGTATTCTTTCACTGTCTCGCTGTCATGTTTATTTGTCTGTGCGTCTTTGTCTTTTCCTTTCTCTGGCGCAATGAGTCAGTTACCCAAGAAAACTTGAAGCCCAATAGTCCTGACAGTGAATCAAGAAATGGCACTTAAAAGAGTGAAGAGCGCTGAAATCGTCGCAGCCCGTATGTCGAAATGAAGCTCAAGTCCATAGGTTGCGGGAGGTTGAAGATAGGTTATCCAGTGTCTGATATCTCTGAGGCAATTAGTTAATGGTTCACAGGCAGTAATTCAGACAGTCCGATTAAAAAAAACTTTAAGTCCGACAGCATAACATAGCAGTTTCTCTCTACTGACTTGCGTTCGCCAATCATCCAGCCTGACTCTCTTAACCTCTTTGCTTAGTGAATGAGCAGTTAACTCATAAGTACACCAGCTGCTCGTTCGGTTGGTCGATTTGTCTGTCAAATCCACGGTAGATTCAGCGGGAGGTCGTTCAGTTATAGTGAGTGTCCATTCCTGTTCAATTTCAGCTTACCTATTTTAGTTAAGACAGGAAATTAGCCAGCAAGTCTGTCTGCAGGAGAGAAGGATCATTGATCGCTGACCGTCCAGTCACTCAACCCAAAGTACCCTGTAACACGGCCATCTTGTGGCAAATATTGGATTGCCATCAGTTGTCAGGCAATGAGTCATTTCTTGGGTTAGTCATTTGGTCAGTTAGTCATGAAGTCAGTCGATCAAGGCACATGCAGTCTTGTTAAGATCCCGTAGCTAATCAGAAGTTCATTCTAACACGCTTTGTGTGAAAATCATTGTGTTGGAATGAGTTATAAATAACGTTATCTATAACCGTCCATCAATTAATCCTTTCTATGTAGTCATCACTGATGACCATAATGCCATGTGTGAAAGCGAGTGTATGATAGAGTCAGTAAATATGAGGGAGCGAGTGAGTGAGTGAATGACTACGGGAAAGAGCGAAAGGGAGTGAGTCTGTGAGCGAGTGAATGAGTGAGTGTGATTGAACGAGTGTGAGTGAGTGAGAACGTGAAAGAGTGTGAAAATTCAGGCCGCTTAAGCGGGATTCAAACCCATAACCCATGCGATGCCGGTGCACTCTACCAACTGAGCTACAAAGCTGCACGGCTGGGAGCAAGGCAATTTGTTGGACTCGTGTGGCTCCGTGAAAGGAATAACGAATGAGAATGCATTTGTCAGTGCGTGCATACGTTTGTTGGTTTTCTTGTTACTTTGCTTTTTTTCCCAGGTTTGGACCTCAGAAGGACATCAGCTTGTCAGAAGTAAATCATTTATCAAGCGAAGGCCTCTTGCACTTAGTATGTGGCTATTGAGCTATATTTGGTGCATTTTACAAACATTGAACTCACAATGAATCAAGACATGAAGCTCGAGGAGTGGAGATTACTGAAAGCAATGCAGCCTTTTAGGTGAAAGAACCTTGAGGCTCATTTTCAGACCTCTCAGGCTGATCGAGGTTGAAAGAGACTGGGGCTATTTCTGGTGGCTTGCCAAGGTCTAAACTTGTAATATTTTTAAGTAGGACGGACGTGCCCTTGACTCATAGGGATAATTACTGAACCCAAGCATGCGATTCGCTTCACTTTGGTTTTGTTCGTTGTAAATAAAGCTGGCAAAGTTTTGCATTCTACATCAGGGTTGACACCGGAAAACTCGTTTTCCCGAATTTTCTCCTCTTTTTTTTTTTTTTTTGTAAGTCAACAGGTCGGGGCTGCAATCGCAAAGCCTTGAATCTTGAATGGAAGCTTATAAGTACCTTTAAGTGTCGTGCTCGAGAAAGATCCCATTTCCTACTTGGCGACTGAACTTTCAGTGTATTTATTAACTACAACAGTCGATGAATGTGAAACTATGTGCTCATGCAGATCGGTGGGGAAAGACTATTTTAATTTCCCACCGTCGAGAAGAGCCTTCAAGTGAACGGTTAATTCATTGCTTGTGTTCGATATTTAATGTTGAATGCTCCTGTAAATGTGAATATAATTAAATTTGGCTTGGTATAAAATTCGTGTGTGGTTTATTGTCTGCTGCCTTCCGTTTTCACTGAGTGCAGTGCGGTCGCACTACGGTGGTGTGTAGAGCGTCCTATTAGCTGCAAGCTGTCGCTGTCCATTTTGCTGACCTTGAGGATCGAGGCCTCTGGGACGCTCTTGTTTCCTTTTGTGCGATCAGGACCCTTACAAAGTGGCAGGAAATTGAGTTTATGCACCAGTACGGTTACTGCTCGCGCGATGGAAAACTGTATACTTGAATTATTTCCTCGGAACAAGTACTCATGCTTGCACTGAAATAACAAGTTAATCCAATAATGGCACTGTAACCTTACATAAAAACAATGGTCGGTGAAATGCAAATCATTTCTAGTTTAACCCTGCATTAAGCAAATTCTCCTTAACAAAGACCTAAATATTTAAATCGACTCAGTGTCCCAGCCCAATCGTTGTTGGTCTTTACTCGTAATATGTATAATTTGCTTTAATGCCAAAATGGCTTCAAGGTGACAGTGGCGTGTCTTCTGCGTCCGAGACGTGTGCCCGGGCCACTTTGCCACACCTTCAGCCTCAAGTAAACGAATAAAAGACATAGGTATCAATTTATTCTAAACTTTCCTTGGCCGGCCGCTCACCTCGTGGCTTTGTATTTTCTACGCAAGCAAGGTTTACGTGGGATGCCCGTGGCAGATCACGTTGAAATACATTCGTGTGTCGTTTTCAGCGTTTCATCATAAAATACTATGATTAGCTACATGCCTGTCACGAACCTCTTGATTTAGGACATAACATGCATGCCTCTTTTTATTTTGGCACAGAAGGTAATCGGAAGAGCTTACAAGGACATACCAATACACACACACACACCACTTCCCTTCTCCGAATTACTGCGTTCTCATACTGAATTCGCAGGAAAAGAGTATCCCTCAAGTGATCTTCGTCTGCTCTTGCTTAGAGCGTTTTGTCGATCAAGCGCAATAGAACAGCGATGAAAGCGAGAATATTATACCTCTTGCCTTCATTCCCGGTTCCTACCACCGTAAAGAAATGCAACTAAATTGCTTTTATTGAATGTCAGTACATGCAAATAACATTGATGCATGAAAAAGCTTGAAGTCGCAAAGGAAATATTCGATTCTTGTCACATTCAAACTTCCTTAGCGCTTTCATCAGGTCCCTTGGGACTCTCATTCGGCTTCAATTGCATTTGCAACTAACCTTCACATTTTACGCAAGCATCATCCCGCGTAGACGCCACCAGACGTCTTGTTTAGACTTCAACTTTAGAGTCCGAGGAGCTCAGGCTCAGAGGATGCTTTCCATCTCCGGAACCAAATCTGGGAAAGCATCATTGCTTTGACGTGGTGATCATCGGGTTGGTTGTGGATAGAGGAGCAACGCCACGCTTTGCTGATATTTAACAACTATTCATAGAAGTGGAGATGGCTCACTTGATGCCGGGATATTTACCGAACCGCGAAACGGCTCGAGGAGGGTGTTATTCCACGAACCTTGAGAGAATAACACAAGAAATTGTTTTATTATTCATTCGAAATTTTGTGAACCTTGGCTTGGCAGCCATATTAAGTAATGTGGCGTGACGTGTCCAATAAAGTTTGATTCACGACTGATGTCATTCGTCAGGAATAGTCTTCTTATTCGGGGCCGGGGATCCTGCTTTCTAAAACGGAGAAATATTATTTTGAAAGGAGTAATAAAGATTCAGTTATATCTCCCAGATAATGAGATACTGACTTAATTTAATGTATTGCAAAAGAGTCATCTTCTTGTCAATACCTTCGCCATGAGTAAATTAACCGTTTACTCATGGCGAACGTTGGTCAATATATAAGCTGTATATTGCTTGACTTTACGCTACAAAGTTGAGGTTAGAACTGGATTTTACCAACAACCATAGCCTGTGACATAGTTGCATTGGTGGTACTAAGGTGGCGCCGGGTCATCAAACCCCTAGGATACTCACGATGCCCGGCCGGGTAGAAAATAATCCCCATACTTTACTTTAAAGAAGTCCCGAGACACGTGTCATTTTGAACTGTGACATCGCTCTCTTGGTGATTGAGGCATGGATTGGAAGACAAGAGCTTTGCTCTGCAGCACCCGCACTGTGATACACTTAATTGTTCGTCACTTTTTTCATCGTATACGTATTTCTAATATGATTTTACTCATCTGTTCGGAAAAAAAAATCAATTGATGTATTTGGTTTAGTGAGCGTACGACGATTACTCAAATTGCATTTTGCAAGACCAGGACCATGGTAACTACGAAAGTGTAAACTTGAATAAAAAGTTTGGGGTGGGTGTTTTGTGTTTGAAATAATTTTAAATGCGTTAATTAAAAAACGCTTTCACGACCTTGTTGTTGATCTTCTATTTCTCTACAGAGTCAAATTACTCTGCTTAGCTTTCAGGATCCTTTCAAGGTCTATTGTCGTTGGTAGAGAACTAATTTTTAATAAAATTACTACCCGTAACCCATTGTTTACACGAGCCGCAAATTGCAGTCTTGATTGACTTTTGAACAAGTCATTGATCAAAGTCACGCCTCAAACACTAGGGATTATTGAAACCCACAGCTGAAGAGTCCAATATTTGTTTCATAACTGAACCTCAGCAATCTTGCATGCAGGTCCGTCAACTTCTTTACAAAAACAGATACTTGCACTGAAAAGCTCTGACGCAAATCATTCAAGTCGCAAGATGGTGTTATTGGAACCGCATAGGTTGTTTTCCATCGTTAATGGACAGACAGTAATTGACGTAAACTGGCTATTCTTTTAGCTGCTAATCCACTCTAAGTGCGATCGAATGCCAAAGTTTCAAGAAAACCCAGCGAGAAAGTTCGATTCGCTAACACGTTTCGAAACAGCGGGCTGTTTTGAGAGTCAATATTTTTCGGTTTCCGAGTGAACAGTCACATAAAACGTGTTTTTGCATATTGTTTACTGAGGTTTCAGGCTCCACAAAGTATTCTGTGGTTTCTGTCAATTACTCTTGAAATTAGACCTTAAAACGTAAATCGTTCCAAAAACTGATAGTTCGTGACGATATTGATGCAATCTACTTTATTTAAAGATTCCTTTATCTTTTTCTGTGATATTGACAGTATTTGTGGGCGCATATTCTTGTAACTAAATCTTAACCAAACAAGAGACGGCAGTTAATCCTGAAAGAGACTCGTTAATTCTCGCATTATTTTGATTTGTTCTGTGCTTGTCAGTGGTTGATAGGTGCGTTTCTCTTGCTGGGCTAAGAGTCACATACCCATGGTATCGCTTTTGCAAAGCTGCGAATAAGCCTAACAGCTGAAATTACGCTCTAAAGTGAACTTAAGGTTCCTCATCAAAAGGGGAACAGGTCGAAATCGAAATCGAGGCATCGACAGAAACGTGTGTGTCCGTATCTGTCATTCTGTGGTACAACGTCTAACCGGGATAATACTTGAAGTAACTGGGGTCAACAGCAGAGACTTATGTGACTTGGTCACTTCTCAAAAAGGCTCGTCCTTCTTATCTGGTTTAATTCACAATAACACAAAACAAGGAATCGTAAACATCGAGTAATATGATTTGCGCAACAGTCATACGTTCATCGGATTAAGTTTCCCACATTTACGCGCAAAAACGTTGCGAAACGCCGAAGGAAGTCATTAGAAAAAAGCCAGGAGAACTAACAGTGCGGGTTTATTAGTGTGAATATCGGCGAAGTCAAGCAGCTTGCTTGAGTAACCGGCTCCCTTGTCGATAGCCGTGGGGTTTCCAGAGTAATCAACGGTGTTGTTTCCGCGATCACACGGGCTTTATGAGGAATTAATTAATCATCAACAAAATTTAAGTGTCAACTGCGCTACTGGTTTATATCAAACAGCACATTGGCTTGTACAGTTTGGAGAAGAGAGAGTGGAATCACTTATCGCCTACTTGCAAAATATATTTCAGAAACTGAAGGTACGTTTTCATTCACCAATTATCAGTACGGTGTAAACTTAAGGACAAGTCAATCTGTCAGTTTGTCATTCAATGCTCAATGGCAACAAGTAATAGCAGTGACCCCGAAATACAATGTGAATATCAGAGCGATACACGCACGGAACAAGTTTTCAAGTTAACTGCCTATTTCATCATCCTGTTTGGCTCTCTAATAGGCAATGTGCTGGTCATACTCGTTGTTGTCTTGAACAGACATATGCGAACTATCACAAACTATTTGATCGTGAACATGGCCGTTGCCGACCTTTTGCTGACAGCTTTTAACATGCCAGTCACAATCAAAGTTATAGCGACTCGCAGCATCGACTGGTCTGTCACTTTGTGCAAGATCATCCCTTTCACACAGTCACTGTCTGTAGCAAGTTCAGTTTTGACGTTGGCAGCTATCTCTATTGACCGTTTCCTAGCTATCATGTTCCCTCTCAAGCGGTACGTGACATTTTCCATAGCATGTATCATGATTGCAGTGGTGTGGATAGTTGGAATCGCCGTCAACTCTCCGATCTTTTACGCCATGAAAATCGTTTTCGACGAACAAGCCCAAAAAAGTTCTTGCTTGGAGGTATGGACTCCGGTCTTCACAGAAAATGCGGCCAGAGACTTCACAATCGTTCTTTTCGCAGCTTTTTATGTTCTTCCCCTTTTAACTATTTCCGTCTTGTACAGTTTTGTTATTCACAATCTTTGGGTCAGAAAAGTTCCTGGAGTTCAAACGCAAGCAAATCAACTTCGCGCTGACAGGTCCAAGAAGAAGGTTCTGAAGATGCTACTCGCAGTTGTGGTGGTTTTTGCACTGTGCTGGCTGCCAGTTTATATCACGCAGTTTATCACATTCTTTGGCCAAGAAACGTTTCCATGTGGTGCCCCGACCACTTTCGCTTTCGTGGGATACTTTCTTGGCCATGCAAATAGCGCTATCAATCCGGCCATGTATGCTGTATTTAACAGTCACTTTCGCAAAGGCTTCAGAGACGTGTTGCTTTGTCGCTGTCGTCGGAACAGAATTGTTCCGCTAGTAACTCAACCTGAAGCAGTTGGTACCCGCGACAACACCGCTCTTGGGCCTGTGGTACTTCGCGCCGGTTCGAAAGTCTCAACGACTAGTGACACCCTCCCCTGACCTCCCACTAAACTTAGTCACTGATTGGTTGGAAGGAAGCCGTAAAGATTGGAGACTGAAGCTAAAGGGCAGGACAGGCGGACAGAAATCACAATAAAAACGTTGTTCATGATTCATTATGCTTAAAGTGGCTCAAACCAGTTTCAACACTTTCAAGAGACCTTGTTATTAGAAGGATTGACACCACAAAACTTTATCACGTAGCAGAAATATTATGGTACCATGTGAAACATCAAACATTGCTGAACAAGATGCAGTCATGTTTGTGAAGTGACAAGTTATCATGGCAACAGGAAAGCCTTGCAAAAACACCCTAGATTTTGGCTTTAGTTACTCATATCTGAAAAACGAACTGGGTGACCCCATTTTTTTATTGTACAAAAGTGATCAGCAAGCCAAGGTGAAACTCTCTGCAAGGTTTAAAAAAATTCTGTGGAGTGGATTCAGAGCTACCTTAACTTTTAAATTATTTAAGGTGGCTCTGAATCTGCTCCACCGAATTTTTTAAACTTGGCAGAACGATTCACTCTGGAATGCTGATTACATTTCAGAAATAAAAAATGGGTAGTCACCGAGTTCGTTTGTGAGATATGAGCAGCTAAAGCCAAAATTTGGGGTGTTTTTGCAGGGCTTTCCTGTTGCCACGGTAACTTTTTACGTCAATAAAAAATGACCGAATCTTTTTCAGCAATAATTGGTGTTTGATATGGTACCATAACATTGCTGTTAAATGATAGTGTTGTAAGTGTTCTAATAAGAACGTTTCTTTTAAGTGTTGAAACTGGTGTGAGCCACCAACGTAAAACACGAACCAACGCAAATTAAAAACACTCTGGTAACACTCCAGTTTCTTTTAGAACTCCACAAACCTTGAAGGTTAAGGTTAACCCCCCCCCCCCCCCTTCCCCTACAAATTAGCCTGTCAACCTTAACAGGGCTGCAAAGAATCCCGCAAAAGAAATGTTCCTAGTATAATTGTGTTCAGTCGATCATATATAGAACTGCTATTTTCTAACACTATGCTGAAAACATCCCGTACCTCAGTGTGCGAAATCTTCCAATCATTATAATGTCTCAAAGTTACTAGATGTGATCATTTATAAGGTTTTAATTAAGAAATAAATTTCCTTTAATCCTTTAAAGATACTGGTTTCATAAGACAATTTCACGGTAAATTCACCATGGGATTGCGTATCATAAATATGCTTTATTTTTATTCAGTTTTTTTAGAGAACTTAAGAAAGACGAAAGTTATAGCCTTTTTACTACGTTTTAAATACTCCAATTCACTGTTACACCAGTTGGAAATGTCCCTCAATAAATAACGATTTTCCGTCATTTATCATAAACGACAGCAGGATCGAAGCAGGGCGTATATGACTGCAGAAAGTATTTGCTTCAAATTACTTTTCTAATGCAATCCCAACTTTTTAACACATGAAAAAAGTATACAAACTAGAATGCAATGAAATAATTCGTTCCCGAGTCGCCGAGACTTTTTCAGTTTTTTAATAATATTTCCACTTTATGTAAAATGAAAAAAATGTAAATGCTTTGTTTATAGTGGAAGTGCACTTAGCTATCAAGCTAGTTTACAGGCACCCCACTTTTAACAATGTGAAAGAAACAATTCAAAGTTATCCAATTATGAACGTGCATGGAATGAAAATTTTTTCTTCGGGATCAACTTTATAGTTGGATATTAAACCTCTTGTGATAAACTGAGACCAGACTTTCTGGCGTTCGGGAAGTTATCCGTTTCGATGAGTTCAATTTCTGCCCGGAACAATCTTGAAATGTCAAGTGCTTATAAAACCGACAAAATTGATCGGAAATTAACGTTTTCAGCAACAGATAAGATTGTGAGACGTTCAGAACACTTCAAGTGACAGTCCTCGAAACACTTGAGAGGTTTTTTAATCATGAATATCAGTCATTAAGAGAGGAAATAAAACCGCTGGACGAAGAGTTGACTTCCTTTTAAATTGTTATTACCGGAGTCATAGATTTTTGGAAATTAACCTGCGGGCGGAAGAACTGCTTGAAACGAATTGTTTAGCCTCAGTAAGCCTGCATGCAATCTTTGATGCTTGGATATAATAAATGAGATTCGCCTTTTAATTTGGACTGAATGAAGGTTCTCCTGGCGCTATTTTGGTTTCAAAACTAGAGATAGAAACTCTAAAATCACCTACCCAGTAGAAAGAACAATAGTATAGGGATTTATGGATCGCGTGAACTTGGTTTTTTTTTAATAATTCAACCGCAGGCTGAGATACAGAAAAACGCGAGAGACCTTGTCCGTTTTACAACTTGAACCTCTTGTAATTCTATATGACGTCACCGGACGGGATGCATCCAAAAGTAAGATCAGGGCTCCTTCATGGAGCCTCGCTCTAAAAAACTCATCTCTGGTAAACAAAGCAGAAAAAAAAAAACTACATTCCATGAAAAATATTAGAGAAAAGACTTAAGCCCTTATCCAGAAAATTCTACTAAGTTATGTTAGTGCCGGCTGTGTCCTTGAAAAATGTTTTGTTTCATATTTTCCTGGGCCCGGTTGTTCGAAAGCCAGTTAACCTAATCCAGGATTAGGGTGAACTTTGGTTTCATTTTTTCAACTTTTTGGTGAAAATTTCTTTTGCTTATTTTTGTTTTTCAAGATTGACTTCCTCTAATGTTAAGTCTTGACGAATATCAGCGTGGAACAGCATTTGGGAGTAGAGAAATAAACTCCTTGGTTAATTTTTAATCTGCGATTAGCGTTAATCGGCTTTTGAACAACTGGGCCCTGGTTTTTAATTTCTTCACTTTTTTTACATCTTTGACACGTTCAACAAACACCCCTGCTTGCTAAGGTTGTAAAATGAGCAGAACAATGCTCATTTTTTAAAATGATCATTGGTGGTGAAAATATCACTATCTAGCAAATCGGGGGCTGAAGTTAACGTTACGTGATGACGCTTAGACGGGCTGATATAAAAGAAATCGCGTTCGGCGGATGGGTATTGGAAAAAACGATATTGACCACGGTGCCTCACGACTTAATCTGATATCAAAAGCTTTTGAGTTTGGTTAAGCATAATGGCTCTGTCGGTGTTTGTTTCTTTTCTGGTTTGGCCAAAGGTAATCTGAGCGCACTGATGAACGTGTTGAGGAGGCTTAGCGTTTACAGAGTGGAAAAAAGCATAATATTTTGCCCAAAGAGGTACCGCATTATTTGACAATTGGAGGAAGGGTTCATAACCATCAAACCTGTGGTGCTTTAAGCGGAGAATACTAAGATTTGTAGCCGCAAAGCACTTGTCCTCGCCACTTAAGTCAAACTCTACATCTCTATGCAATAAGCGCATTCAGAATATGACGGCGATATCAGAATGCGGTCTGGTTAGGTGAATCGTTTACATAGTATTTTCCTTGTCATGGTGACTGTAAGAAGACTATGGGAAATGCCCTTGGTCTTATTTCTTTATCGCGACAAGTTTGTTTATTCTGGTTCACTGGCAGTGTACCGAGAGAGCCTCATTTAGCACCTCTTGAATTCCAATGATTTTTCTTCAGATGCTACGATAATTTATTCGCCGATAAGCTAAGTCAGAGATGTCCGAAGGCCAGTACTGATAATACAATACAATACATACTTAATTGACCGCTCCCCATAGGGGCTTTTCAGGGCCAATGAAACAATGTCTTTATTCCGCTAAACTTCTCTGCTTCGCACCACTCATATGTTTCTGTGATCTTTCTGCTATGCTCTCTTTTTTTAACCTTGGATATTCACGCATTACTGTGCTTTTTCCGTATTCCCATAACATGTATATACATTTAACAACACCCTCTCCAACTTATTCGTATGTATGACAGATCATACTGTACACTGTCTTACAATTGGGTCTGCACTGTAGACGTGAAAGAAGAGGGTTGAGCTGATACAACACCCGTATTGTCAAGAAAAACTACAGCCATGGTCAAACTTGCTGAAACATTTTGTAATACCTTGCCAAATAGGTCAGAAACTCGCGTGCACACAAGATTGTGAGGGAAGGATGAACCGTGAAACTTTCAGGTCCGTATATTCGTGTACTGTTCCAAGGAATTTTGTGACAGACTCTAGAATTTTTATTTACAGCCGCTATCTGTTGCCTGCTTTGATCAGTGCACCCAACGTGGACGCCTAATTGGGGTCTTGTTATGCTAAAACAGAAAAATTTCCGTCAGCACATGACTGGACCCAGTCTTTCATCCGCCTCGTGCTAAGCTTTCAAGATGGCGGCTGTCTCCCTCGTTTGGAATCATTACTTGTAAGTGTAATAGTCGTTATTTAGCTCATGTCACAGCTTCTTGTTTAATTCTAATCACTTGAAACACTTTAGCGTGTCCTTTTGTTTACTTGCGAGAATTAAACAGCGTTGGTCGTTACAGTATTTAAGGGCGCGTTCGATTGACCCTATTCCGGAATAGGAATACATGGAATAGAAGTTAGAAATCCTTCGTTTTTGCGGGGATTCATATCAATATTGTCAAACATTTGCTAAAATGCTATTTTAAACACAGCTTTATTATTCTTGTTGCTGCCAAACGCCATACATAGTGTTTTAAATCATCACTCAACGTATTCTTATTCCGGAATAGGGTCAATCGAACGCGCCCTAAGCCTAAGCACCCATTTTTAAAAGGTTAGCTTTCATTAATTGTTGCACCGGTTTCACCTCACTTACATGAAGTAATTGGCTGTCACAACAATTATTGAAAGCTAACCTTAAGCTTAGACTTAAATACTGTAACGACCAATACTACTGACCAACGCTGTTTAAGATGGATGTTTAGGCATAGCAAAGCAAATAATTATTGCTCTTGAGCTCAAGTCTGGAATGAGATCATTCTGTTAAAAAGTGTGAGGTTCCTTCATCACAGAGATGAGCTTCCCTTCTGCCTTCCCCTTGGTAGCAATTTCGTCCTTTCTGTAAACTTCATCTTTTTCATAAAATTTTAATGTAAGTTTGGTTTGGTGACCTACAGTGGTGTATGTTTCCTGGCCCCTTTGCTAATCCTTGCCTTTTTTCATAACATAAGAAGGCATGCCGGCTCTTTCATGGCATCTGACAGGATGCGGTGGTGCAGATCCGCATAATTCCCTAAAATCCGCATCCTCCACAAAATTCTGATATTTTCCGCATAAACAGAAGAAATGCCTGATATTAGTGATGAAGCAGCTGCCTACCATCCTCACAAACGGGCAACCCTAAAACCCGAAATCGGGAATCCGGAATCACAGTACAATACAGAGAGTAAACACTATCCTAAACATTCATAAAAGCTAACCTTAGGCCTAATTAGGCCTAAAAACGTTGTTTAGGCCTAAGGTTAGCTTTTGTGAATGTTTAGGATAGTGTTTACTGTATTGTACTGTGATTCCGGATTCCGGATTCCGGGTTTTAGGGTTGCCCCTCACAAACATAGAAGCCAAAGAGATTGACTTTTTTAAAACGCTTATTTTCCTGAACATTGAAGATAGAAGAAAACACGAGATTTTGTTCACAAGATGAAAGGTCGTAAGCAGTTTCCATGCATTTTTCGGCAATGAGCCTGGACACTAGAACCTGTGGTATAAGTTACAAATACCTTGGGGTTCAAATTTTAAAAAATTATCCGGCCGTAATTTTGCGACAAGATATATGAAAATTTAGTTGCAACTTATAGTCGTAAATTAAAATTGTGTCATTGTAATCTTAGGGAAAAGAGGATCCCGCAATACATAGAGTAAAAAAACTTCTGAAAATGGTCAATGATCAAGGGAATGGATCGCGGTCCAACCAAATTGCAATTTTGCTCCATATCTCCATTGGATATCCATATCCATAAATTCATGACGAGATACAAAATAATTTTTTATGGCTTTATTTATTTTAGCAAAAGTTGCTGCAAAATGCCAACTGCTAGCCGTTTTATTTTAACCGTTAAAGCTGATTGCAAATTGGCGACTCCTCATATATTTTAATCACAAAGGGAAAGAATTCAGTCCCAAATTTCGAGTCATGATTTATCATAAGCATGTAAATACATTGGACGGGCCTAATTATAAAGTTTTATGAATTGTTTAAATATCTGCATAATCCGGTGTAATTTCTGCATAATCAATGCATGTTTACACATAATATGGCCAAAAATTTCTACATACCGGTAATCTTTAATTTTTTTCCGCATCCTATTAGAAGCCCTGCTCTTTGTACACTAAAACGCAGTTGTGTACTGCTGGCAAAAAAATATGGTATCAATACTGTTAACAGTAAATATATGAAAAGAGTAAAGAGGTGATCCCTGTCCAGACAGAAAACCCAATGATAGCACACCATTGGGCAATGACTCACAATGCCAGGACTACATGTATTATATTAGTGAAAAGGCGCCTCATTTTCTGTTCAGCTTTCCAGAATAGTCCACCATGTGGAGTAAGTTATTTCTTTCATTTAGGAATCACTGACCAGTAAATACAGAACATTTCACTTAAATATGGGGAAAAAAGGAAAACGAAAAGCTCATCAAAGTCAATCTACAGCTTGTTGTTCTTCTCAAGCATGTCAGAATTCCTCAGTGGACAAGGACGTGTTATTTGCTTGTCAAAGAATATTTGAACGTAAGTCAACCAACAGCACTTGAAGAGGATGGTGGATTTTGACACTAGAGAATTTCTATACAGTTTGTTTTAACAGCCACTTGCTTGTTGCCTGACTCAAACTGAACCCTCTAGAGTTAGCAGAAATGATTATAATAATTTCTTAACCCATTGACCCCTGAGAGTGAGACTAAGGGTGCTGTCCTTTTGCCAGAACTGGCTGATCCGTTAGGTTGCGAAAAGAAAAAAAAAAAAAAGCAACAATTTGAAGGAACACTTGCATTATAATCCCTTGCAATCTCCTGGAGGAGTGTACTGTACATCATCCTCGAAGAGTATTAATTTGAAGGAGTTGTAAGAGTTAGTCCTTCCAAATGCCTGGTCTGGCTAGTCAGTTCTGTCAAATGGAAAGCGCCTATAGTAAATTTTATGCTAACAACAGATGATACTACTCGTCAATGGGGCATTTGAGGTGTGAATGGGTTAATTGACACAGTCAATGAAACATCAGGATGGTTTAGTGGTCATCAATCGTGCCTCCCACATCTGTGACCCAGGTTCAAATCTGGCCTCGGGTCGTATGTGGGCTGAGTTTCAGTCGATCTCAACCTGACTCCGAGGGTTTTTCTCCGGGTTCTCCCGTTTTCCTCCGTCCTAAAAATCAACTCCCAGTCAATTACATTCGGCTGGGTTTGTGGTGCTCTGAGATTACACATGGATCGTATGATGGCAGCTGTGGGTGCCTTCACATGCGTTCGGTCCGATCCCATTGAGCCGGTTGATCCTGAAAAGCCCTTGAAGGGAGCGGTCAACTAAGCGCACATTTACATTTATATTTACATTTACATTGATACAAACGGATTTGTATACACATCGTGAAAGTACTATCCCAACTAGCCAGAGGCAAATCCTTTGCATATTTAGAATATCAGTGGAGAAGTGGAACCAGGGACTACCAGGAACAAATTCAGCTAGTAGTGGTCAGAACAGGTCTTGAACACAGGATTTCTGAATCTCAAGGGAAATGCCCTGATCACTTGGCCAGGCTGAATCTTATGCCACATTGGGTTTTGGGAGCAGCAAGTGCATCATCCCATGAGTGGTGAATAAACCTTGGCTTAGCTTTTGTAGCCTTAGTCACAATGGTGATCATTCAATGCATTTGATTTCATTGACTTAAGTTGTGTTATTTTCTTTGTTAATAGTTGTGTCATTTGACACCCCAATTTTACCAACAAAACAGTGGGAAGAGCATCTAAAGCTGCGTGAATTGGTGGAGAAAATAAGAGCAAAACAAAAAGGTTAAAATAAGTTACTGTTTGCTTGGTAAAGTTAGTTTGTGTTCATAGAACGATTTATGAATCTTTACAGAGCAGACATGTGATGAATAATATATTTAACTTCTTGTATTATAATTATAGTAATAATAATAAAATAATAATAATAATAATAATAATAATAATAATAATAGCATTCTGTTGCATGTATTTGTAACTTGTGTTTTGTTTCTTGCGAATGATCTGATAAAAATTTTATGAAAAAAAAACAAACCAGGTTAACATTACTTTGGCCTTAATAATTATTGAAAATTACAATTTTATTTGTCACATGCGTACATGTACAAGAAAATGTATGAGTGTCAGTCTTGTTTTAGGGCTGCCATTGTTTGAGAATGCAACTCATCCAAGGCAAGATTACATTTCCAGTTTTATGAAGTGGTTTAGTGAGAATAATGGCAAGGCAGAACAAGTGATTGTTGATGACTTTGGTGAACAAGGATTAGGCTTAAGAGCTGTCACTGACATCAAGGTATAATTTCATGTCTTTATTGAGGATTCTTTAATCCACTGATGCCTCAGATTCCCGAGGATACCCCCTGTTGACTAGTAAAATTGTCTGGCATTAGACAGAGTAAAATCTGTTAAAGTGCCCCTAACCCTTCAACTTGTTATGTTTTTGGTACATTTTCGTATCTTTCAAGAACTCATTTTCGCAAAATTTTTTTTAGAATATTGAATCCTGATTTTCTTACCAGCACTTGAAGTTACTGAAATTTTTAATTTTTTGCGCGCGTTAAGCCCCGCTGGACAAATTATTGTCTTGTGGGCCCATTAGGAATGAGCCAATGATAAGCATCCGATATTTGACACTTCTTTAGCTGTGACGTAAGAAAAGGACGTTCCAGCAACTCAAGCTCTCACGGTGTCCTTTTCTTACGTCACGCTCAAAAAATAAATACAGTTGGTGAAAAAGTAGTCGCGACTGCCTTCACTTTTAGCGCTCGTAAAAAAGTAAGGATTCAATATTTTTAAAAAGAAATTCTGAAAATGACTTCTTGAAAGATACGAAAATCTACCCAAAAAGAGCAACTTGAAGGGTTAGGGACATTACATGTAACACGCCCAACTCAGCTCAGTCCAAGCCTGTGGCAAAACGGTTTTTACATCCTCACACCCCATCCAAACTAATCGGTTATAAAACTACAAACCAGTCAAGATGAAAAAATGACAAAAAAATGTTTGACCCCCATCGCCACTTTGTTCTGCAACATTTTTGTTTTTTCACCAGGAAGGAGTTCTTTTTGCTACCATACCAAGACAACTAATGATGTCAGCAGAAACAGCACGAGGTTCAGAATTAGGTGAAGTTGCAAGTATAGTTTTGCATTCTGTGTTTGACCATGGTCTACTATGAGTGCTTGATAAAGGACTTCAGCAAGAAAGCATACTATTTGATAGGGAATACTAGGTCATTGTCTGGTAGTAAGTCCTTTCATACTTCAGACCTCGGTTGTTCAAAAGGTGGATAACACTATCCACTGGATAAAATCACTATCCACTGGATAGCGCGTTTTTCTATGTGACTTATCCACTGGATAGTGATTTATCCGGCAGATAGCACTATCCATCGTTCGAACAACTGGTTACAGGATGTGTGTGGGTGGGTCCAAAGTAGCAAATGCTTTCGAGATGGCTAGCACAAGTGCGTTCATGAGATCCAAATTCCTTGACTGATAACTGCTGTCTGAGATGCCATTCATAATCTTATGCTTGCCCATGCCACTGAAGGAGCCTCATGAATCAGAGTAACTGCTTGAAGCTCTCAGGGGCATAGTGAAGGCCTATTTTAGCTGATACACATTTAGGATACTTCTCGGTGAGAATATTTGTTTGCATGGCCTTTTTAATTTTTGAAAAAGATGAAGCTTTGGGAAAGAAAAAAATTGTTACCAAAAAGGTGGGCCGTAGACATGGATGGTGGTGGTTTAGTTAATTTAATTGTATGCTAGTGAGGGAACTCACTTTACGGTACCTAATGATAGTTATTCCTGTACTATGGGCCGATTTGTTTGTTGAACACTCGCTTCGAACCATCCCCCATTGATGAGTAAAACAGTTTGGCATTAGACAGAGCAAGTCTCCATCCCAGAGGTCAATGGATTAAAGGGGACAGTGTTTGAGTGGATATGTATAGAGGTTGTTAAAGGGGACATACACTGTAGTTTTTGAGGTAACCCACTGACTCCTATACCACCACCCATTGATGAGTAAAAATGGTTGTCTGGCATTAGGGATCAATTAATATGTGATGTATTAATACATCACATAATATTATTCTGCAGCGAATTACAATTAGGTTGAACCAGACCCTTAGGAAAGGGTACACACACAAAAATGAATATGCTCAAAACTTTGAATCAAAAGATTCATCCAAAACAATCCAGTCTCATGGGAAAAGGAAATGAAAGAACACAATGATTATCAATCACCTCCAACCACAAAGCATTGCTTCATTGCATCTTGCATCAGAATATGTGTATTTGGTTTCCAATGTAGTAATATTAAACTTGATTTTCTTGAATCACAAGGCATAATTTTTGTGGTTATTTTAACAGAGCATTAATTTTCTTTCCGTTTACTATTACTTGAGGAATTGTTGTTTTATCGGCTAAGAGCAAAGGTCTTTTAGGAAAATTTGAAATACCCACGTGAACCATCAAATGACAGTTTCTCACATAGCAGTTGTCTATTTCCAAACTGTTGCAAATTTCGCTGACCTAATGGCGTGTGAAATTACCGGATGTAACTAAAAAGTATATGAATTTGAAAACATCTCTCATAGTTTGTGCCTAATGATTAAAATCAAGCTATCACTTATACAGACATTGTTCTTTTCCTTACAGGCCCTCTAATTGAACAAGACAATATCCTCCGAGTGATGCAGAATGCTTGCCTGGTTATTCATGTCTACTGTGAAAAGCTCAAGAAAGACTCATTTTGGAAACCCTATCTTGGTATCCTTTGCTTGTAAATTGCCACCTTATAATCTCTACCAAGTGAGTACCTCTACCTCTGAGTCTGTGGATTCGTGTCAGTGTCTGCAAAAGATGGAGCGTAGTAAGTTAAACTTGAGGCGTGAGTGTCAGGGAATCAAGACTTAAAAAGCATTTACTTCCGTGGTAGTGCTTATTTGAGCGAGAACCTCCAGTCCGGGCTGCAGGGGTGAGAGCACTTGCCTCCCACCAATGTGGCCCGGCTTCAATTCCCAGTCTCGGTGTCATATGTGCGTTGACTTTGTTGGTTCTCTACTCCGCACTGAGAGGTTTTTCTCCCGCTACTCCGCTTTTCCCCTCTCCTCAAAAACAAACATTCGATTTGATTTGCGTTAATTTGTTAATTTCAATAATTTACAGTATCCCCAATTAGTGCTCCCGCTTAAATGAAGTTCTTTTCCTTTCCAATTTGCTTACTTCACTCGTGTATGTGAACTGGCAGTAGTGATAAACGGCTTCTGGAAGGGTAAAAAATATATTTGACATGTGTCGTGTAGGAGCGTTTGATAAGTTCCCCTAAAGGGGCTCTTGCTTAAAACAGTCTATTGGTCCGATGACACAAGAAGTCACTTCTGCTGGGTTATTTACTTGAGGGCAAGTCACGGTAGACGCAAGAAGAAAATGGTGATCTCATGTTAAAGGCAGAGGTTTTAACGGCATTTGAAGCAGTCACACTGGGAAATTTGATGAACATTCTAATATTTTTGGTGCACAGGTTTATTGCATCTTTCCTGAACATGCGGACTCAAAAATTCAAATCAATAAACGCAAAGAAAAGGGTAGCAAAGGATTAGACTTGTGGGAACACTTCGTGTTGGATGTCAAAATTGGGCGTGCATCTAATTAGGGACCTTCAGCGCGGACGAAGACGACGACGGCTACGAGAATGTCGTGTAAAGATATTATTTTACAATGACTTCAAAAATTCTCGCGCGTTTAGTGGCTAATTTTTATTGTCAATAAGCGGACAGACACATAAATTTATAATTTATGCGATAATGACGCGATATTGCTCGGGTCAGATTGAAGTTCCTCGCATTTTTGTCTCGCTTTCTTCTCGTGTTTTGACTTAATTTTGCCCCCTCTGCCTTTTTGTTATTGTAAAAAGCAATCCACTGCGGATCCACTCGGCTATCGCTTCGTGAATCCACAGCTACTTTGACAATGTTATGACGAAATTCATGATCAATAACAGGACAGACGCATGAAAAACTGACATCAATTTGTTAATTCCCCGTGACTGTAATAATTTTGCGATTACTCCATGTCGCTCAGCATGGAAAGTGGTCGTCCACATTCAGAGAGAAAATTTGAAATTCACCGTCAAGTGCTCACGTTCTCCACATGACCTCAAAGATATGTATCAAAATGTAAAACGCACGTGCAGGGCGTGCCGAGCTATTGTTTTTGCCAATTAAAACCTTTTTTTAAAAAGAAAATAATCAGGATAGTACGCGCACTCTCATTGGTCAATAGCTGTGTTTAGATGACGGTATGGGAACACGGCTGTGACATCACACGAATTTTGATTGGTTAGGTGTTGTGAGACGCTCGTTTTGATTGGTTGGTGGGAAATATGAGCGGGCATCAAGAAAATCTGTTTCAGTCTAGAAGAAAAAAAACCCAGCATTTTCCTTCATTTGTCGAAAAGAGACGGGCCCCAACTAGCAGGGCGAGGTCTCGTTCGTTCACGGAATTATCACCCATAGCATCGAGAAAGAGCTCTCGATCTGTCAATCCTAGCCATGTCCGTACCCGGTGAGTTGCCCCGTGTTGAGTCAAATTAAGCCGCAGGCTCCACTCCTAGTGGTGCCCTTCCGTCAATTCCTTTAAGTTTCGACCTTGCGAACGTACTTTCCCCTGAACCCAGAACACCCTCGGTTTCCCAGGAAGGATGCCGAGGGGGTGTTTCCATAGCCTCATCTATGAGGCTGGAGCGTTTGAGCTGGAATAAAGAGTTATTGTAGACGGTTTCGATTATTTGAATATCACTGTGGATGCTAAATTCGTTTTGTTGTTTAGTATCGAAGAACTCGCGTGGTTTGGACTTCATTTCTTCAGAATTTTTACACCAATATGCAGTGAGAGCTTTCCTTCGTTCACGAGTAGCAATATTTCGATATTTCTTTTTTAGTTCAAAGTTTTCTAGTGTGCGGTCTTTTGCAAATTGGATGGCATACTTTCTCTTGTTCCTCTTCGGGAACAAAAGTTCCTCTTGAAGATTTGCTTCTTTCAAGGGACCTTATACTGAGAAGTCAGAACTTTTGCAGAGCACGTGAAGGAAAACATGGGTCCCTCGTCGTTGAACATGTAGGCAACTACTTTTATAATCAGACTTAACTGATTAGAGTGTAATGTGAAGTTCTAAGTACCAACCCGATATGAACCATGAGTTAAGTCTGTTCAAATATAAGTGCTACACGGCCAACGTTTGAAAAAACGTAATCCATCCTTGTACTTTTGTAATCAGACTGTAACGATTCATGATGGCTGGTCATAAGCAGTAAGCATGTTTCGAAGAGTTATGTCCAGAGTCTACTGCGTCGCCTGCCTGTGAATTCATCGCATGGTACTGAATGCTCCTCCTTAACCAGAGTTTTATCTTAGACATTCTTCCTAGCACGTATTCAACAACCCTTTATTTTAGTGTTGAAGAGATGCAGCTGCTGAAAGGATCTCCTGCATTTGGTGAGAAACAGTCGAATGGCGCTAACTTAGGTTTTTCTATGACTGTTATAGTAAGATTTCAAAAAGTAACAGGTCATGACTGGAACCAGGAATAAGGGCATTACGAGTGAACTTGCTCTTTGATCATTTGAACGCTTTCCTTGTCCCATTGGTCTTGCCCGTCAAAGTTCTAATTTCGCGTTTCCTTTAAGTAAATTTGCAGGCTGAATGAAACTAAACTAATATGCGATTGTACTGAAAGAAATGTTATATGTTAATGATAATATGCCACGAAATTTCAGGTGAGGCACTCAAGTTGTACAGAAATATTGCACGCCAATATGCATACCTTTACCAACGAATTAACCAAGTATGTGTTGATTTTGGAAGTCGCAGCAGTTTTGATCCATTAAAATTTGGTTGACAACAACGACAAGTATTTTTTTGTTTTGTTGACAGTTTTGTCCAGAGACAGCAAAGCTACCGTTGAAGAATAATTTTACATTTGATGGCCATAGGTAGGTGATACATTTCATTGTTCTGTAGCTGAATTTTTTTCCCGAACAGGGCTCGTTCTCATTGGTTACGTGGAGGTCACATGACTTCTAACAATAAAACTGTTTCCCGCCAAAAGTCTCTGAGCGGGCAACAGTGCAAAATCTATGACGTCAGAGGGTAACAGTGCACTGTTACCCGCGAATGTTGACCGACGACCACCGTTGTTGTTGTTGCCATTGCTCGTTTTTCTTTTTGTGCTATATAACAAATCACTTAATGACTGGTCCCTCGGGAAACAGTTCATTTTGTTTCCCTCGAATTTCATTGTTTCCCTCAGATGCGCTTCGGGGAAATATTGAGATTCTTGGGAAACAAAATGAACTGTTTCCCTCAGGACCAGTCATTAAATGTTTACTGGTAATCTTAAACATTAATTATTTTAGTATAGGTAATCACGTGATTTCGAGTGCAATTTGTAAGTACGAGTAAATTTTTCAGACTAACGGGCAAGTACAGTTAGTTTGTAGCCTGAGAACTTTATAAGTGCTAATTTATACCAAATTACTGGAGAAATCATGTCATTACTTATTAATAATATACATGAAAAAAAGAAATCAGGCAATCACTAAAATCAAGAGAAATTAACCTTAATTTTCTTAATTTTCTATGAAGTTTATTTAACTGATTGGTTTAAACAGCTACGTTCGTCAAACACGAGACGGTCGTTTAAAAGTCATTCTCAATGTCATTAATGACTCATTAGATCATTATCCAACCAGAAACCGCCGTTGTGGTCAGGTGGTTGGGTTTAGAAACCCAATGAAAAGCGAGTTCCAAATACACGTGTTTCAACAAATTTGAAACACATGTAAACCATAAACCAACAAAGCATGATGGTGAACGAAATGGATTTTGATACAGTCCATTCTTGTACTCAATACGTTACAAAACATCATTTAACAATGCATTAATATTTTGATGTTAAAAAGTTAATTTTGTAATTGTATTTGTTGGAGAGCTTACTTGAAAAACTCAGGCTTTGTGTTTCATTGGCTTTTCAAACACTCAAAAACAATAAAAGCCTTGGCCGTAGGCGTCGTGCTTTCATCTGTTTTCTCGTGTTTGGAAATTCAATGAAATACTCGCCCTCGTTTTTTTCAATATTACTTCAACAGTAAACTTGAAAACCTGCATTTGTAATTACATGTGAACTGCACTCTTTTTTTATCCAATCAACTATTTTTTTATGTATTATACCCTTTAAAACTCAAACAGTTTTGTTGATTAAATATATCTTTTCTTTTACACAAAACATGTCATCATTTTTCCCACGACAACTTCCTTTTCATATTCGTCGCAAATTACGTTATCATCCATTCTTTGCGTTTGTTTAATTTTTTTTAACTTGGAATGTAATATTATTGTCTTATTCTTTAGATGGGCAGTTTCAACTGTTATCACTCGTCAAAACAAGATTCCAAGCACCACAGGCGAACCAACGTTGGCACTGATTCCTATGTGGGACTTGTGCAACCACTGCAATGGCACGGTAATTCCAATGCTGACTTGAAAGAAGATTTAAACGTCTAATCATCTAACGATTGAGGAATTTAAAGTGACCAAATTAAAACTAATTTGAGAAATGTTTACGACCTGTAAGAAATCGAGCACGTCTCCAAAATTGCTTTTGATTTGACTTCTCGTTTATTTCAAGTCGTCCCATTTATAGAATGTGCACCAACTGTCCAGTTCAAAAATTCACCTGTTTGTCTTAACGCGAATTTTCCTATTTAATGGTCCGCAATTACTAACTTTAAGATCTTGAGAGAGCTGGGTCGAGGAGAAAATGGCGTCAAAGGCTCACGAGTTAAGAACCAATGCGTGTCTACACCGCAGAATTACTCTGCAGCATGGGAGTTTTGGGCTTTCAGACTTTCAAACTCGCGTTTTGCATATATAATAAGCAGCATTCTCACGCTGAAATTATTAAGCTAGTTCCTTTGACGTCACTTTCCCCGGATCCAACCCTCTGAGGTCTAATCGGTCAGTTTGGAAGGTGAGTAATGACAGAACGTGAAATCCAAAACTTCTACTCAAAATAAACGGCCTTTGCATAAAAGTCAAAGCTCAGAGTTTGCCAGTCAAGTGTTAATCAAACACACTTTCAAAATCTGAAGGAAAAAATGAAGTGACAGGCCACTTTAACATTGAAATGGCTCTACTTGGCTATTGCACCGGAACTGCCTCTTTTATTCTTCACGGCCTCTTTTCCTTAGATAACAACAGGATATGACCTGGTTGAAGACAGCTGTAAAAGCTTGTGCGTGAAGGACTTTATGGCTGGTGAACAAGTGTGCATATTTTACGGAGAGCGCTCCAATGCAGAGCTTCTTGTACACAATGGCTTTGTCTTTGAGGAGAACATTCACGATAGAGTGGTAATACAACTTGGGGTCAGCAAGAGTGATTCGTTGTACCAGATGAAAGATCAACTTCTTACTGCCATTGGAATGACAGCGTAGGTTGTTTAACAATTATTCCACCAACATGGCAGAATGACTTTTTTTTGCCAATAAAACCTACGAAACTTGGCTGTCGGAAAGCAATTTTAAAGTCAAGATCGTAAGTGATTTTTCATAAGGTCAGCCTTGGAATTATTGACTCCGCTGGGGATGTTCAGTGTTTCAAGGTGTTGAGCTCGCGTAAGGTTTGTTAGCAAAGGACAAAGTCACATTTGCCAACGTTTTGCGACTGAAAAAAGAATTAAAAAACAAAGTGTACGACTGGTGAAGACGCGCTGCTTTGAATAGAAAACTGACATCAGAGGGCCCTTATTCAACCATGAAAGAGGCGTTTCTCGGGGTCTTAGTGCAGGTCCACAAAGTTTAGGTCTGAGTACCGATTCCAGTGCAGTTAAAAATTACAATTTTCCAGAAGCTTGGCAGATAGCGAATCACCTCACCTCGATCCATGCGAGTGAACGCGAGCGCTCCTCATCACTATGACAGATCTGTGCTGTTGTTTTGTTTGGTCAACTCTGCTTAAAAATACCATAACCTTTTATTACCCTCAGCTGAAATTACTCACAGGAAAAAAAAAACACCTCTTAATGTCTTTTTTACAGATCCAGTAACTTTTACGCCGTTTCTTGTGGCGAGAAGCCTATCAGTCCGGAATTGATCGCTTTTCTGAGGATCTTTTCAATGTGTGAAGGTTCGAGTTTTTTTGGTACAATAGTGTCTAGTGTAGTGTAAAATATTGAACAATTAGACCCTAGTATCACCCAACTAGTCGGACAGAAAAGACAATAGTAAATTTAGCAAATGCAAGTTGAAGAAATATTTATTTGGGAATAAAACGAAGGAAAGCACCACGCTTTTCGCTACTCGAGGACTATTACTAATAGTCATCTAGTAGCGTAGCCAATTAAAATGCAGGATTTGCATTAGTCCACTAGTTGGGTGATACTAATTTAGAATAGTCCGCACAAATGAACGAGCGGAACCTTTCGTGCGATCTGATTGGTTTATTTGGAGGTGATTTGCCGAATACCATCCACTTCCGAGCAGCCGAAAGAAAATAAGATGGCGTGTTGTAGTCCTACTCGTTTCAGTAAGTACGTGTAACCCGATTGTTCGTTCGTTCGTTGTTCAGCTTGTGGTTTACATTATTCACCTTAATGACAGTGAAAGTGGTGGATATCGGGGCAAGAAATCTCCTGGACTATTAATTTCCTCTCCGATGATTCATAGGAGAGTCTCGGAGGTGCGTTGGTTTTGTTTGACTGACTCTTAAGTGTTATCATAAACCCATAAGGGTTGAAACGTGTAACGGCCCCTTGTGTACTGGGAAACAAGCTTCTGAATATTCAATTTGCTAAGTACCATATTTGGAACAACAAGAGCGAGGGGTTTCCAAATATGGTACGTAGCACTGAAACAATCAACCAATCAGTTCGCACTGAATATTCGGAAGCTGTGAACGCGCGTTACACGTTTCAACCCTTATGGGTTTCTGGTGTTATTCAATACCAACTTTATTCAATACAATGAAAGGGAAAGATACCAGAGGTTATCCCTATACGAGGGTATCCGCCCGGATGTTACTGATCTAGAGTCGATTTTGAGGAGGGAGGAAAACCGGAGTACCCGCAGAAAAACCCACGGAGTCAGATTGAGATCGATTGAAACTCAGCCCACATACGACCTCGAGGCCAGAGTTGAACCTGGGTCACAGAGGTGGGAGGTGCGTTTGATAACCACTAAGCCATTCTGACTCCCTTTGCAAAGCAAACCTCCACTCCAAGAAAAAAATGGCTCCTTTTATTGTATGGCAAGCAATTCTCAGGCCATCTGGAGCACTCTAGTTGGCGGGTTTCTGGTCGGAATTTTACAGTACGGACCATTACCATGGAAACGGCCAGTTTCCGTATTTTTCTCTCTCCCGGGGAATTCAAGAGAGCGAAAAACAAAAAGTTTTTAAAAAGCGGAATTTTATTTGTTCATCTCAACGGTACAATTACAGTATAACAAAGCATGTAAAAGGTTACAGTATGTCGCCCAGTGTCCGACCGGCACCAGTATCCGACCAGTTAAAAAATAATTTCATTTTTTGCAATGCCCTTATTAGTGTACGGAAAACGAAGTATACGGAAAGGAAACCGAACATTTAAGCTTTGAGATGCAAGTTTTGGCGGGCTTTAATCTTTAGGATCATTTGCAGAGCGCGCCGTTCTATTCAGGTGAGTGAAATTTTAATGACTAATATTTTTCTCTTTTCACTGCGCACTAAAACTATCGCTGTTGAAGAAAGTGTCTGTAAATCAGGATATTTTTGAAGGAACCTTACGATTTGCCGTTAGAACAACCTTCAATTCTTCCTAAAATTTACTATTTCTGGAATAACGGAGGTCAGGACCATCAACTAATTTTTCTCTAAGTGTGCCCAGAATACCACCAATTTTCCGTTGAATTTAAGTGATCCGTGTGTAGTGTATTGTTATTCTGATACAACTCATTTGAAATTTTCTTCATTGATTTACCGTGCGGAATTATTTTCCGTGTGTTGATTTCACACTGCACTTTGCATATAACTACCGGAATCAGCCGAAGTTAGAAAGAAATTCTCAATTTTTTCCCCGGTGCTCGGTTCGTAAGTCGATTCTAATGCCAAAGTACTTTGCAAGAGCAAAGGGAGCCAAAAGCATCTCTTCCCCGCCGAAAGTTACGTTTAATTGCGGTGTTATTCCTGTGGTAGGATACTGGCCTCGCTGGTCGGATACTGGGAAGCAATGGACACCTTTAGAAATGCAAATTTCACCGCGAAAACGAAGATAAGGCAAAGATTGTTTTCATCATATTACAGACTAAATTTATTGCTTCAGGAGGCTAAGGAAAAAAAATATAGCACTTTTAAATTTAAGGACATTCGCGCCCAAAATGTTCCCACGTACAGAATTTCTTAAAACCCTCCACGCAGAAAGGTAATGGTCTACTTTTGCCAAAAAGGCAAAAAAAAAAAAAAAAAAATAGGGGTCATCGTGCTTGTTTTCGAGATCACGAGGTGCACTTTTAGAAGATTGCGTTATTTTAAGACGTCCTTAGCTTACAACTGTCAGCAATAGAAAAAGCTACATTAGTGAAATTTAGATCAGGTAAACGTACTCAATTCAACATAACTAATATAACTAAATAAACTTTTGCACCTTATGTCTTTTTCTGTGGTGAAATAGACCTTAAAAAACGGTACATGCTAGTCTAAGAAAGAAGACTTCGGTCGCACGAGAGCATAAAAGGCGAAATATTTGTAACTTCTCACGTACATATTTTTTTTGTTTTTTGGTAAAATGGACAAAATCAGGAAAGGAAGTGATCTACGGGAAGAAAAATGGGGGTCACCGAGCACTGAAGAGAGTAAAGTTCTCAAAACGGTTGTCTATCATTGCGTGACATTTCCGAGAAGACCTGGGTCCACAGCTATCCCATGATGCCACACGCTTTCACGTTCCATTCTTGTGAAAAATGTTTGCGCCTTTAGCATCGTGTTTACCTTCGTGGTCTGCGTTGCAGGACGTGTGCGTGACATGCGCGAAAAAATGCGCAGTAGTAATGGGCGCGAACGTCCTTAAGTGGTCGGATACTGGGCAACATACCGTACCGTTCAAAGTTCGATGATGGAAGTCAATCTGATTTAAACGACAGGAAGTGTCCGATCACTCAAAGAAACGGTGCCATATAATAAACAACTAACTTGCTTGGGACCGTACCGGCTGGGAAATATTGGCCCTCGGTCGTTTTTGAGCCGCGGACGGCAACTTATCTATTCACTACCACCGTTATAAAGTATCTTTACGCCATTAGAGATGATTAAAAATCTTGGAGACACTTCTGTCCTGGCATGCGAAACGTTCATTTCCCCAGAACGGCCCTCGCGCTCGGTTAGTAAGAGGTTGATATCATGAAATATTCCCTACAATCAATTTTTTTGTGAGAAAAATGTTTTCAAACAATTGCGTTTGTATCCGAAATAACTGAGTTTAGAGTCACCTATTTTGTTTTAGAATTTCGCGGGCGCTGCCATCTTAAATAACTGACGTCTCACGGTTGCCCTTTTGTTGTTATACGAAAGATAGTTGTGTCAGAACAGTTGGGCAACATTTACATGTCACAGATATTCAAGATGCCCGCGCCCTGGGAATTTGAAAAGAGGCGATTGTATAATTCAATTTGACAAAACAAAAAAAGAAAACATCGAACACCTTTGCTTACAGCATAACCAGACGGGGAAATTTAACTCTTCATGGAACGTGTCGTCTATATGCGTTTCAGAATAAAGGAAGGCCACTGATGATGGCTTCGTTGGTCTTCCATATACTTTTTCGTTTCATTGGAAGTGGCGGTTTGAAAAATCTAGCCCTTATGCGCCTCAGCGAAAATGTCGTTGTACAGCTGTAGTTATAAATTGTATTTAATAGAATTCTTATGTAAATGACTCCTTTGATCAGCACTCGAATCTAGTCGTGTGTTGTATTTGAACTGTGAAGTGAAAAAACCCCTTCTTTCTTTAGATGAGTTAAAGGAGTGGCTTAGCTGCAGATCTGACGAGAAAGCAAGTGAGATGAGAAAGCTGTTTAAGATCCAGTCGCCAGCTTGCAGAGAGGAAACTGAGGCCAAGTGCTGGCAGTTTCTTGAAACTCGCTTGTCTTTACTGCTTGCTCAATACAAGACGCCAGATGCCGAGGTAAGTAAACAGGCGTAATACATTGTTGTTCGCGCAATCGATTTGTATCTGGGAATGTTGTAGGGGTTTACGCATTACAAATATATTTGTATGGGTAATCACATGATTTTGAGAGCAATTTGGAATAAATTAGCACGACTAAATGTTTTCAAAGACAAACAAAATTGCACTCACCCGTAGCACGAGAAAAATCATGCGATTACTGATATTACTGATATACATGCACAAATTTCACCTTCATTGCACTAATTTCAACTATCTTCACAAATTTCATTTTCCTGCACTCTGTTTGGGATTAGTTGACATGCACGCTCTGATGTTCCCGTGCTGTAGAAATATAAATTTCTGTGTTAATCTCACGCTCAAAAGCCAGAAATTGCATTTTGTCTGTATTGTTAAAAATTCGACCATGAGTGGTGTTTATAATTATTTTTAGGAACAGCATAAGTTTCTTAACACTGAAGCTGTCTCGCTTCATAAGAGGTTGTGCAGTCAGTTAATACAAGCGGAAAGAAAAGTTCTACAAAATGCGCTCAAATACGCTTCTGTCCTCAAGAACAAAGTTTCACTTGCTGGTAGAAATTGCGAAACGACATCAGAGAAGGGTTTAAATGGAGGAGAGACAACAACTGCAACTGAAAGCCACGGTTTGGATGAAGCAACTACCGCCATTAGTCATCTTGGCATATAAGCAAAACAAGCATATGTAGTAGATTCTGAATTTCTTACATTCTCGTCCCCAGAGACCGCTTTTCTTTTGGTATGCACCAAGAACACGGACTCTGGCCACCGCCAAAAATACGCGCAGTCGCGGTAATACTATAATAGGGACTTAATATACGCCGACTACGGACAACGGACTACGGACTACGGACGGTTTTTCCCTTGAGCCACCGTCGCGAGCTCATGACGGTGAGTAGTCATGCAAGTTTGCGTAGTCAACAAAGGCGACGACGGTGGGAAAGAAAGATAGACGAAAAACCAAATTATTGTATCAAAATAAAGAGAATTATACTTTTCATTTCATTTTTTAATCAATGAGTATTTGTAGTGGTATGATTTTCGTTTTCGGCAGAATAATTTCGAAGAGTTTAAATTTAGGCAGTCTCGATTTTGAATCAAAGAGTGTCAAAGGGCAATGGTGGGAACCATATACATTTTCGCTTAATTCTATCAAGTGAATAGAATGATTCATTGTTGTGACTTTATATACTGCCTCAGTACTTTAGCCAGTATGCATGTAGGGTTTGCTTTCGGTCTCGAGATTCGGTTTGATGAAATATTTTGCCTGAATTTTGATGATCCCCTGAACTCATCTCACTCGATCGGCCGGTGGAAATTGCGTGCCTAAGTGATTTGCAAACTCTTCCTGCTTTACTAATCATGTAATAGGCTGTTCTTGTGAAGCCAAAAGTCGACTAATTTATTTCGGATTTCCTCAGCTCAATTTTGCTTGTAAGGGCTAGCACTGCTGCGTTGACCGTATCACGTAGTCTGTTGTCCGCCAACTTAACTTCGTATTTTCACGCCATCAGCCCCGTACTCGATCCAGTGCTCTAGACTTGGGGAACAAGCGTCCAACGGTAGTCCGTAGTCTGTAGTCGGAGTGTCTTAAAGTCCCTAATGTTGTAACCGTCAACGACCGTTATTGTTTCAAATTTCTAAGAACGCGCAGAAGAGCCGGATTCCCGTGATTCGCGGATTTGGTGCTTTGGCTGCGACAGAGTCCGTGTTCTTGGCGCTGACCAAAAGACAAGCGGACTCTGGGGACGGCAATGAATTGCATCATGCAACAGACTTAACTGTAGTTTATTCACCGAAAATGTTCAGATGGACCTGCGGTTGGGAGGCTCAAAGAGCTCGTTTTAAATGATAGTTATGGCTAAAATGCACCTATCAATGGTTTTCTCTGGTGTCTACAGGGGTTTGGGGGAAGGGAGGGGGGTTTAAGTTTCGAGTGGTGGTTGGTCGTGATACCGCGGGGTTTGAAATAAGTTGAATTAACAAGTGTTTTTCTCTTTGGCCGTTCCAGTACCAGCAAATGGCTCCGAAGCGATTTCTTCTGCATTCTGGCCACGCGAAAGTTTGGGCGAACACAAAATTTGAAGGACGCTGTGCCAATAAAAAAAAAATGTGTGGGACAGGGTTGTCAATAACTTTTGAAGTGGACAGCTGATAAAGAATAGTAGGCGGCTGACAAGCACCGGAGGTGCAAGTACCAAGGGGGGTCTGAGGGGCCCCCTCCGCCCCCCCCCCTAAAAATTCTCTCAAATGCCAGCGTTTAAAGAGTTATTTCCCACTAGAAATTCAATCACAATCAAGAGTAAAAAACTTTTATGAAGTCTACATTTGCAGTGTTTTTCCTGCGCGTGCGAGGGTCCCCCAGAAGTTTTTACTTGGGTTTTGGGTCGATGTCTCCCGTTTTTCACCTTGCATGATCAACTTGTCGCGCAACAAAAACATTTGTTGCGGGTTGGAGAAAGTTGTTGCGAAAAGTAGAGCGCGGGTCTACTCTGAGCAACAAATTTTGGCTTTGTTGCTCGTTTTTCATCAAGCTCACAACTTGTCGCGCAACAAATGTGTTCGTGTACTAGCAAATCAACCAATCAGCGCCCTGCATTTCTTCAACCCGCAACAGATGTTTTTGTAGCGGGTCAAGTTGATCACGCAAGGTGAAAAACGCGAAACATCGACCAAAACTTGCAACGAAACAATGTTGCGCGACAAGTTGAGGGTTTTTGTATCTCGTATTTCGCCGCCTTAAAGCCTGACATAGAGACGCTACTTAGCGCCGCTATGATTTTAGTCCTAGGATCTGGGACTACAAATCGTATGTCTCAAGAACCCTTCGTTTTCTTGTGCGAAGGCCCCGCCGGCTAAGAGAAACGATGGGATCTGGGAACGAGAATGGGTATGGAAGAGAATCACAGCTACCGCAATAGACCTTTTTACCGAAACGGCGGCCATTTTGATTTCTATTGTTTCGAATAGCTATTATGGGATGCCCAGGGGGCAAATTAATATGAGCATCCCATAATGTCTTTCAAAACAATAGAAATCAAAATGGCCGCTGTATCTGCAAAAAGGTCTATTATTCCATGAGCGCGCGTTGGATATGAGATGGTAAGGAGCCAGCGAGGCGCGTAGCGCCGATTTGGCTATAACCAGTCTCGTATCCAACAACTGCAAATGGAATAATTGTTTTATTAAATTCCTTACACTCCAAAAGTTTGGAAGTACGAAATACCAGCAGAAAAAAAGCGAGAAAATTCGAGCGAAACCGAAAAAACTTGATGAAGATGCAATGTTGTGTAATACCTTGTGGTCAGACGGACGCAGCCTCATCACAAAAACATTTTTTGCCTTTTTGCGTACTTCTAAACTCGGTATTGACCCAAATTTTCCACAAAAAGGTTTTTTTGCTTTATTCGGAGAGAAATTTCGCTTTCCGGCGCAAAAAAAAATTAGCTTAGCATCGCTTAGCGCAATCATTTGCTATGTAAGGTCAAACTAAGGTATACGAGCTAATGACCGAGATTGAATGAACCAATCAGAGCACGAGAAATAATTTAACCGAGGTTGAAAGTTTAATAAAGATTGTTATCCATGGTAGTAAGTAAAAGTTTATTAATTTCTCTATACTTGAGCTCGTACTTAGCCCTGAATGGTTGAGACTGGCGCTAGACACAAATACAAGAAATCTTCCGTTTGGAATGCTGCTCGATGAAATCCAAAATCATAAGCGGTGTAATTCTTTGAAAGATCTGCGGTAGAAAAGTATGCACGGGTAGTAAGGTTAGTTATTCATCTTAGTCGAAGTCGCAATCTTTGTCATTCGAACATAAACCGAAGTTTAATCACACCATCGAGACACTTTAAAACGCCTCTGTCGTCATGGTTGGTCACCTTTTAATAGATTGTCTGCATGTAAGGAAACTAACTATTCTTGTCGATTCCTGCAAGTTGAGATAGACGGGTTTCACTCAGATTCAAACAAATATACATCAGTCCTCTGAATATTCCCGGTGCTGTGGTCTACGCGTGTCCGGCACGTTTTCAGGACTTTCAGCACGTGACCGTAGTAGAATTGACTTCACGCTCATGCAGTCACCCTACCAATCCATGTACAGCAAAGCTTTAAATTTAAAATAAAGATGGCAAACTTGTCTTTTTTCAATGAATTTAATGGTTATGCAAGAGGACAGCTTAAAATAAAGTAAAATTGTTAACATAATTAGTAATGGGTTAGAAGAAAAAGCGGCAGGGACACAATCCTTAAACCAATAACCAGCGGGACTTTGGTGAACGCCCGTTAACAAGTTAATCCATAGCGTGAAGTAAATAATTCAGTATTGGGTACACAGAATCTGAAATTCTCATTCTTCGATCGTTTCTTACATTCATTCTGCCTTGTTAAGAAAAGAAAACTTATTAGTTGATTAGTTACGGTTAAAGCTGCCCTCCTTAGGTTTTCCATGTTCTGATTGGTGCCAATTCCTGTTGCGCGATCACAAGTATCACAAGTAATCGTCCGAGTCCATGGTCGCTCCAGACTCCTTACTCATTTCGTTGGTAATCGATTCGGGCGGCTCTTCTTGATCAGCGGCTGTGGGTGGTGAGTCGTACACAAGAGCTTTCGCTGGTGCGTCGGTGTAGGTACTGGGATCAATAGGGTTTGACTCGCTTGGCTGATCCAGTGGTTGTGCGGAGTTCTCTGCGGATGGTTGGTCTGAAAACAAATTAAAGGCGTGTACGTAGGACTTTTTCACAGATACGCCCAACGTGATCTTGGTCGATTAGGATCAATCGCTTTGTTTTGTTGCATGTATGTTTGTTTTCTTCCCGATAGAAAAAAGTACCGTTTTAAGTTATGGATCGTCTCTTAATTATATCTGGGATCAAGCGGCGTCAAAAAGAAAAGCTTGACGACCCCTGTCCTTTTTGCAGGTTTTTCAACACCGGCATAGGCTCAAGCTGCTTGCGAAGTTAACAGAGTGATTTAGAAAAAGATCGTCACAAGGTTTACCTCGTGTCCAACCTTTCCCACCCCTCCCCACACCCAAAAAGTTTAAATGACCAAATTGAGAAATTTCGATCTCTTCAACATACCCACGGCACCTTGTTTGTCAATAAAGGCACAAACCCGCGGTAAAATTGTGACATATTAGGGTTTCATATATGAAGGTGTACATTGAAATCCAGGGCACGGTTGTTCGAAAGCGGATTAACTTAACCCAGGATTAGCGTAAACTTTGGTTTAATCTTTTCAACTTTTGAGTAACAGTTTCTTTTGCTTATTTTTGTTTTTCAAGATTGACTTCTTCTAATGTAAAATTTTGCCGAATATCAGCACTGAACAAATCTTTTCAAGCAGAGAAATAAACTCCTTGTTTAATTTTTAATCTGGGATTAGCTTTAATCGGCTTTTGAACAACCGAGGCCTGGACTACATCTCTTGCTATGTTTCGAATGTTTCTGGCTACCAAAGTCGAAGAACTGTGGTCTGTAATCGTCCGCGCGGATGAAAGGGTTGGGCCTTCGAATTTTAAACATTGATTCACACATAGGTCAACACTTACCACGAAGTTTTCCCAAATGGAACGCGCCTTTGT
>NC_090874.1:60065315-60086872 GCF_036669935.1 Montipora foliosa
ACATAGTACAGTTCTTTGTTCCCTTACTATGTTGTAATGTTGAGGCTGACTCGATAAGTGTATAAATTCATAAACCGATAAGATGGTAAGAAACGTTAAGATGTGTTGAGATGCGTAAGACAGAGCTGAAGGGAGGGTATCGGTGTTTTCAACCCCTTTTTGTAGGGTTGATAGGTGATTTAAACTAGGTAGAGTGTATATTCAGCCTAGGTAAAATGAGGACCAACAAATTCAGACTAGATTTGACCTACAATAAATACTCCACAAGCAGGGCATATAGCAGCCTGCTGATTTCCTGGAAACACGAAAGTGCACTCGATCTAATAATTGGATAAATTATCAGACTGAACAAAATAATGCTTATATCGAACTTAGGGTGATGTCATCAACCAACTGAAACTCAAGAAGCGTCTCTTACCAATCGCAAACAGCGCAGTGAATAAATCATAATAGTCAGTTGACTTGATTCTTATTCGTTGTGATTCAAGAGCGAATCAATCGCGGGATTACTTTTCAGATTCAATTAAAAGTCACCGAAACTCAAACCAACTGTTAATATATACGCTGTAATTTTACCTGACTCGTCTAAGCTTACGCCTGTAACGCATAAAGAGCTGCCATCCTTTCTTGTAAATACTTTTTTTGCGTCGCCTGTAAGAAACAAGCATCACGCGAGAGCGTCTTCTGAGTCTCTTCCGTCGTCTTCGTCGTATGCGTCGTCTTCTTCGTCGCTTTCTTCGCCGCAGCCTTCGGCGCAAACGTCTTCGTCGTCGTCTGTTAATGTACCTGCGTGTTATGGGTCTCTTCCAAGTTTTTCCAACCAATAGCCTTAAGCGACCGCTTGTGACTCGGAATTTTCTTAGTTTTCCTCCAAAACGAATACGATATTTTCCGCGGTAGAATCTCACGGACCGGAGGCGCCTACCAAATCGTAATTTTATTGGTCTGTTACTAAGCCAGCGGTAACGTCTTCCGTATTTGAATCCAATCTTACCATGGTCGAACCTGAAAAAAGACCAGTAAATCATGGAATGATTTTACACGACAATGATTATTATCTTTAAGAAGATTACGACATTTTTAATGTACGAACATCATCGTCAGTTACAGAATATTTGAAAACCGTTAGGACTATATGACAATTAGGCGAAACATGCATAATTAATTTGATTAAGTGACAAGAATTACATATTTGAGTGAGTTACAGAGTGTTTGAAAAAATGTAAAGCCTAAAGCGTAAGTGTCAGGTTGACGTGATGAACTTGTTGGTTTAAATTAGGCTGTTCCCAATTTGTATGCATAGCCTCCTTGAGTTTAAGTTGAAATTTAGTAGGGGCGGAATCAATGATTTCGAAACAATCCGCAGAGCAAGATTGACGACAACCTTCTGAGCTTAGTAAATGTTTGAAGATGTGTGGGGACTTGTCTGAAGAGAGATGTTCACGGACGCGTGTGGAAAAATGCTATATCGGCGAAAGTGGTCGTCATTTTTCCACACGATAACGAAGTAGAAAGTCATAATGTCGGAGGCAATCAAAAGATATAAAATTATTCTAAAAGGTACTTAATTCTAAATTCTAAAATGTACTTTTAGCAATGTTAATTCAATATTTCGACGAAACGATTTTCCGCAATTTGCCTTTATTCCAATATTTGCCCCCCAGGATAACACATGGCTAATTTGCATGACAATATGAAAACCAACATGGCGGCTATCGTGAATAAGGGCTATTACTAAAAGAAGTGTGAATAGTTTTAGAAGCCATATCAAAAACTCTTGCGTCGTGTTGGACCGGGGTCTTCAGACACCTTGAAACAATAAAAGCACTCGGTATCTGTTTCTCGGTGTCTGGAAACCCCGATCAAACACTCGCACTCGTTTTTGATATATTACGTATTAACTGACGATGATGTTCGTCATGGGCTCGATTCCTGCTCAAGTCTTTCTTTTTAATCACTTTCCTTCCCAGCTGGTTAAATCGCTTCCTTGACTTCGATGATTCATGATTTTCATAACAAATGTCTCAAGGGATTAGTATTACAACACTAATCTCAGCATGCAAAGGTACATAATTATTACAACGTACCCCGCTAATTCACGTCCACCGCCAACTATGTAAATCATACATTTTTGGCGGCTCATACCATCAACTTTAAGATTCAAAACATGTAAGGTAAACCGAACTTGAGAAAGAAAGAAACAAGAGAGCGTGAAATGAGACGAAACCTTATGTTTACAAAAAAATACACTGATTCGTAATCATGTAGGAAACAGTCTCGGGATCCACGTTTTTTTCTAGAAGAAAGGAATGCTTCCTTTCGTCATCTCCCGGCCAAGACAACTGGCTATCTTCAAACTCAAGGAAAATTGATTAACGATTACACTAGCAGCCGGCCTTTTAGGCCAAAATTGTCTCTTTTCGAGAAAGAAGAAACGCTGCAAATTCTCGGGGAGTGTTTTCTTTGTATAATGTTCTTTGGTCGTACTTCTCTTACCTTACTCTTCTCCAACTTCCACGATAGCGTGCTCGGAGATAGCTCAACCACCGATACACTGGAGTCCATTTTTTACCGTAATAGAATAGAAGAACGTTACGCTGCCGCCTTCGGCGCATGCGTCTTCGGTACCTTCGACGTCTTCTTCTTAGACGTCGTCTCCGTCGACGACGACGCCTGCGTCTCCACCTTCGCCGCGCTTGTCGTCCTCGCGGTTTGCTACTTAACACATTCCATCGTCGGCCGTAGCGAATCCGGAGACGACCTCTATTTAATCTGATTAGTCTGTAACGCCCGCTGACTTTGACCATAAGCCTTCTACGGTGCAAAGTAATATATTTCCATTGCTTGAAGCCCAAGCGGATTTTGAATCGTCTTTTTATTCGTCGTATGGTTTGGCGCTTTCCTCTGTACGTTGCTATGAAGTAACTGCCTCTTACTTGGCTGTGAAATAAACAATGTTCAACCAAAAATTCTTTACTAAGACAGATTAAAGAAAGAAATTGCTTTATGATGATTACATTTCATTGGAAGGTTTCAAACAAAACTGAAACGGCTAAAGGATAAGTGTACACCGATCCTCTTCATAGACCCATTTTTACTCATTACGAAAGTACAAATTTTTCATGTCGTTATTCAGATTATATTGAGTTTTGGAGGGAAACACTGCTGGGTTTCCAACAAAATGAAACTTTTAACATAGAAGATCGCTGGAAACGTCTTACGTACACAAAGACACACTGCTTACTTTAACTGTTGTTTAATTAAAGTTTTCGTTTCAAGGCATTTCAAACTGATCCTTCCAGTGCAAGATTTGCGTAATTGGCCACGTGAAAGTTGACCATAAAGCCATGCCTGAAAATTGATATATCGAACTCGGCCTATTGACAAAGCTGAGCTTGTACTGAAAGACAATCACTGAAAGACAATCTACTGAAAAACCAAATTAAAACCTGAGAAATAATGTTTGTAATTTTCAAAAAAAAGGGTTTGTAAAAGAAAAAAAATGAATTTTAGAATCGTTCATTTTCACTTTAAAGTTTCCCGGGGATACCATTTTGAATAATATTTGTGACGTAAAACAGATTAAAAGATTACCCTATTCTTCTGACACAAAGGGCTTTTGTAAAACAACAAACAAACCAAGACACAAACAAATTTGATTTTCAATGCTATTTCCTGCGGTTTTGGATTTTCTTTTTGGTGGAGTAAAAGTTCCCTTTAATGGTTGACCCAAAGTGTCGTTTTCATTTCAAGAAATTATGTCACACATTACTTCCTTAATGAATTCACTTGCTCTGTCTAAATTCCACCATAATTTCTTCAATTGGACTTTCTTAGCAAAGAGCTATGATATTTACCGGAATGTGATCCATCTTTCCCTGTATAACATCCTATACTCTCCACGCCACTTGACAATTCTTCTCCAACGCCCTCGTAACCTGAAACGAAGTATACTGCCTCTGAGACGACGAATGTAGCGTCGTCTACGTCTTCTACGCCTGCGTCGTAATCGCTTTCGCCATCGTTGCCTGCTTCTCCGCCCTATGCCGTATGGACGTCTCGGCCGCGGTTTCCTCACAGGCTTCGGCGTGGGTTTTTCTCGTACAGACTCGTAGTGGCTAGGGACAAGAACGACTACGTTTCCATTAGGGTGGATTTTTATCTGTTTTCTCTTTCCGTGTTTGTAAACAATGAGCTGACGTCCTTCTCTTCTGATCGGACGCCACTGTCCACGGAAACGTACTTCAGCTGCCTTATTCAATCTGTGCCATTTTCGTTTATACCGGATCGAGAGGATGCTGCCGCGACATCTGCGATAAAATCAGAGGGAAATGGACATGTAAACAGCAGCCCCCTTGATGTATATGTTTATTTATTCATTTATTTATTTATTCAACTTTAATTTTACAGATCTTAACAAACTATACAAATTGAAGATAAATTAACAATTAAAATAAATAAAAAATGTAACTTTTTGATACAAGACCAGAATAAATAGGTCAGTTTATACAGAATACGAGGATTCCTTATAAAAATAAACTGCCTCAATGTAGCTTAAATAGTATAAAATATCACGACAATACGTTAATTTATTAATTATAAGAATCTATCCTTATCTATCCCTATCCTTATCCTTATCTATCCTTATTTATTTATCCTTTATTTATGTTGCCGGTAAAATCCGTTTTCAGGTTGAATCCGTTTTTACCAAGGTTAACTTGGTGATCCTCATTTTACCTAGGTTGAATACGCATTCAGTTGAATTGAAGAAATTTTTTTTGCAGCCTAAATACGCCCCTAAATTAAGCATAGAGAAAAAATTAGGGTCAGGTTTGGATTAGTTTTAGTTATAAGAAATGGATATCAATTGACTCATTATACAAAAGTAAATAAGGAAAACTGAGAACTGTGCTGGGTTGAGCATGTTCGTCGTTGTAGTGTAGTGGTGAAGACACGGGACTATGTACGGATCTGGAGGGTCCATAGGACAGTTCTTTGTTCCCTTACTATGTTGTAATGTTGAGACTGAATGGATAAGTGTATGAAAACAGAAACCGATAAGATGATACGAAAGGCTTAAGAAGATGCGTTGAGACGAGTAAGACAGAGCTTGAGGGATGGTATACGTGTTTTCAATTTATTTATAGGGGTTGATTAGGTAGAGTGCATATTCAACCTACGTAAAATAAGGATCGCCAATTTAAAAAAGATAAGAACGGATTCAATCTGAGAACAGATTTTACCGGCAACATATATACCATGAACAAAAAGTCTCAGTAAAAAAAAAACCTACTTTTGTCGGCATCCCCAATAGAAGGAGAGCGTTTTCCTTTCACCCCTACCCTTACCTCCAAACAATCATTGGGAACGTACTTAATTAAGCAACGACAACGGCGAGGGCAACAAGAACGTCACAAATTTGCATATTTAGTGAGCAAAAACAATAGCTTTGCACGCTCTGCACGTGCGTTTTTCACGTTTGTCCGATTCTTTGCCGTCGTCTGCAAAACAACAACGTCAAAACGCTAAATTTGAGGTTTTATAAAGAACGTCAGCACCTGAGGAAAAATTTTAATATTCTGCCCTAAATTAAGTGCCGTTCCGACCAGTGTCATTTAAGAGAAAATACCACACCCTCGTTATATTAAAAAGGTTGCAATAGTCACCAAGCGATTAAAATAACGCGAATATATAGTTTGAGATAACGTTCTCGTTGCCGTCGCCGTTGTCGTTGCTTAAGCTCACTAATGACGTGGATTGGTAGTAGGGGAGGTTCAATATTATGGGAGTTGATTAAGGGAGACTGGGTCAACACTAGTTTCCATCCATCAAACTGACATTGGACATTTCGTAACAATTACACGACGCAATATCCCATGTTAATATTGACAAGCTTACCGCTCTAAAAAGAATGAAAACAGGTGGAATTACAGCTTTAGTTAAACACGAAATAGCGTTTCTAAGCTATGCCGCGCTGATCTACAATATTTAGGTCTAAAAACCCCGTTGAAGACGGTTAACTTTCAATTGTTTTGCTGGGTACTACTATTTCAATACTCTAAAAAATTCGATTTTCCGGAAGGTTGTCTCGTTAGTCTAGTGGATATCGGAAACTGTAAGGTGAAGCCATCGATCCGGGTTCAACTCTTTGCCTCGCCTATTGTGAATCTTCTCAGCTTGTTTAAAATCTTTGTTTCGTTGAAGTAGATTTGAAGTCTAAAGTAGACTGTACGTCGTATAAGTTGAATAAAAAGGGAAATGTCAGTTTGAGGGATGGAAAGAAGTGATGACCGGAAGACTGAGGAAGGGACGGTGGCTTTACTTTATACACCTTATTACAAAATGGCCGCCATTTAAATATTCTTTTGTTTTTATTCAAATTAGCCCTTGATGCCTCGTTCTTAAGCTTAAAATTCAAAAGAATATTTTATCTTGAACGAGGCAACAAGGGCCAATTTGTATCCGCATAAATCAGCGGCCATTTTGGAATAAGGTGTTGTTGAAGCAAATAGAGTGCTTCTCAATTGAGTGTCGAAAGTAATTAGATAATTGCTTTGGTTTTGCATTACTTCAATCAGTGATTGGTTCAAAGTTCTCGCGCCAATTTTTCAACCAATCAGAAGTGAAACCAAAACCAATCGTGGCTCGCGCGTGCACATTTTCCCGTGCTTTGTGTCAGCCACGTGTGATTACTTCGAGTTTTGATTGGTTTACTGGATTGTCTCCGTCCTTTTTGATTGGCCAAAGTAATTACTTTGGTTTTGGTTTTACGACACTCATTTGAAAACCGCTCTAAATAACGCATTTTGCATCAACTGCCAAATTTGATGAAGTGAATGTATAAATGTGAAGTTTGGGTTGCATTAAATGTACATATTTGAAGTGCTTCCTGTTGAAACCGTCTGAATTTTTCGAAGACCTTAGACAGCAATGACCATAACCAGGTTGCTGACCAGCGGTTTTCGTTAAAACAATGGTTTGCTAAGTGTTCTCAGTCTCGCGGGCTCAAAATACCTGGTTGTGGTCATTGTTATTTAAGGTTTTTCATTTTTTTTTTTATAGAAGGGTTTTCCATGTGACGTCATCGCGGCCATGTTGGTGGACGAAAACAAGAGATCTCTCATTAGATTCTTTTGTTCCGACCACCAGAAGTCGTGCATTTCCCTATTTTATTGGCGTCCCTAGAGGTTGGTTGAAAACGTCCTATGTGAGACAATTAGGCCCGTTTTAAACGTCGCATTTTACATATGCCGAATCAAATGCAAATGAGAAATCTGCGGATCTCGAGATACTCGGGTTTCCCATAGAAGGTGCTTACTAATAAGGTGATATTTTTCCATGCTTTGATATTATGCGGAGAAAGCTGAACTTAGCAAGTGCTCTTGTTATCCAAAATGAAAATTGAGGGTAACCATGCATTTTTCAGGGATATTTAAGCTTCAATCTTAAAAAGAACGCCATACATTGCTTTGTATTTTAAAGCCTCTTATAAATATTGTGGATTAATTATCTTTGAAAAATGTGTGGTTACTCCCAATTTTCTTTTTGGATTTCAATAACACTTGTTAAGATCTGCTTTTCCTGTATATTCATAAACGGCACAAAAATACCTTTGAATTAGCAGGCACCGTCCTTAATCTCACCCTGATACAAGGAATACACCTTATTCCAAAATGGCCGCTGATTTATGCGGATACAAATTGGCCCTTGTTGCCTCGTTCAAGATAAAATATTCTTTTGAATTTTAAGCTTAAGAACGAGGCATCAAGGGCTTATTTGAATAAAAACAAAAGAATATTTAAATGGCGGTCATTTGGAATAAGGTGTATATTTCTGCACGTAACTTTGCTTATTTTGTGATCGTTGAAATTCTCGTGTTATAGACATATGAAACGCAAAAATCTTGAAATTAGGGCGAGGTATGTTTACCTTATTTGTCTCCAGTGGTTCTTATACTTAGTTCTCAGACGCCCTCGTATCCGGTAGCCCTCAAACCACCGCCCGTTGTAATAGAAGCGAATTAGGCTGGGACGTTTTGGTCTCCCAAATATTTTTCTCCTTCTGCGATACCATCCGCGGTGCTTTCGTCTTTTCCTCCTTCGTCTCCTAATTCTTCTGTACCTTCTCCTACGTCGTCTTCGCTGTCTCCTCCTCCGTCGTCGAATTCGCCTTCTTTGTCTTCTTCTTCTTCGTCGTATCCTTATTTTTCGTCTGCGCTCTCGTCTGCGCCATGACACTCTTCTGCGACGGGGCTTCAAGGAAATCCATGTCCGCCTTATTCTCTTCCTTACTATTCCCTTTGTAAAGAGTAGTTGGGTTTGTCTTCCATGACTTTTGTAGACGAACTGTTTCCTTCTATTCACGGTAACTCTGTGCCATTTCCCGGTCCATATCGAGATGCGCTTGTTTGGTCTACGTAGCCTTCTCCACCCGCGGTGTGGGCGCCTTATTTTGATCTGACCAAACGTGACCCTAAATTTAAAAAATAAAGGTGAAATATGTAACACCACGACACGAAGTTTTCTGAATAAAGGCAAAGATGAAGTGTCGGTGCTTCAAAAGGAAAATAAAATCTTCCAAAGAAACCAAACCTAGGTTACAATACTTGTCAAAACCAGCTACCTTAGAAAGTAAAAGGGCAACGACTTTGTTGGTGAAATAGGGCGGTTTTTTTTTTGTTAGTAATTTAAGGTTGTGTAATGTATTGTAATTAATATGTGGAATGTTAGATGTGTAAGGCATTTAATATCGTTAGTATTATAAACAATGTTATTTTGTAGTGTCCGTATTTTTGTAATAAAATGTATTTAATAAATAACAATAATAAATAATAATAATAATAATAATAATAATTATAACAATAATAATAAAGAAATAATGCGTTTTCAAAAGAGAATTCACGAGTATCGATGCACGGGTTCGATAGACGTTTGTGCTCGATGTGGACTGAATTGTCAATATCGCTCATCGCAAAATATGCACACATGGCCATTTTCATGCTTGCATGCTCTCTTTTTGAGAAAAAGACAAAATATCAAATCTCCTGAGTACTGCTTGATCTCTACTGGGAAATAAAACGTTCGAGCTAATCAGGTCTATCAAAGCGTTCTACCAAAGAGTTTAAATTCATCTTCCCCCTACACTTTTCCCTTCTACCCAATCCAACTGATAGACTTCTTTACCATGAATCGTGTGTGGTTTTTTTTTCCAAAATAATATTAAGCCGCGTGACCGTGCTCAAGGGATTTGTCACCTGATCTCAAATGGTAAATGTGAAATCTGATCCAAAGAGGTGCATTTTTACCTGATAAAAGGCTGTTCTCTTCGGAGTGAAATGATCAGTCGATGTCCTTTTCTTATGACACTTCTCCATGCACGATGATAGTACACTCGCATGACGCTTCGTTGCCGCCGCCTTCGCAACCTTCGCGTGCGTCGACTCAACCTCCTCCTTCGTCTTCGTCTTCTTCTTGATCGTCGACGCCTTCTTCTAAGTCTTCTCCTCTTTCGATTAATCTTTTGCTGCCGCCTTCTCTGCCTGTTTCTTTGCCGCCTTCGTTGTCTCCGTAGTCGCCGTATAAGTCGTCTCCGTCGTCGAATGATTCTTCTTGTTCTTCTTCCACGCCTCCCTCGTCCTCTAAATGATCTCGTTCTCCTTCGCAGACCGAATCGCCCCCTGCGCAACCTAAGCCCAACGTTACGAAGATGATAGCGTACCGACAATCCCTTTTTCCTGGGGACAAGTCGTCTCCACGTTCTCTTTCCGCTGAACAGCATCTCGAGGCGAAATGTAGCTGAAGGCACCCCGTGCCACCGTCTTCGTCTTCCCCTTAAAATCCATCTACCGCGCCTAGGGCTCCATCTACCAAAACACAAATACGTTTCTACTTCACTATTATTTATTTAATACAAATGAGGCAACTGTGGGTTTTTGGTATGATGTACCAGTGAGTGGTAGATTGGTAGCCTGGACTATATTGCTGTATTTTGTACGTGGACTGGATGGGTTTTAACAATGAACAACATCGTAGCTCAAATGCCGCGCTAAATGGCCTTTCGCTTTCAAGCAGTTTACGACGAATCTTCAAAGAGTTAGCCCATTGGTACTGAAGTGAAGTGCGTTCGAACAACACAGTAATGTATCCAGTAACAGTTGTGAACATCTGTGAACAGCGGCTAATTGAGTCTTATCAATATAAAAATCACACTCAAAATTCGAACAAGTTGAGCCGAGCAGCCATTCATGGAAGACTGTCAAGAATGCAAGAATTATGATTCACTTTTTTCATTAAACAACAAAGAAAGATATATTTAAAAAAACTATGATTTTTTAAAAATTCACTCACTTTGATAGAAACTGATCGCAACGAAATCATAGGTATGCGACAACACTTCTGACGACAGAGGGGGTTAAGATGATCGCCCCTTTATGATGCCCCATTGCCTTTTTATTCTCCATCGAGTGCGAAGTACATTCCATATCTTTTCATTCCAGTGCAACTTCATTTTGTTTTACGTTTTACTCACCTAATTCTTTGTTCTCCTTTTCTGGATTGGAATCGCAAATATCCGTTTCTTGGGGAAGCTCCTCGAACTCGTCCGTTGTAGATCACTCGAAGCTTGTATCTTGGAAGCCTTCGAGGCCAGCCTGTTGGTCGCCCACGTCTTCTCTTTCTCAGCAGTTTTCGCTGCCTTCTTCGGCGTCTCTTCATTCGTTTGTATTTCCTTTGCCGTTGTCTCTTTCGCCTCCTTAGTCGTTGTCGCCTTCTTCTTCGACGTCGTCTTCTTCGTCTACGAAGTCTTCTGCTTCTCCTGCGTTGTCTTCTACGTCTCCTTCTAAGTCGTCTCTTGCGCCTTCTGTTGTATCCACGCTTTCGAGGTACAATTTTCTTCCATCTTCTTCGTGCCCGCACTTGAACATATCCTCTCCCAAGTCTGATCTCGCGGTTCCTTGCAAGGTAATTCACGCGTAATTTTCCATTAATTACTTTAAGGTTTTTCCATCTCTTGCCGATGAGAACGTTACCTCCAAACCTTCTTATTACCTTCCAATGTCTTCCTGGGTGCCACCAAACCCTTCCCCGCATGCTCCTAACAAACCAGAAAAAAAAACAGTGAAATTTTCCTTGAAGATAACTTGGAAGGCGGAATAATCTACCAGATCTGGCAGTGTACAGGGACCTCGGTTTTTGTTTTACAAAAGTAACGAGCCTTTACTGAGGGGTGAGGTCTTTGGTTAACGGGTAGTTACGACACTCATTGCCGGCAGCACTGGTCGCTGCAAGAGCTGCCGGCGGAAATGCTTGGCCCCATACCATTCATCAAACTACTAGCTCCACTGGAGCTAATCGCCGTGCAACTCTGGGAGAAAAGAAGCTAAAGAGGAAAACCAGTTGTCAAGCTGTGCCCAGCGTAGTCCAGACATTTCCTTGCAGCCGCTTCGAAAGGACCTACCGGTCTTGAATTGGCCTTGTGAGCCATCAACATACTTTCAGTACGAAAGGAAAGAATTGTCTTGACTCAAGAGAAAATGAGGGGACAGAGAGGGAGGCTCCCGGTCCAGCCTTTGGGATATGTCATGTCCACGAAAGTTATTTTTAGACGAGCGGAAGTCTTCCGAGACGTCCGCACGCAGGCCAACCTCGGTCCGATGTTTGAAAGAAAATAAATATTCATCAGCCTTCCACGTGCGCCGTCATTTTCTCTTTTCACTAAGAACCTGAGAGCGAGGCAAGACTGCATGCGGACGTCTCGGAAGACAGACGTCCGCTGGAACAAAGACTTCCGCTGGTCTAAAAATAACTTTCGTGGACATAACATATCCCGGCCAACGCCCTGAGCCTCCCTCTCTGTCCCCTCATTTTCTCTTGCTTGACTTCAATCAATCTTTTACTTAGAAGTGAACGTCGGCAACAAAGGCTACGGTTCACGTCAAACTCTGCTTTCTATTAACGAGATAAATGATCGCTGCTAATACTGGGAGATTTAAAAGAACACAGTCCAAAATTGCCTTAAAAGCCTTTCGGGCGGAACAATTGCACGACAAATCAGTGCGAAGAAGATTGAAAGTATATTAAGGCCCGGGCAAGCGGCTTCGACATTTGCTGCAACATTCGTTCGATTTTGTTGCACAGCGACGTTGAAACCGTAGAGTGCACGAATTTTCAACCGGTAGAAAATCAAGTCGTCCAGTATCGTTTGAATGTAGCCATAGTTTTAGTATAATTCGCCTACAATGTACCTCGTGAACGAGATAGAATAATCGCAGTAGAGTTAGGATTGTGTAAAGTCACATTTTGAGGAGACTTTTTCGACGACGTCGCCGTCGTAGATCTGAAAACCACTATGGGCTTGTGCTGCTGCGGTGTTCCCCCCCCCCCCCCCCTTGTATCAATTTGTTGGCTTTATGTATTGCTTGCGAAGCTAGAGCGGTTTTTAATTGAGTGTCGAAAGTAATTAGCGAAGTGCTTTGGTTTATGATTACTTCACTCAATGATTGGTTCAAATTTCTCGCGCCACTTTTTCAATCAATCAGAAGTGAAACCAAAACCAATCGTGGCTCGCGCGTGCCCATTTTCCCGCGCTTTGTGTCAGCTACAAGTAATTACTTCGAGTTTTGATTGGTTTACGGGATTGTCTCCGTCCCTTTTGATTGGCCAAAGTAATTACTTCGGTTTTGGTTTTACGATACTCGATTGAAACTCACTCTAATAAAAAAAAGACAGACAAATAAAATGAACTCCCTATAAATATGCCTAGAGCGAGAACGCCCCCGCGTTGGAACCAGAGGTAAGAGAGAGAGAGTTCCTGTGCGCCATGATAATCATCTGAAATTTTGTTTTTAGATTACGCTCATGCTGCGAGGGTTATTTTATCGGTCGTTCCCGTGTCCGCGTTCATTCTAACTGATCAATGAAGTGTCATTCTTGAGCACAGAGAAGTAATTATACATTTCAAATAATTTCCTTCAGAATAAGCAATACTTAAATTTCCTATGCGGCGCAATAACATTAGGTGGCACAGTCCTTAAATGAGAGTGATACTTGTGCTATTCAGCTTTTAAATTCAATACATACGTTTTGGAAAGCAAAGAACTTTTCACTAAACGTACCTTATTTGTATTGGACGGCGACCATACAGCACGTAGAGCCTGCGATTCTTGGGGAATACTCTTCTAACTCTATTGAAGATTTTGATTTTCAGAATGCTGTTACGCAGTCGCCTTCTCTGACAGCGCATTCGCCTTCGCTGTCGACGTCTTCTTCTTCGTCGTCGTCTCCTAATCCTTCTCCTCAATCGCCTTTTTCTTCTCATTCTCCTTCTCCTTCTTTTAGCTCGAATGTTTCTTCTTCGCCTTCGTGCTCGTCTACGTCTTCTCCTAGCTCTTCGCCTTTGCCTCAGACGACGTCTGATCCGTTTACCAACTCGCCTTCTTCCTCGCCTGAATCTTCCAACTCGCCTTCCAAATCTACGAACACTTGGGAGTCGCAATAATGTTTTCCACCGACCTAAAGGTTTATATTTGACTTGTCTTCGCCCTATTTTAAGTGGCACTCGTCGCCTCCTATTGTAGATAACTAGACTTCGCTGTTTTCTGCTGTAATAAGCAAGTCTCCATCTCCGGCCCCTTTGGACCATTATTCTTGTCTTGCTTGGTAAAAGCTTCCATATCCTTTTGCGTAGAATCTGAACTCGACCGTTAGGGTAAAACCTGGAAAAGGCCAACAGAGTAATTCGTTCAGACAGCTGAACCTCTAAGTATTGCTGCACCTTATTTAGCACCCAATCTGTTGAGCAGAAACTTTCTCCCATATGTATTTAACAACCATTCACTTAAGTGGAGGTGGCTAGTGGTGGATATTAAGTCACCGACACTGAGGTGTCGTAGGTGAATAGTTCTTTTAGAATAGACTAAAACAGTGGGATAATATAGCACAAAAAGATGATTTTAACTCATTTATTCCTGCAAAGATCGCAACATTTTCGGGCGCAAATTCCGCGCGAATTGCTTGAAAGTGAATAGCAAAGGATATCCGGAGTTTGAGTAGCCAATCAGCGCGCGCGTTCAACGCTATCCACTGTTTTAATATATACTAAATATATATACTCTGCTGTATCTGTCAACGGAAAACATTTAAATTCAGTTAGGCTGTCTCCGCTAGATCAGATCAAACAAATGCCCATGGACCAATTACGGGGGTAATCGCTGTGTTGTTGTTTAGAAAGAATTTGAAAAAATATCAAATATTGGGAGAACTACGCAACGATGCAAGCCATGACAACAGTTTTAGCATGACTTAAGATTGGTCTTTTAAATTGACTTAAATTGTTTTCGTGTCTGTTTGTTGTTTCCGGCATTCGTACGCTTCAACTATCTTACTAAAAAAAAAAGTAGATTAAATAAGTTCTCTTCCGCAATTGTAAGCTAAGGTAGTAGTTTGTTAGTTTGATTCAAGTAGTTCAAGTATCGTATCGTGAGAGGTATGTTATAGGCCAGTAGGGTCATGTGCAAAAACATTTTCTATTGTTGCATTTGTTTAACAAGACGAATTGCAACCCCCCCCCTCCCCCTCCCCCAGTAGTAGAGTTGGCATAAAATACTCATTGACAAAGGAAAGGAAAAGGAAAGGAGCTTTATGTAAGTGTCCAGTCTGCTAGTGCTGGAACACTAATTGGGGACACTAAACTGAAATCAACAAATTAACGCAAATCAATTTTTCTCATTCGGTTCCTCGCATATTTCCCTTTTTGTGGCTTAGAAAAATACTACGAAATTCCCGAAATATCAAGCATCATTATGGACTAAACTGAAGAATACCCGTCCACAAGTTTGCATATGAATGAAGTGTATTGTTATATGCCTCGTTCTTCAAAGAATGCCACAGTAAGAACACGATAGTGGTCCGGTTTTATGCTGTTTCTATAAAAACGTTAAATAAAACGATTTTATAAATTAATTACGATAGTACGCGCACTCTCATTGGTCAAGAGCTGTGTTTCGATGAGAGAATGTAATCTCATCATAAATTTTGATTGGTTATGTGTTGTCAGACGCGCGTTTTGATTGTCTGGTAGGAAATATGAGCGTGTATCAAGAAAATATGTTTCAATCAAGAAGTAAAAAAAAAAGCACTTTCCTTCATTTGTCGAATTATTTTTTAGAAATATTTTATAAAAGCAACAGAGACCTTTTTCCGTGTTTACATAGCCTCATCTTAACACTCGGGGAGTTAAGAGAATTCTCGACAGTTATGCAAACCCTCGACTGCGTCTCGGGTTTGCATATCTGTCTCGAATTCTCCCAACTCCCCCTCGCACTTAGATGAGGCTATGCTAACATGGAAAAAGTCCTCTATTGCTTAAGTACTCGACACAAAGAAACTAATCTCTCATTATGAGGGTAACGTCTAGGCATCACATCTAGCCTGCATCGGACCGTTCGGACGATGAGTAATCGACTGCCCTGAAACCAGGATGAAACTGGCATAGAACTTGAGATTAATCATCGGTTGTGTTAGACCAAGACCAAAAAGATGGTTGAATGATACGACAACCAAGATAAACATCACAATGGTTGAATTAATTACCACACCTTAATCGGGTAGGCCCTCTTCCATAGTTGAATCTGAGGCCTCTTTGGCGATATACTTTTCTCCATACTTTCCTATACCGGATCTTTATCACACAGCGAGGTCTTCGTCTACGGCCCCATTTTCTTGGTCTCCTTCGCCATCCAAACAACTTTCTTCCTTTCCTTTGTCGCCTCCTCCGGCGGTTTCTCCTTCGCCTCCTTCGTCGACGTCTCTTTCTCCTTTCCCGCCTTCTTTGTTTTCGTCTTCGTCTTCTTCTCCTTTGTCTTCTTCTCTTTCTTCTGCGCAATCTCCTTCTCCTTCTTATTCGTAGACGTCTTTGCCTAGATATTCTTCGTTGCCCATATCTGATTTTTCGTCTTCCAATTCTTATTATGACGTCTCCAGAGGGTCTGATTGTCAAGGGCCTTTTTCGTCTTCGGTATCTCACAAATAACCCTTGACGCGGGGTAAAGAGAACCCTTCGCCAATATTTTTTGAAATACACTTGTGCTTTACGCAGATTAAGTCTCTTTCTCCTCCCGAGTTTCAGTTGCGCTTTTCTTCGGTAAAAACTGAAATGAAACGTCATTGAATTATTATCAATACCGACAGTTTCCAAACAACTAGTTTATCATCTTCCCAAGGGCGCATTCGACATCAAACATCAATAATTGCCCTAATCGGCTAACTCAATGTTGTACCCAATTCAAATCTCCCGGGATTAAGATTCTTTGTGTGTTGTATTTGCATGATAATGTAGCATTCATATGTAAATGATATGGAAATACCTGGAACAAAACGTTTTATTCCCAAAGGGTTTGAATTGGGTACAACATTGAGTTAGCCGATTAGGTCTATTGCATTAGTGACCAGGTCAAGTCAATAAACAGGGGTCCGTTTCCGTCGGAAAGTTCCAAACCTTCTCGGGCCTTTTTCGGGGAGTCACAATCCCTTATGTATCTCGAAAACGGGTAGGTTCTTCAGATTTGTCCAGAAATGCCACGAGGATTTAATAAGCTTCACCAAGTGTCCCTTTGCTCTTCATCACTCGTGTGTCGGAATACAGACAATAAACATTACAAAGTGTCTCCCAAATGCTGCTTCTCAAGTAAGGATAAACTGCTGCATTTATCCTAGGCTAAAAATACGTTAACCTTAACCTTTACCTTATTGTTGTTCGGAGACTGGAAGTGACCTCGTTGGATGTGAAAATTAGGCGTGCATCTAATTAGCAGCACTTCTGGACATAAGTGAGGTTTTTCAAACTTCACAATCCTTTTGCGCTTGAAAACATGTCAAAAGACGAGCTTTCCAGAACAATCAGATGGCAGATTCACAAATGGCTTTTCAGGCCTGAATAGTTCTCGGGGCTTTCGAAAAACGGACCGACCCTAGACTTGTGAATGGCAACGAGGCTGGAAGTGACCTTGTTATGATGTAAACTTTACTGCATGCAAATCAAGCTGATATTAAGCTATCGTGCATTAACTTTAAAAAATCAGCGATTTTCCTATCCAAACGAGGTCAGCTCTAGCCTCGATTTTGCACACACACTGTACAATGATTTCTGCGCGATGCGTTGCCCAAGATATTGCTAAGTAGTGGCCCAACATATTGGGAGACGGTGTTTGATGCCCAATTAAAACATTTAAAGCAAATACGAGTAGCTTACTATTGAACGAAAATGTCCGAAGATCTCCAGTGAAAGGCATATGATAAGACCATTTGTCGGAAACTATGTTTCAGTTGGTTCAAACCAACAGGACTTTTGCTCTACCTTTGACAAATTGTTTTGGTTCAATTCCTTTTTTGAGGACCTTCCATGGTTTTACCGCCCTTTCTGGAACAGTAGTATTTTAACGTTAAGCACAGGATTATTTTCAACACCTTCTTATCATTATGCAACGGCTACCCCAATCTGAATTTTCCATCAAAGAACAAGTACCGGTCATTTTAAGTGCAACGCCATGACAGCATTAACATGTGTTTGCCTTTACCTCAATGAACGAAGCCGTCGTTTGTAAAGAATTTCCAGGTGTCTTCTTCTCCTAATTACTGTATACTTCCTTCCTCGGACATAAACGCGTATTCTACTTAGGCGACTTCGTCTACGTAGTCGTCGTATTCGACGTCTCCTCCTTCGCTTTTGCTGTCTTCTCCGCCTCCTTCGTTGCCGTCTCTTTCTTCGACGTCTGCGTCTATATCTTCTTTTTCGTCTTAGCAGCCTTCGTCTCCGTCGACGTCGTCTAACTCCTCTGCGTCTACCTCTTTGTCCTAGTAGAATCCATTTTCCACGTTTTATTATGCCAATTCTTGTAGGCGTTATTCGAAGTGGCAAGCGTCGTCTATGCACTAACACATTCCACCTTCCTTTATAAACACGTACTTTGTTCCATTTTCCTTTCACTCGAACTCTGATTTCTTTTCTTACAGGAGCCACGAAGCGCCATCTTCGTTCACTTGGCTTTTTGACGTAAACTCGTTGATTTCCACGAATTCTGTAAACACAAAAAAACACTGGTTAAGGAGATATCAGAGCGAGCTAGGAGGAGTGTTCGTTTCTTCTGCTAAGAATTTTGTAGTTTGTACAGTACACTGATAACCGCTCCAGAATCATTAGTCGGTCGTTGCTATAGGCAGTCTTTTGGAAAAACGGTGTGGTTTGTGTATGGTCAGGGCTTAAACTGCTAACAAAAACAACAAGAAAGAAATACATCGAGTTTCATAATCATCTCCACATATTAACTATCTTTCAAGGTAAACTATCCACGAAGACAAAAAAAAACTAAACCTTTATAATTCTAATTTGACGGCCTTTACAAGATAATTAAAAAATCCGTCTGCTTTCTTCATCACATTTCTCTTCTAGAGATATTCACTTTTTTTAATAATAACCTTTTTTATTTTTTCTCAATGCGTGAGCGGGCGGAATTCAACAAATCCTGCAATCTGATCGGTTCCGGGAGCCAGGGGAATCTTCTCATCCGGCCCGCTCACGGCGGGCGGAATCCTAGCCCTGGTTGCGTGAGCTTGGGTGATGACCTTAAATTTCCATTTCTTTTTTAACACCGAATCCGTTTACATTCAGAAGTTACCTTTTTATTAGACAAGAGGTCTGAAAATATAATTCAAATAAAAGTATTTCTCTTTGAAACGTTCAGTTTGTAAGTCGCATTAATACTAAATTCGCTATCAAGCGCGGTGCGAGTCAACAATTAAAAAGTTGTTTCAGAGAGGAAGAGAGAGAGAGGAAAAAAATAATAAGTTATTTACCAACTAAGGGTCGGTCCGTATAGCAAAAAATTTTGACCTCGGTCTCGTCCGACCACTCTTTGGATACGGAACCCACAATGGTGTGGGCCCCTCAGACGAAGGAGAAGATTCGACAAGTTGTGCGGATCCAGAGACGAGCTACCAAATTCATGCTAGGGCTACCGTTCCGCTGTGAATAAGCTTACAAGGACAGACTTTTAAAACTGAACTTATTGCCATTAACATACTGGCATGAGTATTTAGACTTGATTTTCTTTTTTAAGATAGTTAACGGGCTTCTTGACTTTGAGCAATCAGTTTCACCTAAAATTCGCTCTGCCCGGCCTACTAGATCTACAATTTCTTCAGCTTCAGTGTAATTTCTCAACGGTAAATGTAAAACCACCTTTTTACAAAAGTGTTTTTTGGTCAGATCAACCCGCATACGGAAAGCTCTAACTAACTGTCTGGATAGTAGTAGCTACTCTGATATTGCCTCTTTTCCTGATGCTTTACTTCATTATTTCTTCACTGCTCCTTTTGTAAATTATTACCCTGAAACACCGAAAACGTGGAAATCTATCTGCCCAAATTGCAACACAGCCAGAAGCCTTGCTACAAATATCACATGCTGTTACTAAGTGTTAATTATTCATCACTTATTCTTAAAGTGCCCCTGTGATCAAAAAAACCACTTCCTTTTTTCCTTCAGATTTTGAAAGTGTGTTTGCTTAACACCTGACTGGGAAAATTTTGAGCTTTAATTTTTATCCAAAGGCCGTTTACTTTGAGTGTAAGTTTTGGATTTCACGGTCCGCCATTACTCACGTTCAAAACTGACCGATTGGACCTCAGGGGTTGGATCCAGGGAAAAGTGACGTCAGAGGCTCACTAGCTTAAATTTCAGCGTGTGAACGCAGCTTATTATATATACAAAGCGTGAGTTTAAAAGTCTGAAAGCCCAAAACCCCCGTGCTGCATATTAATTCTGCGGCGTACACACGTATTGCATTCTTAAACTAGTGAGCCTTTAACGTCATTTTCTCCTCGATCCAGCTCTCTCAAGAACATAATGTTAGTAATGGCGGACCATTAATAGGAAAATTACAGTTAAAATAAAGAGGTGTCTTCTTGAAATCAAGGCTTAAAACGTGGGTCACTTAGTGTTTTGTTAAGATAGTTTTCAAATCCAAAGAAAATATGAATTGATTTTTTTGGTCACAGGGGCACTTTAAGTTTTTATTTGTAATGTAAATTCGTCCGTTTTAAAGCCCGGGTCCGCAGTAATTGGCCCTAGCTGTTGCGGTATACCTGTCCATGTATCTATTTGTATTTTCAGTTTGTTTGTTTTCTTTTTTTGTTTTTTCAGTTCTCTGTTACGTCATTGTATTCTTGTAGTGTTTTGGACAAAGCTAATATAAAAAATAAATAATTAAATAAGCTGCCCTCGGCCTCGGTCACAGTTTTTTGCTTATACGGACCTCCCAGCTGGAAATAACACATATATAGATAATAGATAGATAGATAGATAGATAGAAAGATAGAGCGATAGATAGATCAGTAGTAAACAAATCAAAATAACTACAGTTATACAATGGGCATCAGTTTTGAGCCCGGCCGTATAAGTGAATATAGCTTATAAGGACAACGACATACTTGGTCAATTTAAGGGAACTTTCATTTAGAGTCCTTTTACTACCTAAGGAAGGACTACCTTACCTAAATGGCCGATTTTTTTTTTCCGTACTCAAAGAGATATGAACGGACGCCTCGCTTAATCAGCCGTCGAAGTCGCCCTCTGTCCACAAAGCCCAAAGGACGGCGACGTATTCGATGTAACAATCTTAGCCTGTATGCTGCGGCGTCTTCGGAGCCTTCTTCGCAGTCTTCTTTGTCTCCTTCTTTCGCCTTTGCATGCTTATTCTGCGTCTTCTTCTTCGTAATTCTTGACGTGTTCTTCGTAAACCACGGTAACGAAGCCCTGTCATACGACGCCCGGCGTCTTCTCCTTCGTCTCCTTCGCCTTTGTCGCCTTCGTCTTCTTCTCTTCTTCTTCGCCGTCTTTTCCTCCTCCTCTTCTGTCTCCTTCGTCGCCGCATCCTCCTCATATCCTTCTCCCTCTTTTTTGAGGTCTTGGAAGCCATCTCCAAAACGTCCCCTCTGAATTTGCACTCTTCGATGAAATATTCTTATTTTACTTGGCCGCTCGCCTCGGCGGTAACAACATATGGTTATGTCCTCTGTGAATGACTCGGCGCCAATACTTTTTGATAAGTACTCTTTGAATCCGCAATGTTTTATGACCTCGTACCGGAATCCGTAGGGAGATTTTCTGTTGACAGAAGCAAAATTACATTACTTTTCCTCTTTTCTTTGAAGTGTAAAAGAGACATTGAAAACCCTTATTGAATCATGGTTAGCATGCAAAGACGAGTGGGGTGACAAAACGTAGGATGGACATTTGCTCTCTGTTAATTAAGATGTGCATCCGGTGATTTAAAAAGATGTCTTTCACAAATTGTAGACCGGTATAGGTTTGCGTTATTTGTAATTTAATTCTTATAACCACTTCTCCCCTAAAGACACCCAGCACCGAGGATATCCGCAATTGATCGATTTAAGAACTTTTGACCGATCCAACAGCAAAATCGGTAATTTTCTAAGAACTCCAATCTTTCCATTGGGACATTTTCCTTGGAAGGCTTTAGCTGCAATAACGGGTTTTTGATGCAA
>NC_090874.1:60092381-60099881 GCF_036669935.1 Montipora foliosa
CTCAAGGGATTTGTCACCTGATCTCAATGGTAAATGTGAAATCTGATCCAAAGAGGTGCATTTTTACCTGATAAAAGGCTGTTCTCTTCGGAGTGAAATGATCAGTCGATGTCTTTTCTTATGACACTTCTCCATGCACGATGATAGTACACTCGCATGACGCTTCGTTTGCCGCCGCCTTCGCAACCTTCGCGTGCGTCGACTCAACCTCCTCCTTCGTCTTCGTCTTCTTCTTGATCGTCGACGCCTTCTTCTAAGTCTTCTCCTCTTTCGATTAATCTTTTGCTGCCGCCTTCTCTGCCTGTTTCTTTGCCGCCTTCGTTGTCTCCGTAGTCGCCGTATAAGTCGTCTCCGTCGTCGAATGATTCTTCTTGTTCTTCTTCCACGCCTCCCTCGTCCTCTAAATGATCTCGTTCTCCTTCGCAGACCGAATCGCCCCCTGCGCAACCTAAGCCCAACGTTACGAAGATGATAGCGTACCGACAATCCCTTTTTCCTGGGGACAAGTCGTCTCCACGTTCTCTTTCCGCTGAACAGCATCTCGAGGCGAAATGTAGCTGAAGGCACCCCGTGCCACCGTCTTCGTCTTCCCCTTAAAATCCATCTACCGCGCCTAGGGCTCCATCTACCAAAACACAAATACGTTTCTACTTCACTATTATTTATTTATACAAATGAGGCAACTGTGGGTTTTTGTATGATGTACCAGTGAGTGGTAGATTGGTAGCCTGGACTATATTGCTGTATTTTGTACGTGGACTGGATGGGTTTTAACAATGAACAACATCGTAGCTCAAATGCCGCGCTAAATGGCCTTTCGCTTTCAAGCAGTTTACGACGAATCTTCAAAGAGTTAGCCCATTGGTACTGAAGTGAGTGCGTTCGAACAACACAGTAATGTATCCAGTAACAGTTGTGAACATCTGTGAACAGCGGCTAATTGAGTCTTATCAATAAAAATCACACTCAAAATTCGAACAAGTTGAGCCGAGCAGCCATTCATGGAAGACTGTCAAGAATGCAAGAATTATGATTCACTTTTTTCATTAAACAACAAAGAAAGATATATTTTAGAAAAACTATGATTTTTAAAAATTCACTCACTTTGATAGAAACTGATCGCAACGAAATCATAGGTATGCGACAACACTTCTGACGACAGAGGGGGTTAAGATGATCGCCCCTTTATGATGCCCCATTGCCTTTTTATTCTCCATCGAGTGCGAAGTACTTCCATATCTTTTCATTCCAGTGCAACTTCATTTTGTTTTACGTTTTACTCACCTAATTCTTTGTTCTCCTTTTCTGGATTGGAATCGCAAATATCCGTTTCTTGGGGAAGCTCCTCGAACTCGTCCGTTGTAGATCACTCGAAGCTTGTATCTTGGAAGCCTTCGAGGCCAGCCTGTTGGTCGCCCACGTCTTCTCTTTCTCAGCAGTTTTCGCTGCCTTCTTCGGCGTCTCTTCATTCGTTTGTATTTCCTTTGCCGTTGTCTCTTTCGCCTCCTTAGTCGTTGTCGCCTTCTTCTTCGACGTCGTCTTCTTCGTCTACGAAGTCTTCTGCTTCTCCTGCGTTGTCTTCTACGTCTCCTTCTAAGTCGTCTCTTGCGCCTTCTGTTGTATCCACGCTTTCGAGGTACAATTTTCTTCCATCTTCTTCGTGCCCGCACTTGAACATATCCTCTCCCAAGTCTGATCTCGCGGTTCCTTGCAAGGTAATTCACGCGTAATTTTCCATTAATTACTTTAAGGTTTTTCCATCTCTTGCCGATGAGAACGTTACCTCCAAACCTTCTTATTACCTTCAATTGTCTTCCTGGGTGCCACCAAACCCTTCCCCGCATGCTCCTAACAAACCAGCAAAAAAACAGTGAAATTTTCCTTGAAGATAACTTGGAAGGCGGAATAATCTACCAGATCTGGCAGTGTACAGGGACCTCGGTTTTTGTTACAAAAGTAAACGAGCCTTTACTGAGGGTGAGGTCTTTGGTTAACGGGTAGTTACGACACTCATTGCCGGCAGCACTGGTCGCTGCAAGAGCTGCCGGCGGAAATGCTTGGCCCCATACCATTCATCAAACTACTAGCTCCACTGGAGCTAATCGCCGTGCAACTCTGGGAGAAAAGAAGCTAAAGAGGAAAACCAGTTGTCAAGCTGTGCCAGCGTAGTCCAGACATTTCCTTGCAGCCGCTTCGAAAGGACCTACCGGTCTTGAATTGGCCTTGTGAGCCATCAACATACTTTCAGTACGAAAGGAAAGAATTGTCTTGACTCAAGAGAAAATGAGGGGACAGAGAGGGAGGCTCCCGTCCAGCCTTGGGATATGTCATGTCCACGAAAGTTATTTTTAGACGAGCGGAAGTCTTCCGAGACGTCCGCACGCAGGCCAACCTCGGTCCGATGTTTGAAAGAAAATAAATATTCATCAGCCTTCCACGTGCGCCGTCATTTTCTCTTTTCACTAAGAACCTGAGAGCGAGGCAAGACTGCATGCGGACGTCTCGGAAGACAGACGTCCGCTGGAACAAAGACTTCCGCTGGTCTAAAATAACTTTCGTGGACATAACATATCCCGGCCAACGCCCTGAGCCTCCCTCTCTGTCCCCTCATTTTCTCTTGCTTGACCTTCAATCAATCTTTTACTTAGAAGTGAACGTCGGCAACAAAGTACGGTTCATGTCAAACTCTGCTTTCTATTAACGAGATAAATGATCGCTGCTAATACTGGGAGATTTAAAAGAACACAGTCCAAAATTGCCTTAAAAACCTTTCGGGCGGAACAATTGCACGACAAATCAGTGCGAAGAAGATTGAAAGTATATTAAGGCCCGGGCAAGCGGCTTCGACATTTGCTGCAATATCCGTTCGATTTTGTTGCACAGCGACGTTGAAACCGTAGAGTGCACGAATTTTCAACCGGTTGGAAATCAAGTCGTCCGGTACCGTGTGAATGTAGCCATAGTTTTAGTATAATTCGCCTACAATGTACCTCCTGAACGAGATAGAATAATTGCAGTAGAGTTAGGATTGTGTAAAGTCACATTTTTGAGGAGACTTTTTGGTCGACGTCGCCGTTGTAGATCTTCAAACCCCTATTGGCTTGTGCTGCTGCGGTGTCCCCCCCGCCCTTGTATCAATTTGTTGGCTTTATGTATTGCTTGCGAAGCTAGAGCGGTTTTTAATTGAGTGTCGAAAGTAATTAGCGAAGTGCTTTGGTTTATGATTACTTCATTCAGTGATTGGTTCAAATTTCTCGCGCCACTTTTTCAACCATCAGAAGTGAAACCCAAACCAATCGTGTCTCGCGCGTGCCCATTTTCCCGCGCTTTGTGTCAGCCACGAGTAATCTTCGAGTTTTGATTGGTTTACGGGATTGTCTCCGTCCCTTTTGATTGGCCTAAGTAATTACTTCGGTTTTGGTTTTACGACACTCGATTGAAACTCACTCTAATAAAAAAAGATAGACAAATAAAATGAACTCCCTATTAATATGCCTAGAGCGAGAACACCCCCGCGTTGGAACCAGAGGTAAGAGAGAGAGAGTTCCTGTGCGCCATGATAATCATCTGAAATTTTGTTTTTAGATTACGCTCATGCTGCGAGGGTTATTTTATCGGTCGTTCCCGTGTCCGCGTTCATTCTAACTGACCAATGAAGTGTCGTTCTTGAGCACAGAGAAGTAATAATAAATTTCAAATAATTTCCTTCAGAATAAGCAATACTTAAATATCCTATGCGGCGCAGTAACATTAGGTGGCACAGTCCTTAAATGAGAGTGATACTTGTGCTACTCAGCTTTTAAATTCAATACATACGTTTTGGAAAGCAAAGAACTTTTCACTAAACGTACCTTATTTGTATTGGACGGTGACCATACAGCACGTAGAGCTTGCGATTCTTGGGGAATACTCTTCTAACCTTATTGAAGATTTTGATTTTCAGAATGCTGTTACGCAGTCGCCTTCTCTGACAGCGCATTCGCCTTCGCTGTCGACGTCTTCTTCTTCGTCGTCGTCTCCTAATCCTTCTCCTCAATCGCCTTTTTCTTCTCATTCTCCTTCTCCTTCTTTTAGCTCGAATGTTTCTTCTTCGCCTTCGTGCTCGTCTACGTCTTCTCCTAGCTCTTCGCCTTTGCCTCAGACGACGTCTGATCCGTTTACCAACTCGCCTTCTTCCTCGCCTAAATCTTCCAACTCGCCTCCCAAATCTACGAACACTTGGGAGTCGCAATAATGTTTTCCACCGACCTAAAGGTTTATATTTGACTTGTCTTCGCCCTATTTTAAGTGGCACTCGTCGCCTCCTATTGTAGATAACTAGACTTTCGCTGTTTTCTGCTGTAATAAGCAAGTCTCCATCTCCGGCCCCTTTGGACCATTATTCTTGTCTTGCTTGGTAAAAGCTTCCATATCCTTTTGCGTAGAATCTGAACTCGACCGTTAGGGTAAAACCTGGAAAAGGCCAACAGAGTAATTCGTTCAGACAGCTGAACCTCTAAGTATTGCTGCACCTTATTTAGCACCCAATCTGTTGAGCGGAAACTTTCTCCCATATGTATTTAACAACCATTCACTTAAGTGGAGGTGGCTGGTGGTGGATATTAAGTCACCGACACTGAGGTGTCGTAGGTGAATAGTTCTTTTAGTATAGACTAAAACAGTGGGATAATTTAGCACAAAAAGATGATTTTAACTCATCTATTCCTGCAAAGATCGCAACATTTTCGGGCGCAAATTCCACGCGAATTGCTTGGAGGTGAATAGCAAAGGATATCCGGAGTTTGAGTAGCCAATCAGCGCGCGCGTTCAACGCTATCCACTGTTTTAATATATACTAAATATATATACTCTGCTGTATCTGTCAACGGAAAACATTTAAATTCAGTTAGGCTGTCTCCGCTTGATCAGATCAAACAAATGCCCATGGTCCAAATACGGGGGTAATCGCTGTGTTGTTGTTTAGAAAGAATGGGAAAAAATATCAAATATTGGGAGAACTACGCAACGATGCAAGCATGACAACAGTTTTAGCATGACTTAAGATTGGTCTTTTAAATTGACTTAAATTGTTTTCGCGTCTGTTTATTGTTCCCGGCATTCGTACGCTTCAACTATCTTACTAAAAAAAAAAAAGTAGATTAAATAAGTTCTCTTCCGCAATTGTAAGCTAAGGTAGTAGTTTGTTAGTTTGATTCAAGTAGTTCAAGTATCGTATCGTGAGAGGTATGTTACAGGCCAGTAGGGTCATGTGCAAAAACATTTTCTATTGTTGCATTTGTTTAACAAGACGAATTGCACCCCCCCTCCCCTCCCCCAGTAGTAGGGTTGGCATAAAATACTCACTGACAAAGGAAAGGAAAAGGAAAGGAGCTTTATGTAAGTGTCCAGTCTTCTAGTGCTGGAACACTAATTGGGGACACTAAACTGAAATCAACAAATTAACGCAAATCAATTTTTCTCATTCGGTTCCTCGCATATTTCCCTTTTTGTGGCTTAGAAAAATACTACGAAATTCCCGAAATATCAAGCATCATTATGGGCTAAACTGAAGAATACCCGTCCACAAGTTTGCATATGAATGAAGTGTATTGTTATATGCCTCGTTCTTCAAAGAATGCCGCAGTAAGAACACGATAGTGGTCCGGTTTTATGCTGTTTCTATAAAAACGTTAAATAAAACGATTTTATAAATTAATTACGATAGTACGCGCACTCTCATTGGTCAAGAGCTGTGTTTCGATGAGAGTATGTAAACTCATCATAAATTTTGATTGGTTATGTGTTGTCAGACGCGCGTTTTGATTGTCTGGTAGGAAATATGAGCGTGTATGTTTCAATCAAGAAGTAAAAAAAAAAACAGCACTTTCCTTCATTTGTCGAATTATTTTTTAGAAATATTTTATAAAAGCAACAGAGGCCTTTACATAGCCTCATCTTAACACTCGGGGAGTTAAGAGAATTCTCGACAGTGATGCAAACCCTCGACTGGGTCTCGGGTTTGCATAACTGTCTCGAATTCTCCCAACTCCCCCTCGCACTTAGATGAGGCTATGTTAACATGGAAAAAGTCCTCTATTGCTTAAGTACTAGACACAAAGAAACTAATCTCTCATTATGAGGGTAACGTCTAGCCATCACATCTAGCCTGCATCGGACCGTTCGGACGATGAGTAATCGACTGCACTGAAACCAGGACGAAACTGGCATAGAACTTTAGATTAATCATCGGTTGTGTTAGAACAAGACCAAAAAGATGGTCGAATGATACGACAACCAAGATAAAAATCACAATGGATGAATTAATTACCACACCTTAATCGGATAGGCCCTCTTCCATAGTTGAATCTGAGGCCTCTTCGGCGATATACTTTTCTCCATACTTTCCTATACCGGATCTTTATCACACAGCGAGGTCTTCGTCTACGGCCCCATTTTCTTGGTCTCCTTCGCCATCCAAACAACTTTCTTCCTTTCCTTTGTCGCCTCCTCCGGCGGTTTCTCCTTCGCCTCCTTCGTCGACGTCTCTTTCTCCTTTCCCGCCTTCTTTGTTTTCGTCTTCGTCTTCTTCTCCTTTGTCTTCTTCTCTTTCTTCTGCGCAATCTCCTTCTCCTTCTTATTCGTAGACGTCTTTGCCTAGATATTCTTCGTTGCCCATATCTGATTTTTCGTCTTCCAATTCTTATTATGACGTCTCCAGAGGGTCTGATTGTTAAGGGCCTTTTTCGTCTGCGGTATCTCACAAATAACCCTTGACGCGGGGTAAAGAGAACCCTTCGCCAATATTTTTTCAAATACACTTGTGCTTTACGCAGATTAAGTCTCTTTCTCCTCCCGAGTTTCAGTTGCGCTTTTCTTCGGTAAAAACTGAAATGAAACGTCATTGAATTATTATCAATACCGACAGTTTCCAAACAACTAGTTTATCATCTTCCCAAGGGCGCATTCGACATCAAACATCAATAATTGCCCTAATCGGCTAACTCAATGTTGTACCCAATTCAAATCTCCCGGGATTAAGATTCTTTGTGTGTTGTATTTGCATGATAATGTAGCATTCATATGTAAATGATATGGAAATACCTGGAACAAAACGTTTTATTCCCAAAGGGTTTGAATTGGGTACAACATTGAGTTAGCCGATTAGGTCTATTGCATTAGTGACCAGGTCAAGTCAATAAACAGGGGTCCGTTTCCGTCGGAAAGTTCCAAACCTTCTCGGGCCTTTTTCGGGGAGTCACAATCCCTTATGTATCTCGAAAACGGGTAGGTTCTTCAGATTTGTCCAGAAATGCCACGAGGATTTAATAAGCTTCACCAAGTGTCCCTTTGCTCTTCATCACTCGTGTGTCGGAATACAGACAATAAACATTACAAAGTGTCTCCCAAATGCTGCTTCTCAAGTAAGGATAAACTGCTGCATTTATCCTAGGCTAAAAATATTAACCTTAACCTTTACCTTATTGTTGTTCGGAGACTGGAAGTGACCTCGTTGGATGTGAA